>NC_137544.1:119204836-119624836 GCF_963082525.1 Nesoenas mayeri
AATTCTTGTTGTGAAAAGTAGCCAAAGTCAAAATCTCAGATGTTAAAGGTGTTCAAAAACTTTGGCGGGGGGGGGACAAAATAAGAGGTAGATTTATAAGTTTGAGCTGTTTTCTATTTTAGATTAGATACAGTGCCTGCACTGGATCTTAAACTCATTGCAGGAAATAAAGATAGTGTATATCCAAGCAAAAGATATGTGATGCTTGTAATTGAAATTAATTATATATTCTTTACATTTTCCATTTCCCTTTTCAAGCTGGACAGGTGGGAATGCTTTTGCTCTGAAGTTACAGAGTCAAGTTCAAGCCCCGTAAATCCATTCCCGTCAAAGCCGAGGCTCTCGGCGCACTCCCCCAGCCAGCTCTGTCCTCAGACATTCCTTCACGACCTTACCCTGCTTAGAATCAGAGCGGCCCCATCCCCCAGGTCAGCCTGGCTGCCTGCCCATCCACACATTGCTGTCTGCAGCCGAGTGTTTTCAGAAGCCCATTAAACTGCGCCTTGGCAGGCCAGACGCATTCAGCTCGCCCTAAGACCCGAAGAGAGGAGGTTATCGAATTCCCTCATCTTTGCCAGACGTACGAAGCTCCGAGTTCTCTGGCCCTGCGAGGGAGCGATGCAGTTGCACAAAGTAAGATGTTAGAACTTGTAAACATGTCATACAATATTCTAATACACCCATGGGGCGCAGATGCGCACAAAAGTTGGGAGGGCCCAGGGACGGAGCGCCTGCCCTCTTGATGGACGGACTGCCTCAATGCACTTTCTTTTTTCCTTTTTGAGACAGCACAATTGGAATTAGCTCCCATAAACAGCTGACGCCACTTCCCTTAAATCAATCAGTCCTGACAAATTCTTTATGTGATCTTCGGTGGATCTTCTTGGCTGAAAGAGGAAAACAGGGCACAACACTCTTGCACCTTCTACTGGGTAACAACAGAAAAGAGGAAAAGAAAGAGGAAAAGTTCTAGTGTGTATGTAAGATATAGATAATGCTTATTACAAACTCCTGCATATTTCCATCGCCCTGTTCTTTCACGAACCCCTTTGCAACCTTGGGTCCTGAGCAACAGCTTCAGAGCAGAATTCTGCCCACTAGTGAAAAGTTTTACACAAGATACAACGTACCAAACCCTGAGCATGCAATTAAACCAACACATATAGCGTGAAAGTAGAGCTCATCCGCTGAGAACAATCCGAGGGAACGTGGTTTGTAACACGACCACAAGTACAGCAATCAGGAACAAAGATTATATTTAAAATACGCACGCACAAAATTCAGAACTACTCTGGACACAAGATAATGCAAAGTAGCCTTGCCAGAAATGAGCTGCAAAATACCTTCATTTTCTCATACAGTGAAACCCTGATAAAATCACAACTGTTAAGGTCATACAGTATATCAGGTGGAATCACAGTCTTTAGAACTCCATTATTAATGCACACAACCTCGCAATCAAAGAGGATAAGAGCACAGTTCCCAGATGCCAATGATTTGATCCTATCTTATTTGGCTGTTTACATTTAAATAATGTGGCCGTATAAATTTAAATAATAAGAACCACCAACAGATGGAATGTAGTGAAAAAAAAATGTGCCTTCTATGAGACCCTGAACATATACTACACGATGCTTTACAATTTATTTGAGCAGAGCTCATATTAAAAAAAAGAGAAAAAAAAAAAGACTCATTTCTTCTGCCATTATGGAAATAAAAGGACTGGTGCTTTAGTTCGTTGCTAGCACTGCCAAAGAAACATGCAGTTCTCTAACCTCCAGTACAATGTACCCATAAGGTACCAAGCATCAAAGCATATTAAAAGATATTAACTGCATATTTGCTTATGAACAAGATAAAAAGCTGTAGGGCCTCCAGGTTCTCAAGCTGTGAGTGGAACAGCTTTGCAATTTGCCTGCAAAACTGCATTTTGATCTTAATGAATATAAAATGGCTGCCATTAAAAGTAAAACAGATTATTTCAGGTCTTTTAGGGCCCATAGCTCTTTGACGGTCTTGGAGGGGCACTATGATCTTTCATTAAAATCTCACAGCAGGACTCCCTCACCAGCAAATCAAGCCTTGCAGTCGAGGAGATTGGCTACATTTAAAAGTAATTTTCAGAAATCTACACAGATTTTCAATTTGGTAATGAAAGCCATAAGAGAATGCAGGCAGCATTTTGTTGAATATTGTTACTAATCCAGTGCTCACATTCGTTAGAAATTAAACTGCCCCGTAACTATCAGGCTGATGGCAGCCTGCCATTTCGCCTCCGTTGTAATCTCCGTTTGTTAATGAGTAGCATGTGCTAATTGTTGTCAGCATCCCTGCCATACATCCCTTCCACGACAACATATTTTACCTGCTGAAAGGTGTCACCTCTTGCACTGTCAGCATCCAGTTTAAGACAAGAAATCTCAGAACAGTTGAAAACAAAGGTCAGTTTCATTTAGAATAGCATGAAGTTAAAAGTATACATTTTTACATTGATACCCAGACCCTCCCAGCACCTCATTCTGCATTTACTACCTCTAACATTAATACATTAAGGTAAGACAAAGAATGATGCTGTAACGCTATAACAGCACAGGGAACAGAGGTAAATTCTCTATATTGTAACATAAAGCAAGGGATGCAGCTTCCAGTAAAATGCAGTTGAAAGGTTTGAAAAGTTAAGAGTGATCATATCTCATTATCGCAAACAATGTAAGGGGGAGATTAAAACAAAACCTGACCTGGAGTGCAACGAAGCTGGACTGGGACAAGAAATATTGACTCTGAGCAAGTTAGTCCGAGCTGATGACTGTGCTGCCCTCAGGTGGAAGGTCTTGTCGGGAGGGGGAGGCCTCCACTTGCAATGTCAACCCAGAAACAATACTAATAATTAGAAATACCCACCCCAAACTCAGCCTTAGTGGATGCAACAAACCAAGATATTCAGAAGTGTGAGCAAGAAGTGTTAGAATACATGAGTTCTCAAAGAAACCAAATGTGAATTGAATTACGGCAGAAGAGAACAATCTTCATCTAGTGAATTGTAAATTGGGTTTGTTTCCAGTTAGTATTTGAGACGGAAGGTTGATGCTTGGCTTTTCATTTTATTGTTTAGCTGGGGGGATTCTAACGGAAAATACTGACTTGAAATAACTAAAGCCGTGTGACTGACACACATTCTCTGAAGCCTATTTAGTATCACCGCATCAAGTAGATTAGCTGTTCAACTGCCATAAGCGACACTATCGTATATTGCTACATGCTTAAAATTATTCAAATCAGTTTTGTACACATATATAGGGTCTTTTAAAACAAACCATTTTTTTTTTCAATATGTAGGAGCAACTTGCAAGAAGCGAGATGACAGGGTATTCTGACTAACAGGAAGAGTCTTGTGAACTTACTTTTTGTGCTCGTTCATGGGGCGCAATAAGTTTTCTGGGGGGTTTAAGGGGTGAATAAAGTACCCACAAGATCTCTACGCTAACCAGATAGTTCTGCACCGCAGGGTGGCGGCTCGTGGGGGTTGCAGCATCCCTCACATTGCTCCAGAGGCAGAAAATCAGCAACTTCAGTCTCAGAATACGCAGGAATGATTAACCGCCTCATCCGAGGGACTGCAAAGACGAAATACGAGGGATCAGTCCAATCCCCTGAAATGGTAGTTTTTTTGCCCATTTTGGTGCTGGAAGCAGTTAGCTGCAACACCTTTACGTGTAATTTTAGAGCTTTCTCACCAGTTCTAGTTTTTCCCATTTTAATTTTGAGAAAAGTTACATTTTTCCAAAGCAAAAGGCAGCAACAAAAATGTGCTGCAGGTTTGATCTCCTCTTTTTTTACTTTGATGAACATTAAGTTTTCTAATTCCTCCTGCCACATACCACCATGCTCACTGAGACAGCGGCATCCTCGTTATACGTGATGTTTCACTATTGTATATACCATAGGCTGAGCGATGTGCCATTACCAGCTCCGCCTAATACACATCAGCCCACAGAGCAACATCTAATCTGGTTCCACAAGTTCTGGCACTGCCCATTATTAGTCCTAAAAACGGTGTTTCCAATTAAGATATTGAGGACAACAAAGAAACAGTCGCATGAATAAAGTTTTATAAGGTTTGCTTTTAAATTGAATGCCTATTTAAAAAAAATAACTCAGCAATTTTATAGTTAGCAAATCATTCTTTTCGCCTTACCGTGTCAGCTTTTTGAAAGCAAATGGACCTGACTACAGCTTTTTACCCTTTGTTTTCTTGTGCAAAAAACATATAGTAGTTACTATCTGTCACAGTCAGAGATCCATTGTGGCACACACACCTTATACCCTTTTATATAAAGCCCAGTAAAAAGGAAGTGACTTTTTGTATGTACATGTCACATTCTGAAATAATTCGGCTTTTAAAATATATTAAAAATCATGTTTATCTCACTGTTATAAAGGAAAGATGTTCATTAGATTAATTTTCTAGTGTAACTTCCTAAGCACAAAACCCGGGAGTTTAAACATGGCCCACACTTTAAAAACATGCTGAAAAAGAGACTGAGTAGTTTGGGTTTTTTCCCTTCTATATCTCTTCTCTGATCCCTCCTGCAGGAGCTTTCCATTCACACATTTTGCATCCAGATGTTACTGCTGGTTGTGAAACTTGGTGAATTAGTCGAGGGCTTTGAATGCGGCTCCACATTCCTGAGGAAACAGGCCCTCCTGAAGAATTCGCTGTCCTAAGTATAGTAGCTGGCAAACAGGGAGGAGGAGAGAACAGGAGCGGGGTCAAAAGGAATAATAGGAGTGGAAAGTCACATAAACTTATAAATAAGAGTCTCACGCGGAGAGAACTTGAACAAAACAGTAGGAGAACAGAGCTAATAAAGCTGGGGTGCAACATGGCTTAATCAAACTCACATTTTGTAAACAGCAGACTTGGATTCCCTCTCGTTTTCCACAGCTTTTACACAATGCTCTCACTGAGCTTTTATAAACAGTTCCGTCCAGAAGGAAAAAAGCACAAATTAAAAACGAGCCCAGCGGCACAGACGTTGCAGGGGGATGCAGCACATTTCCAACCGGCCTGTGCAACCTCTTGTTGCATCCTGAAGAAGTAACCAACGTTGGCACTTATTGCTGGACCTGGTCTGCGAGTTTTTATTTGAGTGCTGCCCCACTTCAGTCATGGAAACCCCAACACGACCAAATAAAACCCTTTGGATTCAAGAGTTCACTCGGATTCAATCTGCAATCAGGAATTCAGATCTTCCTTGGTGAAACTTCGCTGGACAAGCTCCACCCTAAGGGCACTACCTATAGGATATATATGATCCCACCATGATGGTAACGGCCAAAATCTGACTTCAATAGGGACCGAATTTCACCTTACAAAATAGAGCTGGGGAAACTGTAATATCAAACACCGTTGAGACAGAAAATGTCTTGGAGCTGAAAAAGGCTACAAGACAAGCAATTTATTCTTATCTCACCAAACATGCCTCAAATCTACCCCATATTTTTCAGTCTATGGCTAAAACAGCACAAAAAGTTCTACATTCAGCACCTGAGACACGTCTTGATATGTAATGGCAGATATTTAAACTGAAACTAAAGATTTGTACTTAAATCTCTTATATCTTAAATATTTTTTAGCATTTGATCCCCTGCACTGAGTGGACATCAAAACCAGCCAAGCCCGTGGGTTCCAGACCAAGTCTGTAGCAGCACTTACTGCCATTCCAAAGCACAATGAATCTTTCCAGATATATTTCAAAATTGCCTTTACTTCCTGCTACTCAGTTGTCTGCAGACATTCTAGCTTTTTTTCCCACTTTATCTATTATTCACAAAAAGAATGATTTCTGTAGAATCTAATGCTTCTTTTCCCTAACTTTTTATGATCAAGGTGACTTATAAACAGCTGCAATAAAAATGGTTGTGGGGTTTTTTTCCCGCCATACAGGAGCATTCCCAATAATGTTTCAGAGAGAGCGGAGAGGCTAAAAGATCCATGACATTCATAGATTTCACCCCTGAAGCCACAAAAACCACACTAGCAATTTCTTCATTGGACCGAAATGAATGGTCATCACAAAAACAAATGTAAGTTTGGTAGCGCTGATTTGGCTGAGACAGCTCAGGGGCTTGAACTTAATAGACTCCCCCTGACAGATGAGGATGCGGTGGCACGTCTGCATCATCCTGTCAGTGCGGATCGGCACGGCCAAACCACAGGCGTGGACCTGCCCTTGATCCATAACCTCCGAATACAAAATAACCGGCTGAAGAACGTAATGAGACTCCCAAGGAAATACCTTTGAAGACAGGATTCATTTTGCTTGGTGGTCTTTTAGGGAGGGGAGGGGAAAAAAAAGGCGACAATTAAGCATTAAGAACTGATTGATGCTTAAACAAAATGCCTAACAGTAAAAACACATTTCTATATTCCTAGGACCAGGCAAAGCCATCCCTAAGAAGGGATTAACTACTATCAGATGATATTACTACTGGATTAATGGTGTTTCGCATTCACTATATTTATACAGAGAAAAAAAAAAGATCTCTTTTAAGGAGGATATAAGTGATTTATATAAAACCTAAAAGCCAAAAAACTAGATTTTATTTTTACAGCAATGTGATGGATCGTATTCTCTTTCTTTATACATCCTTAATTGAAGTAATTTTTCCCCCTTTGTCTGGAACCAGGCCTTGCATTTCAAGTCAATTGTTTTGAGAGTGCCACAGCCTATAAAAATAAGTAAAGCACTGTATGACTCCAGAACGGATGCTTTATATTCCAGTGGATATTTTAAGCTGTCCTTATTTTAGAGAATTGTTTTTGTAATAGATATAGTAAAGGTGATCATTTTACTTTATCGCTAGTCATCGCTGACTGAAATATTTTGCCAGATGAAAGTAATTACTATGACTATATTACTTTTCTAACCTGTTCAGTATATTGCATCTCAGATATGCAGAGTGTGAAATTCTGGATCCTCATTTGCAAAAATAAAGTCACATTGCACTGTGCTCTGGCCTTAATTATGTAAAGCCCATACAGATGTTATCCAGTTCCTTCCCCACCTGTACATGGTATATCTACAAAAGGTTGCAGGAAAACTCCCATCTTCATATGGAATTGTGCAGATGACAAAGCCAAACAACACACTCAGATGTTGTGTTACAAACGAGAAAAAAGAGCCCGTTTCGGCCAGAATCAAATCGCTCAGGTGAATTTTTTAAAAGGATGCAAGGAACAACCATGTTATTATGCAACATTAATAGCTACCAGCCAAAATTACACATTAGAGAAAATAATTTGTTGAGCCATCGTCAGGATTATATCCCCTGGAGATGGAAACAGGCCTGTGTTTCTCTCCACAAAGTCACGTCTGCTTGGGGTAGACTTTTTTCAATTCAAACCATAGTAATATATGCGCAATAAACTCGCTGTTATAAATATTTACCATAACATCCATCCTCTTGGTTCTCCTGCTACCCAAACCAGCAGCCGCGCTACCATAAATCAGGGGGAGTATTCGGTACGATCTGCAAGAGCCGTCGCTGTATTTCTGGAACCAACATCCAAGAGGAGGCAAATGACACAAGAAACGCAGCAGAAACTGCGGTAGACTCCACATTTCAAATTGCTGCACTACTGCTGCTCCGTTCCGGAGGTAAATGTGGCGTTTGGGGTTCAAGACAAGCACTGGATGCAGGGATCTCGGTGGTGTACTCAGCACCATTATCTGCCCACAGAAAGGCTTTTGGTTTTCTCTTGCTGAAAGCATTGCGATATCTGGGAGGAACCAGCTACACCCCAGCAATGCCTGATCAACCACCTCCACTACCAAACTCATTGGAAAAATCATTATTTCAAGCACACACACACAGAGCTTTTTCATTTTTCTTGCCACGAACAACCAGAATTAACAAATGGCAATGTCTTCCAAGCAGTGAAGTTGTTATGCTGTGTAAAGGACATTTTCCTGCAAAAATCACAAATGCCCATTCAAAACTCATAGTCTTTCCAAAAGAGAGACTTACAGAATTTCTACCATCGTGATCTGTGACATCTCCTTCAGAGAACAGCACAGCAGCCCCATTCATTGGCACTGCATGAGAGTACAAGATTTTAACTTCCCAACCGCTCTATAGCCTACAAAGTGAGCCCAGCTACAAGAGCTTCATGGTGGCTGCATAAATTTCAACCAGGTCCAGTAATGCTCTATGTTAGGAACATAACAGCGTCGGAATAAAGAGAGTGGACAACTGATAGTTTAAAACTAAAGTGAGGAGTTTCTGCACACTTAACTTGCTTTTGCTTAAGCTGATACCTCTGTTTCTTTGCGAAAAAATATATCTTGGTTATCTGGAAGGATATGTGGAAGAAATGTGGTTCAGAAGAACTAATCACAACTACCAAAAAGCAAAGGCTCCGTCATTCTTGTTGTATTCTACGCTAGGGTCCGTTGACACACAACAGTGCTGGGAATAGATCACTGGAGGATGTATTTATCCACTTTGTTGTGGTATTTCACAACAGAGTTTCTGTAGGCATTCAATCACCAAATACCTATCTGTCTGTCTATCTATCTATCTATCTATCTATCTATCTATCTGTCTGTCTGTCTATCTGTCTGTCTATCTACCTACCTACCTACCTACCTACCTACCTACCTACCTACCTATCTGTCTATCTACTGTAAATGTTTTAATCTCAGTCCTTGGCATTAGGACTTTAAATGGGCTTTTCTTCTGAAATATTTCCATCAGCATCATTTGTTGCTAAAGAAAAAAAAGAAATGTAAAATAAGATTACTTACAAAAGGTAATTAAGCAGTCTAATATAGTAATAAGTGGAATGAACAATAAGGAGTTGTGCTAAAATACATGCCTTGTGCAGCAGAGGACTGGTGTTTCAGGAGATTAACAATTATGATCACCAGTCCTCTTCTGTTTCTCTAATACTCCACACAATCTTTTTTAAATTACTTTATTAACCTTTCCTCCTAGCACAGAAGTGCCCGATTATAGATAATATTTCAAAATCATCTGAGGTGTAAGTGTGTTTGATTTGCTCAGTAATTATTTGTCTACTTTATTACATTGACCAAGCACACAAGCTCCTTGACCAGTTTTATTTCAAGTCCAGTTACGAACAGGGTCGTATCGTTTTGCGCGATCGCTCCCTTTGGGCCCCAGAGAACCTGAAATTTCACACGGGAGCTGGTAACCTGGACACGAATCTCTCACGCTCCAAACACGCAGAAATCAGCCCGTGTGCTGCCGTTTACGTTTAAGGGGCCTGTTCAGAAGGGAAAGCTTTAGTGCACATGTGAAATAAGCACCACCATGCAAATTTGCCTTTCTAAACCTAAAAGGGTGTAAAACCCCTATATATTTGTCAATTCATGCTCTTTCATGGTAATTTATTCCCAACATTGCACACAACACATTATTTCAATTTGGATCTGAAATATTAGCCCATTACCAGCTCTACTACTATCTGCAGCTTCATGCTAAACATATGGTGATCACAGAGAAATCTGCATTTCTGGAAACACAGGCCTGGAGAAAACAAGCGAGTATGGAAATAAAAAACGCAATGAAAAAGTTTTCCTGCTCTAACTTTGCAGCTTTGTAGGGAACGAAAATAATATTTACATTTTTTTCAAGATGAAAATGCAATGAGATGAAACGTGGTACACAGTTTATTCCTGAGGGCCACCACCAGGATAAAAGCATAAAGCCTGGGGACTTTGTTTACTGTCCACAATCAACAAATCCTGAAATCTCCATATGCAGCAGGTTTCTAAAGCTCTGTTAGTAATACTGTATATTGCTGGTCAACTCAGTCACCCATAGAATTACAGTGTAGGGTATGGATGCCAGTATTTTAGACCCAAACCGAGCATAAAAAACACAAAGTAAAATTCAGTGTCAGCACAAAGTTGACAGCGAATGATTATAACAGCTTCGAAGCTTGAAAAAGAGTGTAAATAACTAGGATCCCCCGCGGGCTCACTCAGCCTGCATACATAACAACTGTGATGGACAGCCACTATGGTAAAGGAGGAAAAAAAGTCACTCTGCAAAGATGCAAAAATTTCTCCTGCAACGAGTCTTAACTGTCACCTTTCTGACTAAATCAGCTACTTTTATAGAGAAAAAGTACCTATATTGTAAGGTGCACAATTTCGGTGCAGACTGCTGCTTTAACAGGTAAACCATTAATATATTTTTCAGTGCTAATAAGCCCCAAGAATTTTGATTTCTTTAAAACAAATGATTCAAAGCTACACATTACCAAGTCCTTTCTATCAACCGTCGCCCAATTAACGACAGTCGAGAGACAACCCAGAGCAAAACGATTTCAAACAAGGCACGTATTTGAACGCAAGAATGAAAACACTCTTCTCTACCAACACGTAAATATCAACCCACTTTTTCCTGGGGACTTTTCCGCTACTACGTATCTACATATCCAAGCACAATATGCACATGTGGTAATGGCTTTAAAGTGCTGGCAAATTGCGAGTGGGTAGATTGAGCAGGTCCGCAGCCGCTGTCAGGCGGGTGACAGCCCTGTGATTATGTGGCCCCTTCAGAGTTCCCGGCTGGAAACTGGGAGCCGGAGAAATAGGAATGAACTGCAAACACGAGCACATGCCTACAAACTGCTACATTTTTAAAAATCAATTAGCAAGCAAACTATTTAATTAATCTCCCCCCCACCTCCCCCCCACATTGTTTATTCTACGTAAGCTTTCAATTTTGAATTTTAAAAAGGCAGATATTAAAACTTTCCTCTCTACCCATTTTGGTTATATGTATCTGAACTAAATAGACGCCTTTGGTCATTGGACTATTTGTTCTGAGAGTCTGATTTTAATTTAAGCTAAACAGGAGCTCATAAATATGACATAGAAGAGACATTTGTGATGATCAGGCAGCATCTACTGAGAAAAACAAGTACATCCAGCGAAAAGAAAAGAAAAATTCCCTCATGAGATCATAAAACCCCCTGATTAAGTTCATGGTGAGTTCTGGAGAAACACAACTTCTCATCTTGCAAAACACAAAATGCCCTCTTCCTTCACTGCACATAAAGAGAATCGAGTGTTCGACACTTCGTCGGTCGTGCTCATCAGTTTGGTGACTCAGACATGTAAATTATAGCTTTATAATTTTATGAAGTGAAAGAGTCACTGTCAGGTCTTTGAAAATCCTCAACGTTTTCAAGAATGACCCTCAGCAAAGGGCTCGTGTTCACCCACAGCTACACAATCCTTATGTTTTGCTGGTGCTTTTTGATCTTTCTACTGCTGTTTATTCAGAAACTCACAATTTCTTTCCTCACTTGAAAGAACAGCGATATCCAAAGGCCATTTCTGAAAGCCAGCACAGCTGCAAGTATTTGTTTTAGGCCACTTTGTTTTCTTTGTGCTATAAAAATGTGTCACGTATTCGAGATGTTCCCTCAAAAAAATTAATTAGAGTATAGGAACGGTGCGATGGGTTCATCTTGTATGAACTTTTGCTGTGTTATTCTGTTCAAGGAAACACAACGTTCCTTGACAGTCGACTTGGCTGAAATAGCAGGTCAAGGTGGGCGCCCAGCGCTGTATTTGGGGGCTGATCCACACACTTTTCATTCCTTTAGAAACAAACCACTTTTATAAGATTAAAGAGATGGAAATTTAGCCCAATTTCACAATGTACATCTGACCCAGTAGAGTTGCTGTTCCAAGTGAAAGAAGCTGCTCGTTCCTTTTGTATTTTATCTTGACATCGCGGTGCTGGCCTAAAGAACATGGAACAATAACAGAAAAGCATTTGCGTTGAGACCAGTCTTACTAAAGCCACTGATGCCAGGCAAGTAATTCCTGACTTGGGCCAGAAGCCTTGGCAAAAATCTTAGACAAAGGCAGAGCATATGGCAGCAGCAAAATTTAACAGGGGTATTCACAGCAAAATAATCCTAATAAGTGAAATTGGAAGCTGGCTTTTAACATTTCTTCCTAGGGGCGGCCAACAGAGCAGCGAGCAAAGCAGCGCTCGTGTGCCATGCCAAGGAAGGCAGAGATGCGATCGCACAGGAACAAAAAGCACACCAGTAGCTACAGGAGATATTATTCCATACCAGAATTAGCATAACCCAGCACATCAGAATATTAAAATTTAACAAGGATTTCAAACCCTCCTTGTATCATCGGCAGAGAGTCATGTCACAGGTTTTTTATTGGTTCAGCAGGATAGGTGTAATTGTATCAATATTTTAATGCTTGATGCATATTGTCTGTGATAAATCGCTTGCATAAATAAAAAGCACCAATATTCAATTGCCAATGAAATAATCACACATTCTAGATCTTTATTATATCATGCATTATTTAATTACAATAATCAGAATCCTTTTGAAGGTAAAACAAGATTAAAAAGGTTTTGTTTTATTGGATCTATATATTTGATTTACACTTTATATGTTAGCTTTGCATTAAGAATTTATAAGGCATCAATTCAGATGGTGATATTACAAGAGTTTATTCTGTTTGTAATTAGTACAGTACTCTTAAAGTACTCTGGCTACGAGAGATAATATTTCAGTATTTTAATGAGCTTTTTAAGTATAATTGATGTAACAATCGTTGAATTACACATTTTTACCTGAAGAATAATGAAGGAAACATTTTAATGAGAAATTTAATCATTATTAGCAAATGATCTACTAAACTGCCATTTACTGACATTTAAAAGCTTAACAGCAGAAAACTGTATTTTTGTACATCTGCATCGCTACCGAGGATTATCGGCTCGGTTGCTCAGGTTTTCTGCTATAACTTTCTCTGTTGGGTTTTTGTTGTTACATTTAAGACGAGCTTGCTTCAACTCCCAATTGTCAGCTCCCTCTGGAAAGTATGGGGCTTGACATGTATACAGATAATTTAAATAAATTAGCCCCTTTTCAGCCTTCAGCATTTTTTCAGGATAAAGGTCTCATTCTTGGGAGGATTCATGCTTGCATCAGCTGGGTTGTGATGAATGCCCTGTAACCGCCCTGGTAGCACCTTCCCGTGGTGATCCTACCGCCGTGCTGACAGCAGAGCGTCAAGCTACTGCGTTTCCGTATTTAAAAACAACATTTAAAAAAACACTCCTCCAAAACACCCCGAATGAGCCCTTATTTCACCCTATATGATTTATATGGTCGTTCGCAATCCGTCGACTCTTTGCAATTTGAGCAGGAGGACTTTACTACATTTAGAAACAATATGTAAAAAATAGAAAAGGGTAACGAATCCCGGTGATATATAGACATAAAACAAGCGCTGTACACAATATGTGATCTCAGAGATACAGCTCAGTTTGCACAGCGCTCAGTAGGGTGACCTTCTGCACTCCACATGTTTCCAAACCCAAAGCAACAGGCAGCTCCTTGCTTTTCAATAGATAGTGAATGGTACTAGAACTAGACAGCACTGGCCCATCAGAGAAAGGCTTAAGTTAAGGGAAAACAAAAATAAAATAAAATAAAATAAAATAAAATAAAATAAAATAAAATAAAATAAAATAAAATAAAATAAAATAAATATGAAATTGAGGTTTCACTCTATTCTGGGAAATAGTACAAGGTTACTCTCTCATGAGTGCCATTTCTACAGCCATCCACTAGGAAAAATTCCCTTTGTTCCATGTGGGCCCTAAAAATTCCTTCGTTCTCAAGCTTTACAGAGAGAAAAGTCCAGAAAAGGGGCCAAAGAGAAGCTGGATATAAAGATGACATTTCTCTTGCTGCTGCACTCCCACAAGAACCACTCAACCGTGAAGCCAGGAAAAGATGAAATGAATCTCCTCACCAGCAAGATCTCCTCTACAATTAGGTCCTATTCATAACACCACCTAAAGTAATTCGGACCCATCAAGCTACGCATCTCTGGTATCTGCACCGCCTCATTATCACGTTTGAAAAGATTAGAAGAAAAACTTCCTTGAATGGGCAGTAATACCCGAGGAGGCCTTTTACTGCTTTGGGACAGGGAGGATTCAGAGGGGAGGATGGGAAGGCACAAGATTCCAGAAGGATGCTCTGCACCAGACACTGCCCGTCTACGTCAGGGCAGCTTTGCTTTCTTTTACAAAAAAGGACTTGCAGGTCTTCTCCAAAGGCAGATGCTGCTCCAGATCAAACTCTCCGAAGTTCCAGCAAAGCTTTCTGTCAAATTCCTCAGCTCTGGTTCTGCTTGCACGTTCCCTCCCTGTCCCCAAAAGATGGCAGTCCCACTTGCATTAAACGTCTTTATTCTCAGAGCTGGAGATAGGACAGAGGACTCAAGGAAAAATTAAAAGTAATTAATTCCCTGGGAATTCACACTCCAGTCTAATTCACGGCTCTTTAGAGAGGAGGGCCCTTTCCTCTTTAACGCCAAAAAATCTGCCAAGGAAACATGGCCATAAACTGATTACCAGCAGCCTCGCAAGGAGCTACTGGTGACCCTGTGGGATCTGTGTTATTTCCCCAATCCCTGAGCACCAAACACAATGAAAAACTGTCTCTGCTTCTCTGCTTGCATGGAAGGAAAGTTTCCGTGCGTCTTCACTTGGAGACAAAGCCTCTTCAGATTCCCCAGCACGGCTCTAGCTGCGCCTTCTGAGAACTGTCAGCCTTCCAAGACAAAACTAACTCCTATTATCATTAAGCAAGGACTGGCAAGACCTTCATACACGGACTTTATAAAAGTAAAACGTCTAGAAATTATATCCTATATATATACATATATATATATCTCCAGGCTCATAAATAAGAGACATTCTGAAAATCAGGTGGACTGCTAAGATGTTGCAATGATTGAAGTGTGCTACCTGGGAATAGCGGCAAAAGTGACACAGAAACCAGAAGCGGACAAAGGTGAGTAATAAAACCAAGAAAAAACCTTGAACTAAAAATATATCAAAACTGACTCCACTGATGTGTTTTCATTGCTTAGAGATGTAGAGCCGTTCTCATCTGGTTAATTCCAATTCTGCATTTCTTTGATATACCTTTTATAATTTCCAGGCTAATTATAATGAAAATCATTTTTCAATGTAATTTTGTAATAAAAATGTTTCCTTATTTCTCATTACCGAAGAACATGATCTTGCGCGGCGACTGAGCATGCTTACAACGTGTGGAGTGTATCTTCTCTTTCTTAGCATTTAATCTCTTCATAGTCTACAGATGTCAAGAGGTTCAGATTAAGCTTGTTAAAGATCTGCTTCACTCTAACTCACTGATGATTATTTATTTAGCAGTTTTATGTAACCCTGTCATTGATAAGCACTCTATTAATTTGCCGAGGGACAAATCAACACTAGTTATTTTTCTACTGGCTATTAGATTCAGTGGTGCTGTTTGTTACAAACCACTTGCCAGTTAATTATAAATTATGGGTCCTCTTTGCCTATATTAATTGATATCTCCTCTGCCTTTGTAATACCAGACAAATAAATTGAAGGCAAGATTTATTAAGCCGCACATGTCTTCCGTCTGTTGATTAGTATTCTTTACTTTTTAAACATTTATACTTGTTTATACGGATTTGACGGCAGAACAGTACATTAGAGAACTGATCCTTGGGGTGTTTTTGGGGAGACAGGAAGACTTACTTAACAGCTTCCCACAAATTAGGCTGAAGTGACACACAATTTAAGTTAAGCAATTTTTAAATGCTCCTTTGGATTTAACGAAGTCTTAGGTTACGGTATCTTTCTGTATAGATCCAGCATACACATATTTTACAGAAACTGTGTATGTACTTGTCTGCATTCAGTAGGCACCTCGCATATACTGCTGTGTTCTGCACACACAGTGTTTGTAGGTCTAAGCAGCTGCTCTTTAAGTGTGAGAATATATACATACATACATGTACAGCAAAAGATGCACGTGGATATGCGCACATACACATCTCTACATATCTGTTTCATACCCCAGGTAGTACAGAGATTCTCTCAGCTATTTTCATGCAGAAAGGATTTTCTGAATAGACTTTCATTTTCAAAACCTGAAGGTGTAATGAGTGTTTTCAGAACAATGGTCTGTAGCCATTTTTAATTTGCATGAGTGTGAATTATGTAACGTAATTGTACATTCTCCTCCATTTATATATGATCACTGGGCACAGGGAACGTGCCCTTTCAGACAGATGCGCACGCTCCACAAAGAAGCAAAAGTCAAAATTCTTGCCATGCACTTTTCAAAAGAAACTTAATTCCTTCGCTCCCTTGCCAGCGCCGAGCACACAAGTATAATGCAAAATTCAGCTCCGGAGTAACTTCTTTGGTTTCAAAGGAATTCCTCACAATTCCACCACTGCTGAAACTGGCCCACAGGAACAAAACACCGCACCATTTCAGTGAGTTCCAATTTTACAGCATCTTATTGCCACCCTCCAACCTTTAGTCTGCTCTGCTATGTAATAAGGCTGTGACACACACAAGTGTTCATCATGGTTATAAAAGGTTTTACCCTCCTGCCACTTGACAGGTGTCAGGAACCACTGATCCCAGAGATTACAGTCACATTCCAAACCTAATTATGGACAGTTTTTAATGCAATTAATAGCTTCATCTGCAGTGCCCTAAGTGTTTTGCTACATACTACGTTAGATAAATTTAAAGAAGGCACATTTGTGACCCGGTGGGTGAATGCATTGCTGTATTGACTGTTCACAAGCAATATCTCCCTCATTAATTAACTCTCATAATGCACTGATTAGTATGTGTATATGGGTGTGTATGTTCTCTACCAGGCAGAACATCTGTATCACCCTCTGGAGGCTGGTTCGCAAAGAATAACAACCATCATACTACTGCAGCTCTCCTCATTCATGGTATATCCCGCAGAGCTGCAAAACCACTGCCCTTTCGTAGTCAGAATAACTAGAAATATGTACCTACAACCAATCTGGAGCTCAAGTGCCATTTCAGGTAAATGTGTGGAAGTTACCTGATATGGCTTACTGAAAATAAGTAGCAAAATGTAAATTAATTATGGGCATTCTTGCATTTAGGAAGAACTTGGGGTCTGAATCACGGCACAAGCAATGATCACCTATCAGTAAGATTATGTATTCAATGCATTTTCTTGAGCATCTTTATCTCCTGTCTATGCTTCCAGTGCAGCTCGGATTAGGTCAGAAAACCTTGCTTAAAAAATAAATGCTTCATTTATTAATGCTATTTGTCTACTTCACCAAAGCCATTATTCAGATTTCCATCATTAATAAGATCTGAAAACCGTTTTGAAACCTGCAGGGACGCAGTACAAAGGAAATACAATTATTATTAGTAGCAATATTTTAGAAATAGGTGCACCATTCTACCTTAAAAATAGGTACACCATGATACCTTAACAAGGCACGTTGTTACAGAATAGAACTTCTGTACCACCCTTATTTGTAAAAGTTGGGGTGAGCAACAGGCCCTTCCCCGGCCTGCGAGTGGCACCACGGTGACATCAGGGGACCCAAGGTAAGGAATGGGGAAACCATTTCAAATAAGACACCAAATGACCCGAACTGTGGCTGTAAACCATTTTTTCCCCCCCAATTCACGGAAGTTTGAACAGCTTTCTTGTTCTATTTTCCATTTTCTTTCAGAAGAAATGTGAAATTGAGGCCTTGACCACTCAAGGTCATTAAAAATCCCATTAACCTTTTCACAAGGTAGGGCTTAAGTAGGGTTAATTAAGCAATATTGCTTCACAAGGGTCTGAAGAAGCATTTTTCTTCCTAGTTTCTATGTATGTGCCAGTAGGTTTGCATGTCTCCCTTAAGTTTTGTTTTAAATTTTGGGTTGTGTCCCGCTCCATAAAAAACAACCAAAAAACAACCCAAACAAACAAACCCTGTAACCCAAACAGAACATACTAACAAACCCCCACCAAAAAAACCAACCACCAACACACACATAAAAACACACCAGAGAACAGCACAAGCCCCCAAATTCACCTGGTTGTAACATACACTCTGAAATGCATGTGTTCCATACGTCCCACTGAAAATGATATCCAGGCTCTTTTTAAAGCCTTTCAGTGGCCAACAGAATGGTTTGTATACCATACAAAATGTTTTGAAAAAATATTTGTACACTACAGAAATACTCTCATAACTATCATGAATTAAAGAAAATACTGAGTCATTTTCCACCAACCATAAATAATCATTTACATCTATTCATTGGCGGGTGCTGTAAGCATTCTCAGAAAAAGGACTCGAAGTAAAGATAAATCAGTCATAAAAAGTGAGAGAAATATGATAAACTACATATTAGGCCAGAGAAAAATCTGCCATACAGAGCTTGGAAACTGTCACCATACAAGAGGAATCTGTGACTTCCATCTGTAACTGCCTTCAATCATCTTCCTCCATACCCTTCATCAAAACTCCCTGTACACATCATTATTCTATAATTATCAACATATAGAGACAATAATAACCAGCCAGAATCACATTTGCAAGCTGCTTCTTTTTAAATACAAGGGGAATGTAACTCAGAACACTGCAAAACTAAACTTACTTTTTCACAAGAGTCCAAAGTTGTTTGAAGGCAGCAATTGTAGCAGAGGGACAACAGGATCCCCTGCACTGCCCAGTTCTACTCAACCACATCATGAAGCTGAGTGCTCTTTGGATATTCATTCTCATGTGTTGGCAAAGTCGTGGCAAAGCCACCGAAAAGCACACAGGAAAATCAACTTTTCAACCTATTTTGCTCAAGAACGTAATTATGTAATGAATTAAATCAGACAGTAGCAAATGCAAAACAGCTAATATTTTTTCAATAGTGAACCGACTACGGGATGTCCTGCCGCAAGATATCCCCGCTAACAGCCTCGCTAAATTAAAAACATCAAACGTTTATGTGGCTAGCGAGAATATAGAAGAGCAAAATACATAAATAATGCTAAATTAAAACATATTTTATTAGGCACAGGATTGCCAGAGGGGTGAAGGCGACAGCATCTCCCACAGCAACAGCAGCACTGAGCAGCACGTGCTCTCACATCCCACCCAAGGGGTATCACACGTTACACGTTCGGCAGAGGAACCTTCGCATTAAACACGACTAGAGGATGACAACAACCATCTCCAGCCCAGTTTTGGGTGTTGTGAGGAAAGTCTGTCTGTATTTCTTCCTCTCACTAATAAACACCCACCGCCCAGCGCTGTGTTTCACAGCAAAGTGATGCTGCCTGTACCCGGGACGGTTTGTAAATGGCACGAGTGTTTCCTGACAAAGTGAACTGAACATCACGCACCATCTGGTTTGGTTTGTGACTCTGGAAAATGCAGTGGTACTTGTTCAAAGAGAATACACAAATTAAAATCTACTTATCTAAATAGTTCAATATGAAATCAAAATATTTTAAGTCTTGGCTTAATCCTCGCTTGGATAAAACTAGATTTTAGTGACAGTTCTTAGTCCGCACTGGGAATTTCAAAGCTGGACCTGTTTTGAATTTCTTTGTTCATCTACAATTGAAAACAAAGATGTGTGGAAGAACTGTGAAAAAACAACGTCCTTCAGTTTTGCAGGTTGGTTGTGGAGATTCAAGGCCTCGTACACTTAACAAATGGGACTTGAAATCTTACTGAACATCCTGAGACAAAACTTCATCCATTGTTCACCAGGAATCCAACTTCTCCTCCAGAATCTTTACAGGCAGATAGAATTCAGCACCTTATAACAACTGCTTGATGCACGGTACACAAAAATACCCCCTTGCCATGCACAGAGAATTCGGGTGGGGAAGTGAGGGATTTGCCCAGCGCCACAGATAAAGTCAGCATTATACGCAGAATTAGAACACGGATAGTTTTAGCACTCAAACCTACGTTCATACCACTACATCACACCTCCCTACAAAATATTACCTGGCAGAACCCATATTTATTGAAAGGGGAGTATATATTTTTTTTTGCTGGAGTGGGAAATACTTCTCTTTTTTTAGCTGTTAATATTAATTTTACGAGCTCTGTGTCTGAAGATCATTATGAATGTCTTCTTGGACTTTCATTAACACTAAAAGAAGACAGACAGAAGGCAGTTTTGACGCAAAGCTTGCTTTAAGTGGGTAAATTCCCTGTTTTTACTTTTTTTTTCCTTTCTAAGCCAGAAAGGGTGGATAAAAGACCTGCAAAATAAATGCTGAGTGAATAGGACTCTCGAGCTATAGAACTTGCGCTGTGAAAATTCTACTTTGTCTGGCAAACACTATTAAACAGAAATCTATGAACAGCATTTTTTTTTCCCATTTCATACAGGGGGAAAAAAAGCAATCAGATCTGACCCAGTGACTTGGCTGACAATGGTTGGAGTCCTACTTTGTACAATGAGCTAGAAAGACAGGATTTTTACTCTTGGGTGGGCATTTTAACATCCCTGGCAAGCGAGCGGCACTACGAGACTTGCCGAGATCACTTACTGGAGCTCTGGCTGGTGGCACCAGTGACTCCAGTATGTCACCGTTACCCTCGTGAGCCCTCCTGGATGTTTCTTTTTTCAGGTTCGTTTCTAAATGACACGATACAATGAAGGGAGTGTTGTTGTCAAAATGCAGATTGTCATCGCTATTTTTGAATGCTTTCTGCAATTTGAGTTTTAGGTACACAAACTTTTACGATAATTTGGGGCATTTCCAATTGGAATGAATTCAAACCCCGGTGTCAGTGGTGAAGTACCTCGAGGCGATCAAAATAACTGACTGTGTCACCTTGTCCTCCTAATGATCCTTATATATTTAACATAAACATCATAAAAGTGCTTAGTCAAGCAGGACCAGTACATATGTTTACCTGGGCTTGTTTTTCTAACTTGCACTGGCTATAAAAAATAACTGGGAAGAGAAATAAATATGTTAACTGCTACACCAGAGCATCAGACTATGGATTGGGATGCCTGATGCTTGCTGATGTTTCAAATAAACCCCAGAAGCTATTCTTGTGGGGGGTCATAATGGCACACACAACCTATTTTGAGACCATTTCTTTTCTTACAGTGCCGTGTGCTTCTCATTATAATGATAATATCCAGCATTTATATAGCTATTTACATCTTTTAAGCGCTGTACCAACAACTAATTAATCCTCACAACACCCTGTAGGGTAGGTAAGTATTATTATTGCCATTTTAAAAATGGAAAAATGGAGACGGAGAGGTAAAAGTGACTTGCTGGAAGGTACTCAGCAAGTTATAGGCAAAAGTGAAATGAAAACCCATGGGTTCCTGGCCGCTCAGCCAGACCTTCTTGTGCCTCACAAGAACTAGTGCCTAATTTTAGAATCATTGTTCATATCCAAAAAAGCCCTGTACTATCCAGCATGCATTGGTTCCATTACGTGCTCAAGACACGTCAATTGTGACAATATCAATGGTTGTGTAGGCTCCATCCTTGGAGTTATTCAAGATCCAACATCTGGGTTCTTCCTTTAGGTGCTCTGACCTCCACTCGTCCTTCAGCAGACAGACCTACGTGCAGCACCAGGTCTGTACCAACATTAAGAACTAAACAGAATGGTGCCACATGCCATTTAGCAATGAACTAAAAAATGATGATGTTTCTGTGAACTATTTCCCCGTTTGTGTCCGAATTTAAAATCACCAAATATTATCATTTCCATGAGAGAAGAAAACCTCCAGATTTTCTTCCAGATGTGTTTCCTAGCATAGTCTGATCAAGAAGTAGGAGAGCTCCTGTTGGGATTGCTAAGAGGGAGGCCGAGGACACATGGTGGTGTCACTTAGATACATGTCCATCCTCTGCACTATAGGCCAGAAAGAAGTTCTGTCCCTGCACAGCCCCATTTTCCTTGACAGCACAGGATTCAGGTCTAAAGGAGAAATGGGCGATAACAATATAAACGCTCTAGGAATGACTCTCTCCTAACAACCCTCCTTGGTGCAGCATCACAGGTGACATTAAAGGTGACAGCCCAGATCCCCAGAGGTACCGAATCTCTGGGGCAGTAGCTGGTTATTTAGGGGAGCTCCAGTTCCTTTTGGGGGAAGAAATCAACAGACTTTGTAAAAGTGCTGGATATCCTACAGTTCCTACTAAAATGAAACCAAGCTGTTTGGGAACTTTTGTTATTTCTTTCTGATGCCTAATGGGAACTGTTGGATGCAAAATTGTTTTAGGAATTGAGCCTTAAACATCCTTATCAACTCCCCCGCGCTCCTATAAAAGATTGTTTGCATCCTTTTGCGTATTCTTCAGCAAATATAAGAAATTACAATACTCTGACTACTGGAAAGTAAAATTAGCAGCCACGTTGTCAAGTAGGAGCCAAAAGATGAGGCTGCACTAGAAGCAGCTAACGCCACAACATAAGTGTATGCTTTTAAACACATACTATGCAGGTGAAAAGCCTGGTTCCCTGTTGCCTTATTCTGTTCACAGCCACTTACGTCCAAAAAGGATTGCGTTCTATGGGAGGGTCACTGTTTAACCACCGCACTGTCTGGCTCTGAACGTCCCACCGATGCTCCACCACACGCTGACCTAACAAGAGAACGGCTGCACTGCCAGAAACGGCCGAGTTCCCAAAAGAACACACCATGATAATGTCAATAGCCTTTTAAAATAATATATAGATATATACGCACTCACACATGCATATAGCTCTTGCATAAATCAGTGTCTACAGGGTTCACATTTGTGATTACAGACTGCGATATAGACAAAGCTACTACGGTTAAACCCTTTGTGAGAGTTATTAAGCTGCTGACAACGCGAGAATCAGATGAATTTACCACTGGTTCAGTAATTGTCTTTCATATATGAGCAACCCCCTACATACAACTTTTATGATTCATCATATTTATTTTTTGTTTCCTCAAGCAACATCTTTTATTAGTTGCACACTCACTACAGAAATTTAATTTCTGCGAGAGAACAACAAAGCAGTTGATTATTATTATTGAGAATCTGGTACAACACAGAGTGAAATAAAATCTATAAGGCATTAAAATGACAGATTAGGCAAGAGCTGTATTCATTTACAAGTGTAAGAACATCATGTTAATGCCTCACAAGCACAACATAAAATGAAAATCAACTCTTTCATGCTGCTTTACTAATACTGCAAAGCTCCACGGAGCACCAATAGTAGTCCCTGTTAAAGAGGCACCGTCCTTTTGCCGTTTTCACATGCAGCAGGTTTATCATTAACACTTGATGGAAAACTCTCTTCCAGTCCTTACCAGCACTAAACTTTACATTTCTGCCACTTCTAGGTTTCAAGATTACTACCAGTCTTTACCAGACTGAGTGTATTGTGTGGCTGGCCCTTAATGAAAATCTAGAATTTGCACCAAAACCATCTCTGTGGTTAGAAATGTTCATTTGGAAAGCACTATCTTAAAAACTTTGCTTTTCACAATCACCGCAAGGCTACCATATCCAGATTTACATTCGTATTAAATTTTACTGCAGCTTTATTTACTGTCACAACCTCTGAACATGAAGTGACAGGACATGCAAATAGGAAGACTTGAAATATTCACTTCACTCACACCAATCCAATCACCGGTGTACGTATTTTATGGTATTTGTATTCTTTTGATCGTATTCTACATTATTAATGTCATGATTTTCTTGGACATATCACCATTCTTTCCACATTCTTTTTGCTTAAACTCATACCTCATCACAGCTGAAAAGATGGAAAATGATACACTGCTTTGGAATATGATGTTATTTTTTCAAATTGCTGTACGTTGAGGAAAGGAGTATTTTTTCTCTCCAATAAGGAACAATAGCACGTATAAAGATTTAAATTATGCATCTAAATTCACTAAATTCCAAATAGATCGGATACTGAAGCACAACTGTTCTCATTCTGAAAAATGCTGTAAGAAAATTAACATCACACACACACTCTACTTCATTAAGGGTTAATACCTTTTGTGTAACATCCCTTGGAAATACCCACTGCAAACTTTCTGATCTGGCAAAATCACTTATTCCTAGGAAAGCCACAAGTGATCTGATACACTGTGCTGCTGGGTAGCTCTGTAAATTACCTAAAGCATGGAGGGCTGATCTTTACCCCACTTATTATTTATTATCCTTTGATGACAGCTGGGTGAGAATCCTGCACTATTTTTTCTGGAAACCTGAAAAATTATGTCCTCCAGCCAAAAAAAAATCATCTTCTGTGTTGTTTCCCTTCCAGTTCATTCAGGTTTTAAATCAGTATAAAATCCACCTTACTGATTCCCCTGAAACGTCACCACCAGGTTCAGTGAAAACGTCCAAAAAGGACAAGAATAAATGAGGATGATGTGAGTTGGACCAGGTCTGCCTGGGGAAGCACCTCTGCCTTTCATATCCTTCAGAAGCACTGCAGAAATCACTGCAAAACCTCAGAGCCAGATGCTTTGGCATTGTATACACCCTAGGCACACTCTTTTACTTTTAAAAAATGGATTAATTGAATTATCTCCTCTATTTAAATGTCATAAAGAACTTAAGAAATAAGGCTTGATAAGGAAGAGGTTTGGATTTTTCTACTAGGGGTGCTTTTCAAGATAGATTGATAAAGTCCTGTATAAGAAATTAAAAGTACAGATTAAAAAAAAATCACAGTAGGCATGGAATGAATTACACAAGCTTTTCGGTCCAGAATATCATTCCACACATTTTACATGTAACTGCAAAGAAGAGGATAAAGTCTAAAAGTTGAAATGGAACATGCACATTTTTGTCCCTGCTCCTCCCTGTTTTGTGGTCAGTGTTCGAGTCTTATAGGCTTTCGTATTTTTTTTAAGGAAATATTTCAAATTCTATATTCCAATAAAATCTGACTATGCAAGGCAAACTGCAATAGAATCTCAGTTCTGTGGATCTTGTTGTTAAAAGGAACTAGTAGCGATTACAGTGTGTGGGAACTGAGGCAGGCACAACGCAGAAATACTGCCCCAGCACAGAAAAAATATAAATGAAATAAAAATAATAATTAAAAAATATATATATATAAGGAGAAAAAGAAAGGGCACCATGAGGCAAGTGCGGTATTTTGGATGACGTGGACATGTAAAGTGCTGGGAATGAAATGGAGAAAGAAAACAGGGCAGCACTGCAAAGGAAGGTTATTTCTTGTAGAAAAGGGCAAGGTGGGTAAAGATGGGACCTCGTCAATGTCCAGCTGCCTCTCAAACACGCTCATCTGCTCACAGATGCTTCTTCTAAAAGAAGATGAAATTTCAGAAGTTCAGATGTACATTTGCTCTTGTGAAGAGTACACATCTATACAAGCACCCATACTCCACAAACAAGAATCATCTGAACTACAATTTACTTGGTATACCAAAGAGTTGATAAATATTCAATCTGTAATACAAAGACACTTTTAATTGCCATATGTGTTGCATATAAGCAATTTTGAAAATGATTATTTCATTCTAACCTGTTAGTATTGTTTTCATTTTGATTTCTTTTGTTCGTTTCCTAACCCTCCGTGTTTCTGTCCCCGTTTCTACCTGTCGGTCTCTGGGGTAAGAGAAGAGGTTTGATTCCAATCTAAAACGTGAAAGTGATAAGTAGCGTGAGAACTCAGTCATATATACAGAATGTTATTTTACAAGGTGCTTACCTTTGGTAATATAGATTTGTCATATTGCTGTAAATCAAAGCTATCCACAAGTAATGAGAACTCTTGACTCCCTACGTCATCCCGGAGAATGAAAGCCAAGAAAGTGCCATCAGGTTTACTATTTGCAGTAATCACAGATATTAAGGCATACTTCCCCCAGCTTGCAATGTGCTGGAAACTGGGGGTGCTCTAAATTGCCCAGGAACTGGTGCAAGTTTTCCAACAGAACAAGGATGATTGGACAGGCAACTGAACCCCTGACCAGTTAAATCGCTTTGGGACTAAAACCTTTGGAAACCCATCGTGTTTGAGAAGAATTCAACAAGAAAAGAGAAAGGGGGTGTTCTCCAACAGTAAGTAGAGAGCATAGGATTCCAGGAATCTAATATCCAAATAGGCGCACGAGCTAACTTTGCACAAAAATCTCCAACTTCAAGTCTGTACAGAAAGACACAGACAATGTGGCTTGAAAAATTGACTCATAGAGCCATTTAATGATATTCTATGTGTGTCAAGCACAAACACCTTGCCGAGATAAAAGCATGGCTAAGGACAAGCTCACCCTGAAAGACTTAGAGAGCCTCAACTTGGAAAGGTATTTAATAAGAAAAAGGGACAACTTATTCACTCCAGCATGAAAAGGGCTATTTGGCAACGCTTCTGCTTCTTCCTGTTGCGGAGTTCTCAAAGCACTACGATGCTCTTTCTTGTCAAGATATTTCTGCTTTCTGATCCAACAAAGATAACCTTGTCACCCATCTTGTTTGACAACCCTGAAAGGGACAGTTGCCATATGATTATCCGCGTGCCTTTCCCTACGCTTGCAGCAACTCCTTCACTTTCCGAGCCCTGGGAAGAAGCAGGTGTCTGGATGAAAGTCACCCAGTTAAAGTTCAATATATTATAAAGAGATCAAGCCTATTGTCAAAAGGAAATTTCTAAGACTGTGCCAGCACCAATAACTCCTCCGTTACCTGCAGCTGGAGATCTGTCTATTGTCATAACCATCCTCAGTCCCTAAAACTCAGAGGATGTATCTGCACTGACAAGAGCCCTAGAGAGCAAAATGGACAACAGCAAACTGCTGCCACCTCTAACTCCGCTTTACGGCATCTTCTCATCCACATGTGTCTTATTTGTAAGTCTTATTAGCTGTAGCATTCCCAAACTGTAATTAAATGAGAAACCAGGTAGGAGCTGCATTTTGCAGGAGAAAGGTTGCCCATCAGCTGAGCAAAGCCCATCTGGAGGAATATAATTCCCCTCTTTCCTACATTTTCTACCCTTCCAGAAGTGAATGAACAAAGCTGCGGTGGGTTTATGGTTCAGAAAACCCAGCGACTGTCTCTGCATCACCAGCAGCTCCTCGAGGCTGAACGGAAAGCGCCAGAGCCAGAACCCCCTCGGTTACACAGAGTTAAGCCTCTAAGATCTCCTAATAACTGACAAGAATGTTCAAATCTGATTTTGTATCGAAGGAAAAGGGGCTAGAAATATGAACAATTATTTTTTCGAGGTCTGTAATAGAAATTACATGATTGTTCCTGCTAA
Source organism: Nesoenas mayeri (assembly GCF_963082525.1). NCBI lineage: Eukaryota > Metazoa > Chordata > Aves > Columbiformes > Columbidae > Nesoenas > Nesoenas mayeri. Next base: position 119,232,010 of record NC_137544.1, read on the forward strand.
ATGTAGGATTTCCTTCATGGCAAAACAGATCTATTTGGAACTTTGGCTGATGCTAATAACTTCATAGATCAACGTACGGTTTAATTGATGGAACAGATGGAAGACACAGACTCTGCGACATTAAAGAGTTATACTTAATGCATCGGAATAACTGTGACTTGGTTTTAAAATGTTCTCCTAATTGTCTGAATGGTTTAACAGTGGCATGAATTCTATTGGATATTTCCACTCATACTGATTTACAAGTTTATAGTATGATTTTTTTTTCCCTAAGATTTATTATTTCTGATTTCTGTATGAATTAACAAAAAGGAAGCAAAGTTTGAAAGACATCTCCTCTTTGGAGGACAGAGAGCTTGGCTTAGCAAAATCCAGGACAATTCAGCCATCAGCTCAGCAAAGCACTGAATTCCACAACTCCCTGCCCACCAAAGAACCACAAGCTTTACACCATTTGCTGAAAAGGAATCATTTGCACAGGTCTCAATACTCAAGAAGAACACACTGAGCAAAAGATTCAGGTCTTTCCAAGTTAAGGATAAATAGAAACATATCTTGAAATGACAACAGTTTAGCTTTGGATTCCTGTGCACCTTTAATGTTAATTACACGTGATTATTTATATACAAGAGGATGGTGAATTTGTTGATAAACCAAGATTTCTCTTCAAGGCTGCCTGACCCTGAGGTTTTCTTGAAAAATCATCGTTTCTGGCAGCACACAATAAATGCTAATTTGATAACAATATTTCTCTTTCATTTATATCAGCATAGATAGGCAAAGTTTGACCAGGCCTAACAAAGATAGACCTATAATTCATATAAAGTGGCTGGGGCGAGAGCCCTGATTTCTCACACCGCCATCGAGTTAAAAGAGACAACACAGTTATTACGGTTTCTTTCTTTATAAATTATAACATTTGCTATAGAAAATAGGATAAATAAAGACTGGGAAATTAATTCAGGCTGGATTGTGTCTTCAGGACAAAGCTAAAAACCGGCAAGTTTTCTCTAGGCTCTGCTATTCTATAAGGGCATGAGATCTGACACAGTCTCCGCTTATCTGTTTAAACATCTATCTTGTAAACAGCACGAACAGGTTGACATAAACTGCTCGAAAAGGGCAGGCTTAAAAGACTCCAGCCCTCCCTGGCCGTATTTTAGAGGTACCAGATGTCTGAAAAGCACCCAGCTCCTACTGATTTCGAGTAGAGTTAGATGTCTACATCATTTAAAATGCTATTTGGCCTTTTTTTGTATCTCGAGGAGTGCAAATGCCCAGCAAATCTGCCCAGTGCCCTTCAAAGTACCTACTGGACACTCAGAATACGGAATTTCTTCTCAGGGCTAATTAGCACAGCACAATTACAGGTGTAAGCACTTTCTAGTCACTGGATATTGAAAGAGGCACAGACGTGCTAAGCTATCATTGCCCTTCACATCCATTCCCACACACCAGTGGACCCAGCCCACTTCCTCCTGTTTTGGCACAAGGTGACTCTTTGCCCAGTAAAACCCGTTGGATTTTCTCTATAGAAGGGAACTACTAAGAGGAGCTACAAAGCCACTCACTGAACAATACACCTGCTGTTAACTACTAGCAAATTACCCAGTAATTCAGAGAAAGGAATAAGCAGAAGAAACATCTCCACAAACACGCTTCACCACACACCTCCAACACCTCGCGATGCCTCATCTTCCTCAATCGGGTCTTTGCTTTATTTGCAATAGACAAATGGCCATGCAAACTCTGCCCCAATAGTAATGGTAATTCCAAATAAAAGCGGGGACGCCCCCCTACTCACACCTTAACATTCATCTGTCCTTCCTGATGCAGGTGAAGGTGTTCTATGGGTTGTCAATAGAGAACCCAGCAAAGCCACCTCCCTGCGCAGCTTCCAACAGAACATCCGCGCCGGGAGCAGACTGGAGTAAATTGTGGTGTTTCCATCACACGTGAAATTCAATGGGCTTTTCATTTTCGGTATAAACCTAGACTAGTTAAAGTCAGTGTATGGAAGCGCCTCTGCTGTGAAACAGCAGTTTGCATTAAAATTACATTATATTGTTTTGACACATCTGAAGCAAAGGTTAAAATCATCTTTTTGCTGGACATTGTTTCTGTACTGTTGCCCCACTGCAGAGCTTCAATATGAACCAGCCCGGAATGATGTGAAATATTTCTGATACAAATTTTATTTTTATGTGAAACTATTCAAATGCTGCTGTACAACATGAACTACCTGAACCAAATCAAATCCTCAGGTCAATTCCTTCTTCCGAGTGCTCCTTAGATAACAAAGTCTTGTTCTGCGAATCTGTTCAATATATTAAAGTTGATTCACTCGGACAGTGTGTAAGATATAATACATTAATCTGGGCCATTTCAATTTCTGAGGCTGGGACTATAAAACTGGTGTGCTGCATATCTAATTTTTTTTGAATACCTGATTTATGCATCCCTCTGATGCACAGTGTCGATGGGATGGAGGATGCGGCTGCTGCATTAACAACGGGCTGCATCAGCACTCAAATCTTATCTTGTTAAATCAGACAAATGTAGCTCAATGAAAAGGAAGGAATAAATGCCTAGGATGGTTGAAAGGAGTGAATTTTAATCCTGTTTGTTAGGGGACTTTCATGGTGGGGGCTGAATGACTGAGACAGGAATGTCCACCAAGAGCTTATGGGACTATGAATTATTATATGCTTATACATACAACTACACATGCAGTATATACAAAGACACAGTTTTTCATTTTATTGCTAAACAGACAAGTAAACATCCACACACCGACACTCATCCATATACAAACACAAACGTTTTTAAAATTGGAGAAATAAATGCCTTTTAGGAAAAGTAGGTCTGTATTGCAAAGTGTATATTTCTGGCTCTTTCTCATTCAAGAACCACCATAATTGCTTCTTTGTATATAATTTATCATTTTATGCAGTGAAACAAAAGTTATCACACGGACTAAGTATGCAGAAATAGATTAGATTCTCAGAGTAATTATATATGTTTATATGATTTCGTGGATAGATGGAGTACTGCTGTCGCTCTATACACAGTCAATATTAATTCTCAAGGAAAGAAAATGTTCCTGTATTTGCACAATCAACAAGACCTTTAGAAATAAGCTTTCTGCCAGACAAGGAAAAGTTTCAATGGCACACACTTCGCAGACTCAGCCCAAGTATTCACAATAAATGGAAGGTATTGTCGGAATTAATTCTTAGGGAAGACCCTGAATCACTGATCTTTAATTTGAATTCCTTCCTCTAATAAATTCTTGCATTTTATCTACAAACCATAAGACAGTAAAGAACCTTGGTTTGTTTATCAATAAAAATGTATTGGGCAGAGGGAAGGATCACAAAGCTGTTGTACGAAGCTGTGACCACTGCAAACCAGCTGCATAAAGCAGACGTGGTACATAGGAAGCCAAGATGTATCCAGAATTATTTAACTGTCGCAAAGGTGAGCTTTCATGCCCAGGAAGACACTGGAAATACATTATTCAAACATGCATCAGTTTAGCCTTTATTGCTTGCTTTCCTCTCCACAATTACTAATTAGAACAGAAAAGAAATGTTGCAAATAGTAGATCCTATCTTTGCGACCTCTTCTCCTGTGTTAAACTCCAAGGTGGCAGCTCTTGGTTTGGACCATCATTAGTGGTTGTTGCGATGTCCCCGCCAGTGTGGATGCCGGCAGGGATGCAAGAGGAGTGAGGAGGATGGCTCAGAAGAGCCCGTCACGCACAAACACCACACGTATCACCTCTCGTAGCTGAAAAAGGCCCCGGACCGAACCCTTGATATGAAAACTATTTGAATGTTGTGCTTTCATTTCCCTTTTGACTCAACATGAAAGCTCCTCTTTAAATTCATGAAACATAAACATTTTAGAGTTCCTATCTTAACCCAGCCTTAAAATAAAAAAGTAGTAAAGACAAGCAATGACAGAGGCCCAGCCATGACAGAGACTATTCATTATAGATCTTTTTGATTCAGTTATGCAGGAGAGGTTGGCATATGCAGCCCAAATACGTGCAGGCTAATGGAAGAGAATACAGATAAAAGCTACGTTCTCACTTTTCCTGAAAGTTACAGTGGCTTTCCTATATATCGTGCATATCAACAAGTGTGCAGATCAATTCAAAGCCATACCCCTGTTTAGAGAACAAAGCCGAGGACACGCCTGAGGCTGCTTGGTGGGACCGTCCCCAACCGCTCGTGCTCTCAGCTGACAGCCCTATGGAGGAGGAGCAGTAGGAGACAAGTAAAACAGCCAAACCTTGGGGAAAATACAGATAAAATGAGTGAATCAAGATAATTGTGCTAATTATCATAACGAAGGGAAGATTCTGTGTTTGCATGAAGGCTCCCCCTCCCCCGGTTCACGCGGGCTGCTGCGGATGCATTGAGGGCACATGCGTTCCTGGCCTCGCTGGCCGCTCCGGCACAGCCGTGTCCCCGGGGTCACCCTGCAGCAGCGCCTCCTTTCTGCCCTGCAGAGTGCCTTCCAAAAACGCCTTTGCAACGGATATTTGCAGTGTCCACAAGAACTTCAGCTCAGTTTAACGCGGGGTGCTCTGGTTTTATTTTTGCCTTTTTTTTTTAATCCTGTTCTGCGGTAGCAAAATAAAACACAAAATGTCTTTAAGGTCACGGAACAGTGACCTCATTGGCTGGGCTAATTTGATTGTGCCAGAACAATAGCACCGTACTCCTCTGCCAGCCAAGTGCATGCTAATTATGCGATTTGCCCTTGATAAGACCTTGGTGGGTCATTCAGCAGTTGTGATCTGTCACTGACTTCTAATCATGTATTATCGTCTGGGTGAGTCAGAATGGTACCCTAAGCTTTCTGTCTTTACAGCAATGTGGCACTCTAATTACCTTATGCCAAGTGGATATGCAGAGACTGAATTAAGTGATCACTGTGATTGCCTTCAAAATCTTCTCTTTATCCTTTGTGTTGCTTCTCTGCAATTTACATTTTAAGATGCCGAGAAGCTTTTGGTGAGACTGAAAATGCCACTCTAAAAAATAATGATTTTTTAATTTAAAAAGCATAACACTAAATTTAACTCACACCAATTCCTAACAGTATTTAAATGCTGCTAAACAATATACCTCACTAAGGATCTTGCAGTAAACTTGCTGGAAATTATAAGATATCCTTTCCCTTTTAATCTGCAACCAAAAGAGAAACAAAAGGAAATAAGCCTAACCTCTTTCTAAAGTTTTAACAATTTGTAATTGCTATTTAATAAGCAAAATTAATTGCAAAGTGCTTCGCCACATTTATTATGCCTGTGAAACGCACGTGCCGATATGACAAATCTATAGATCAAATGTAAAGCTTGAAAAGCTTAATCACTGTGTTTGTTACTAACAGTAAAGATGGGTTGACCCTGTAAGTCTTAGAAATTCGGGAGCAGATTTCTCACCTCTTGGTTAACTCCTTTTGTGGCAATTCAAGGGATCTGTGCAGGTTAATGGTGAAAATGCTGGTTTTTTACCCAGGACTTTGAAAAGCAGTTCGAGCTGCACCGTACTTCTCTATTGTTGCATAGCAACTCTCAAAAACTACAAAGCAATCTGTTATGGTAAACTAGTTGTATTAACATCTGTATTTGCCCAAAGAATGATCTAATGCTTTTTGCAAAGAAAATGTGGTGATGTGTCTCTAGGTTAAATAAACCAAGTAATGATTTATAAAATTTGATAAGATACATTTGTCTGAATCATCCTTGAAAATATGAACCCTGAAGGGCTACTTGAAAGTTGTCATAAAACAGACAAAAAATCCTCGCAATGCTAAATTTATTGTACCACTAACAGAAAATAAGGATTTTCAAAGCTTTTCTGTATTGTGTGTCAATATTGCAGTATAATTTTTTTTTTTTTTTTTAATAGAAACAAACTGAAAAAAAAAAAATAGTCAATAAAAACCATAAAGGACAATTGAGAAAAAATTGCAAGCCTTATTTTCCTTGAATCACATGATGCACAAGTAGCTTTATGTGCTGAAACCTTGGTTTGTTTGGGGGTGGGGGGATGGAGAGCCGGAGCAAAAGAGAAAGGCAGAGCGCCTAGAAATAAGATGCATTCCCTGGGTGGCAAAACAAAAGAGTCCAAGGGAAAAAAAATATAATAAAAAAAAGCCGTAGAAAGTTGACACAGTCAAGAATAATGGCTAAATCTATCAAGTTTGATCAGGTCTGCTATAATGAAGTGGAGCTTCATATTCCAAGCAGGGACAATGAAGACAGAAGTCAGGCTCTAGAAATGTGCTGCTCACTTTGTGCCTGGAATATGCAGCAGCCAGCGGGGAGCCACCAGATAATTACACAGTATTTGTGTGGGTCCGGGAGCTTCCCGCGCAGGTTGAATGCCCGCGCTGTATTAAAAGGCAGCACAGTGAAATGTTTTTAATGAATATTTTTGTCAGGGAAAGAAAAGGCATTTGAATGATTTTTGTGTATGCAGGGAACGAGAGGTGGAACATCACTGTCAAAATACAGGTACCTTTATTTATATTTACTCCGTTATTTACGGTTTCAGGTGCCTGATGGCCTTTCAATAATACAAATCACAACGCTAGGTTAATGTTATTTAGGGCTAATTGCACATGCAGTCCCCTAACTAACGCTTGCTGTTAGTATGTTTTGCTGCAATCCTACATCAAACTGGCTTCAAACTACTTTTGTTTTTATTTCCAGTAGAAGCTGAAATGTTTAGACACATTTAATCAGAAAACTCAAAGAAGAAGTAACACAGATGTTGATACTTACTATTCAGTAGCCCTTGGCAGTGATAGATCTAAACCACAAGAATACATTATTTCAGCACTCTCTAATTCTCACCTAACAGATGTGAATAATCCACTGAATTAAAAAACCCAGACAGGATACCCATAAACGCTCGTTCGGCAGTGCGAGCAACTGTATTGATCAAAACCTGGACTTCAGGAAGAAGTTCATTTGAAAGGGTTTTTGCTGGTCCAGATTTCAATATTACTCCCAGCCCAGCAAGGCCCTGTTTTGTTGCTTAAGATTAAACCACTCCCGGTACACACAGACTGAGATAATTTGAATTCACTGCTCCGTGCAGGATTAAATCAGGCCCTTCAGGTTTCGCAGCACTGTCCTCCACAAGAAACACAGGTCCATAGGCTTGCCTTGTGCTCTAGATCAGCGACAGCAATTCGCAAGGATTTTTTTGGAATCTAAATATTAATTTTTAAACAAATACGATGCTCAGTTTTATAATTAAACAGTGATTCGATAGAGAGAAAGTCCCCAGGTGAGAAAGGAGGCCCAGCAACCCCCTGGTTGCCGTCCTGAGCCTCCATCCAACCTCCTCATTGCCAAATACTGAACGAGAGAGAACATTCTGTTGCTCTCCAGGGATGCATTTTAATAACTATATTACTTGGGAAAATACAAAAAATTCGGAACAACTTGGAAACGAGGAATGTAATTAAAAGGGAGTGACTTCTTTGGTGCTGACACCTGAAAGGTGCAGCAGAAGACACGACAAGTTCGTCCTCTACAACATCATGGGAGGAGAAAACTTACACCCTTCTACAGTTTTAACTCTGTGCTTACAAAAAGAGGCGTAGTTGTGATAATAGTCCTGGGAAAACAGCAACGAAATAGAAACATGCGCCATCTGAATCAGGTTACTGGAGAAAACAACCTCATGGGTCAATATAATGTAGTCAAAGACTTTTCTATTTAAAAGGGCCCTAGAAAACTGTTGATTACTTCCAATATTGCCACTGATTTTCAAATTCTCAGTCTCTACAAGGAAAGGTTGAAGTGTCCCATGTTAGATATGGCCACAAGTTCACCCTCCGTGTAACTCCAGTCATTTCCCTTTTTGCTACTGGATTGAAATACATCCGTGACCTGCACTTGTTTGGTGTTTGGTTTGTTATTTTAACTTAAATTCCAAGTTGTGAAAATTCTTGCTCAGAAATTCTTTTCTGGTTCATTTCTTGAGCATTTCTGTTTGTTTTTCCAGAAATCAAATTAAACTTCCTTTACAGTGAGCGCTTCAGTCCTTGTTCCTGCAGGGCCCCATCCTGCACCTTCACCAGCAATTTACCACAAAGGTAAATTGTTCCTGTGCCACCAGGAACAAATCCTGACGCAAAAGGGAACAAAAGGGTTTCACATATCTCACCCCTCCCCTTTTTTTTGTTTGCATTCCTATTTTAGCAACACACAGTGGCACATTTTCGGCAACGATCAAAGGACTAAGCTGGAAATACCTCTTTCAGAATTATCAGCGCTGTGTTTTTCCCAGGGAACGGAATGCGACTTCTACTCCGCTCTTTGTCTGCGGCAGCTCTCATTTAAAAGGAAATCTTTCAATTACCAGATGAAGAGGTAAACAGCTGTCACGTTTGGAGCCCAAGCAAACATCATAACCTACATTCCATCCCCCAGAGCAACAAACTCCAGACCCTCCTCTGCTGCAAAGGAGGCGATGGGAGCTAAGTGATAGTTTTCATTTGATTTTTGGCAAGTTCTTAAAATTTTTGCAGCTCCAAATGCTTGAGCCCATCTCTGAAATGGAGGGGAAGACGATAATTACTCCTTTGGACCTCTGGCTGTTTGAGGTCGCCTTTTGCGAGTAGAGAAAATAGTTGCAACTAATCAACTGCGGCAACTCGTGTTTGCTCAGTTCACTCTCCCAAATACGTTTTTAAGTAACTAACATATCTAACTAAAGCTCACAGCGTACTTATCAAGAACTGAGCTTTCATACACCCGCCACAGTGCCCAAAGCCTACGGTGCGCAGTTCATTTTTGTTTCACTGTTGTTACAAATGAGCTGAAAGAATAATAAACTTGTTGGGTCAGATGCTCGTTGTTGTTACGCCTGCCCATTTAATTCCGTGTAAGCCAGTGCATTATACCAGATTTACAGGACTCCGAGTGACAACAGGAGTCAGTCAAGGCTCTGGAATCCACTTGGGTTTACACGAGTTAAAGTGAGGGCAGAATTTAGCCCCTAAAACAGAAAAAAATTAATCTTACTACCATCATTGCTCTACGCAGGTTTCCATTCCAGCAGCCATATAACCTGGTTAATGTAGGCAGAGTTTCTTTTTGCGTCTGTATATTAAACAGCTATTTTGCCAATATTTATACGCCCATATCCCTCAGAAGCAGCGGAGCCGGGGATATCAACCATGGCTGTTAGTCCCGTTGCGTGAGATGAGCTTTGTATCAAAGGAAAAAAGGCTCCTCTCCATCTCACATGCTTTATTTTATTCAACCAGCTCTTTTTCACATTGTTATATCCAGTGAATATAGCACGGTTGGATTCAGAAGAGAACCTTAAGCGTTATCATAATGCTTAGAAGCAATGGCTTCACACTGTATAATCTATCAAAGGTGTCAGATTTACAAAATGCAGATTTTCTGTCACATTTGGGCACTATAAGCACTGTATCTTTTCACTAAGGTGCTGACTGCTGTTTTAATGAGGCCCTTTGGTGGCTGTAAAAAACTGAAAGGAGAGGATTATAGGGGTTACCCTAGGTATTGTCTATTTGTCTTACAAATTTCACACTAACTACCAATTACATCGCCATAAACCTTTTGGCTACTTCAAGCTATATGCCATATAATACATAAAAAATACGCTATGTTAACCTCTTCCATATTATACGAGTAACTACAGCCACTGATGCAAGTAACATATCTAATGAAGCCAATAATGAGCCTCTTTAAAAGTAGTCTTGTTATAGGAATAATATTCGAGCAGTTCAGTTAAAGGCTAAGGTCCATTATGGCACGATTCCGATGTTCTCCGGGCCCAGGGCTGAAAAGATGCTGACACGCTAATTCAGGCTCAAGAAGGGCATTAATCTCACAACCTTCTCCTTGTCATGCTTAATGGGACATCCTGCCTAGGTGAAATGAACCTGATGTATTCAGGTAAACATAATTTAATAAGGAAGAAAAAAAAAACCACAGAGAAAACCAAATAGCTGGGGTCTGATATAATGGCACGAGGAACACTTACAATTTAGTCCTAGTGGAGAGGACTGTTAATGTTCGACTGAGAAGCAAGCAATGTAAGAAGATAGAAGGGTAAATAATGCAGAATTTGTTTAAAAACCCACCACTGAATTATTAGTGCATTTAAAGGAGTATGTTAATTTGGAGGAAGAGATGCGTTAATGTGGGGCTTAAAGTACTTGGGTGTAAAATAGAGATCTGAAGCTATATTGTATGATATTTAAAAGGCAAGCATGAATGTCAGTGAGTAGCTGTATATCCTCTTTTGGCTGTCATCAATCATAAGTCTAATAAGGCACCTAAAATTATGTCACAAGGTAGGGAATAGCACCAACCACAGCGGCTAAAGAAGCACAGGCCCTACGTGCAGACTGGGTGGCAAACGCAGGACACATCTCTCAACCCCAACAAAAGCACAGGGGACTATAAGGAAAACAAAACAGCCAAACCTTGGGGAATACACAGTATATCACAGACCTGGTGTTCTGTGCTGCTGGATATAAAGATGTTTATGGTCATTCCTTAACTTAGCAGGAGATAAAATTACAAAGTGCAAAACAAGATTGCCAGCTAATAAGCAAAAAATAAAAAAAAAAATTCATACATGAATTGAAAGTCAGGTAGCTAAGAAAGGGAAAATATTAGGATGGACCCTTTCACCAGTATGAGCAGGACTTTATTTCCCCAGAATTCACCCTTCGCTGCCCCCCAAAGCCCAAAGGTTGTGCTACATGTTTCTGTGCTGGGTGAGAAAGCGGGATGGAATGATCCCGTGCTCAAAGGGAATTAAACTATTACAGATGCTACTCGGTGACCAGAGTCAAGAGGGGACTTCCGAGAAACCAGAACCCTCTGCGCCACTGCAGAGCAGGGCTGGTGTCCTCCAGCTCTGTGTGTTTATCTTATCTTATCTTATCTTATCTTATCTTATCTTATCTTATCTTATCTTATCTATCTTATTTTTTATTTTATTTTATTTTATTTTATTTTATTTTATTTTATTTTACTCAACTACAGCTTCATTCCTTTCATTCCCGTACATCTCAAGCACCACCGTAGCATCAAAAGCTCGGGGAAAAAAAGAGCGTGGAATCTCTTTGGCTGTTGCCGGATTTTCTTCTCATCCGTAATTGTAGTCATTGTATAACTGGGCAACGGGTTTGTTTCCCATCACAAGGATAACAGTGTTAAGAAACCAGAGAATATTGGGTAAATCTGGAAGCGTTTGTGGCACAGTTGTGTTGCAGTTGTGTCGTGTTCCAGAAAGGGAACCAAATCCACCTTTCTTCCAATGTTATTCCCATTGCCATGCTTCCAGTTTTTTGAGAAATGGAGCCCAAACTGCACTTGTTTCACACCGCTGAGAAGAAACCAAAACCTATCTTTTAACTAGCCAAAAAAAAAACAGGTATGGAAAGAACAGTATTCAGTTGGGCCCTTACAGACTTGTATATACAGACGTTAATCTTGTTAAGCCTTGAAACACATACTCCAAATAGGCCTTTGCTGCCTCACTGCCTCCCAATACACCTTTTGACCATAAACATCTGGGTATTTTATCTAGGCTGATTTTTGCAAGCCATTTACTCTAAAGTCGCTAATACGCGCTATCGCAATGGGGCTCGGCGGTGCCTATTAGGTGCTGGTCACGCCGAGCGGGGCTCGGGCTGCAGACACACTGCACCCCGGGGAGCTGTAGGACACTCTGCTGCCGGAAGGCAGACACCTCCGGAGCTCTGCGGTGCACAGAGAGCGCTCGCCGTTACATCATTTCACAGGGAGAGGCCTATTACCTATGAAAGCTGATCCTACTCTTAAAGACGAGAGCAAAGGGACCGTAACCCTATTTGAGGGGAGACGGCATGTCCAGAGGAATCAGTCCCAGGGCTCCCAAGGACCATAAGGGTAACGGGTACTTGTGTCAAGTACATCTGATGTGCAGTTTCCCATCCTGCAGAAACCCGTGTCTGCCCAAAGACGGCCTGAATAAATCGGCTATTTACAGGTTCAACAAAGAAGTGTCCGGTTGTACCTGCTCACACCAGCAGCTTGTAAGAGATTTGGGAATAGAGCCCAGCAAGATGTTTGCCATAAGACACTGATATCAGGTATGCCCTTCTGGAGGTAAACTGGTTTAGCACCAGTTTGAGTTACTGGCAAAATCTTCATTGATTCACGAATTTTGGCACAAGCCCCAAGTCTACAGTCTTATTCTCCCTTCATTTTGGCATTACAGATATTAATTTGGGTAACATTTCTAGACAGGTTAAGAGAGATTAAAAAGTTTGGACAACAAGAAAAGAAAATTATAGTGATACATTCCCAGCAATGGCAGATTGAATGTTTCATCACTCCTGGCCCCTGCAACTCCATGATAAATGGGAGGTTTTCCTTAGGAAAAGCCTGTTGGTTTTTGGTTTTAAGAAAACAAAAGGGTACATCTCCATCACATACTACATAAACCCACCATCTATGGAGACAGACGCACTGAATTCCAGCATTTGGAGCTACTGTTGACAGCAGAACCTACAAAGATGACAAATTGGCAAATTCTACATTCTATTAATACGGGTCTGCTTTATAGTGAGACTGTGCCCAACCTGCAGTCAGAGCACAGCTGGCTCATCTGGAAAAGATGGAGAAATACAGACTTCCCTACTTCACAGACTTTCCTAGTGTCACAACAATCATCAAGTATTGGCACTGAGTTCTCATGAACTTTTTTAGGACTACTTGCCAAGTTAAAGGTGATTTTTCTCAAAATAAACACAAATTTTTAAAACTAGTAAGAATTTTTAGAAGTGTGTGATCTTCTGGCTGGGAAGGTGGTGGGTCCAAAACTCAGCTGAAGTTGTCACACTTCACAAGACCCATAATTAAATGAACTGTATTGTGCCGCTGAAGTTTAATACATGAAACAGCAGAAGGGAAAATGATTTTTCACCATTAGAGTACAGAAGGGTCCACGTTTCCTATTCTGGCAGCAAGTTAATATGCCTGTAGTTTTCAGGTCTCAGTTTTTCATTTGGTGTTTCAACTGTTTCAGAGAAGCAGATAAATCTTCAAGATTTGGAGGGGACGAGCTCACTATATTGCAGCTCCAAGGCTTTGCTCCAGCACCACCAGTTTCTCACAAAAATTCCCCCTTGATGTTGAGGGGAAGAGAGAGTCAATATTCTCAGTGTTTGGATTCGATGCTCTTGAATGAATGATCTCCTAGAGATTATTTCCAGCTCTGTCCTGAAGTTCTTTGGGTGTTGCCAGGCTGCTCCCTGCACATTTACTTTTCTTCCCATCCCAATGGGAACTGCTTTCTACTCTCTAAAAAAGTCACCTTAGGCACCTGAATGAATAGTTTGGTTATGTACTCTGTTAAGTCTTTACTATAGGACAGTGTAAGTGTGCAACACAGACAATGCTTTAGAGCTGACATTTTAAAAAGGTGCCAATGTCCCTTTGAGGTCTCTTTGAATTATTCAGATTAAAAACAAACAAAAAGACCAAGAAAAACCCAAACAAAACAACAACAAAAAAGCCAAACGAAAAGCAAACCACAAACAAACCAACAACAAAACCAAACACAAAAATATACAGAGATTTTCCCCCACCTCAGCTTTCCTTAGTACCATGAAATATAAAATGGTAGAAAAAGTTGGCAGGAATAAATAGTTCCATGGAGTTTCTAAAGCTGCAATTGATGTTAATGAAGCTACACCTTATATGGCAAGGAGATGCAGTATATATTGGGTAAGTAAGAAAAATGATCAGCCGTTGTGCTCTTCCAATATAGTACATCAGGGTATTGCCACTGTAAAGCTATCTTTATTTTAAACCATTAAATAAAACAATATAAATCTGCAAGCAGGTGTTTCTTGTTGCGGGAGCATCGGAAGTTGTAATGCAAACAACCTAATTTTAGCATCTATGCGGAGTGTGAAGTAAATGTAGTGATGAGCGGCGCAGCGAGCGCGGGGACGACTCGAGCAGCAGGAGCTTCCAGCAAGACGATCCCATCAAAGCAGAGGAGTCGGCGCTGAAGGAAGAGCCGAGAGCAGGTGATGGAAATGGGGGTTTGCCGAGCGCACGGGCCCACTGTACATGCTAACTTGTTGTTTTCTGCTCAGCTAAGCAGCAGAGAATTGATATGTTAGCAATGAAGTGCAATGACAATTAAATTGTAACTGACCTACATGTTACCGTCATTACGCTTTCTCTTTTTTACTGCTTTCCCTCTTATTTAATCACACAGTATGGGGTTTTTATTAGGCTGTAATGTTAAAATCTTCATCCATTTAGCCATAAATGTTTGACTGGATATCTATCAGACTTCCTTGCACTATACAAACAAAACCATTTTGCTGAATCATTGTTGACTTGTTTGTGGCCTAATTTAATGAGTGTAATAACTTACATTGCTATCCAGTTAACATTTAGGAGCCCAGAAAAGACCTGCTAGCATGCAGCAGGCTACTGTGTGTGTTTTCTATTCATATCACTCCTCTTTGCAGTAAATTTTTTACAATAATATGCACTTTTTGCAACACTGGCTTTGCTTTTCCTCAGCCCGGGTTCAGTTCTTCATTACCAGGCTGCAGCGCTAGAAATCAAATGCCTCAAAACACTGATCCAGTTGCAGCTTTCTAGGGATTGCACAACTACCCACGTAGCCATCAAAATATCAAATAACATATTCATTACACCACACTTGTGCAGGAAGATGTGTTCCTGAGGAAGAAAACACCAAAGCACGCAGGCTGGGCTACTCTAGGAAGCCATTGGCTTTGAAGCATTTTCATTTTTACTCTATTTTCTTGTCACTACTTACACTTTAAGCATTCAGGTAGCATCTGACAGTCCTGCAGATAATTCAGGGACAAAATAAAGCCTCTATGTCCATACACTAATTTAACACACACCTGGCAGAAAGAGACATTTTGCTGCTCGCGAGGCCGTAGCTCCAACACCAATGCACAGAGAAGGTGACAATTTGTCAAGTGCAAAGGTTGAAATTCTCCATTTTCCACAGAAAAAAATTCATTCCAGTGCAACAAAGGGACATCACCAATTACACTTGATTGCAGCATCCTTTGTTAATTGCGGCGAATCAAGCTGTACCATGGAATCACTACAACGTCTCTATTGTAGAAGTTATGCTGTACTAAGTAAATCCCAAAGGATGGAAGAGCCTCAGTTGCCCCCAGACGCATTCAAACAACGCTCTGACTTCTGCCCACAGTAAAAACAAAAAGCAAAACAAATTAAAACAGACAAGAAAGAGAATTTTGCCTCGATAAGCATAAGCCCGGCCGTGCTGTCAAACTGTTGGTTACCTCCACAAAGAGTGTTTCAAGCTCTTTAGATTTTTGGAGGAAAGTGGGAGGAGTGGTATATATATTTATTTTTCAAGTATATTCTGTGAAGCCTTAGGAATCAATTCTGTTGCCTGTTACCTCCCCAGCCAAAATTGTCTTAACGCTTTCCCCCTCACACCCTCTTTGCCTGTAACAATGGACAAACTGAAAGGGAACAGGAAGAACATACCTTTTAAAAACAATTAATACATTGCAAATGTCTTGAAGAATGGTAAGTAAAAGCAAAATTGTCTATTTCATCACCCTTGAAAAGAGTCTGAGCATCGGGGTGGGGAATACAACAAGAAATCCCGACTTCAAGCTTGCACAAATTAAGAAACAATATTGTTCTAAATCTGCCCAATGTGCGCACTCCAGCGTTTGTGGAACACTGTCCATGGGCATCTTGACCATGAAACTTCTTGTGCACTATTTTACTGCAAACTTCAATAAATACAGCAATGAAACCCATTTGTGATAGCTATCAAATGAATGTACATTACCTTTGCCTCTGACATACGGAAACGGATGGAAACAAAGCCTTTCAGGACACAGCTCACAGTCATTCAGCAATAATACACTCACATTGGCATTAAAAACATGGATTCTTCAAGTTCTTAAATCTCCTGCGTCCCTTGTGGTCAAATAACTCAGAAATACATATTTTCCGAACTCCTTCTCAATATTAGATTGCATAATTAGATGAGGTACTTGTACTCATCACAGGATGGATACACGCTGATGAAAAATTAGGCCCATCATGCAGAAAAGCAGTAAGCAGAATATAATGTAGGCTGGAAGAAGTTGTTTTCAGAGGCAATTCAGGGAGGCATGCTAATTCCTCTGAACCTATGTTTAATTTAGGATTTTAGTTTTGTAGCTCAGCCTTAGTTCTACATCCCAGTGTGGGACGCCGGTGGCACCACAGCCCAGAGCCTCCGCAAAAACACATTCTAAGGTGGGCCTAGAGAAACATCATGGAGCTTTTAAGGTCAGGTTTATTACCACCTCATTGCAAAGTTTATTATCAGGGGAAGTAAAGATAATGAGCTACAATCTGGTTGGGAACGTCATTTGATTTGAGCAGACAGTGGGGTCCTCCTGCACCCTCCGGAGCAACCGCACGGATATATATTACTGTTCCGCTACAGAGCTCCTTGTTTGATTTGGTGATTTAAATCTCTGTTCACCACAAAAATTCACTTCAGCGGGAGATGTCGCATGTGCAAATGTCCCATTTCCACGTGCAGCACCTTGCGCTGAGCTCAGCTGGGCCCTGCGCACCTTCTGCTGGCAAAGGCCAAAGCTCCGATCATTAGTGAAAATTCCCGCAACTGACAAAAGAAAAATAATGGATAAAGTATATCCAGTAGTTTCTCTGGAAATTCCTGATGTCATGCAAATGTGTTGGATGCACTGATTTCACAACAAGTCTATAAAAGGTACAAAAAAATTCTATCAAAATCAAAACCGCTCTGAATTTAATCTCAATGATTCACAATTTTCCTGAACTTTTGGTTGGAGGTTTGTTAGCGTTTTTTAATTGAAAAAAGTCTAAACATTTTATTTTTGTGTGTTTATGATCATGAAATATTTCCATTTTATTCCTGAGTATGTTCGGGTCAAACTAAAAGAAAAGGAATACATCAAGAATTAAATCCATTTCATTTTGGGTAGAACAAACATCTCAGCTGCTCTAAAAGATAATTTTTTAGTTTGTTTCTATTGCATTATTTAAAAGGAATAAAAAATGTCGCATGTCAATCCCATAAAAGACATTCCTTTGGCTAGCACCCCCAAAATTATTTCTATAACCATATGCAAAATACATTAACTCTGATTTTGCAATGAGATGTCAGCTGAACAGTTTCTCTTCCTTCCTATATGTTTGCTTGCCCTCTATATATATATATTAGTTTGTTTGTTTTCCTTTTTAGGGTTTTTCATGACCCTATTGACAAAGAACCTCTCCTTTCCTCAAAAAGGGTATTCAAACACCACCTTTCTCCCTCTCAGGGTTTATGTTTCGCCAGAATGACAACATTAAGTACCAACTCCACTCTTTTTAAGGCTCTGGTCAGTGTCAGTTATGCAGGGATGGGAAGATGATTTTGAGTCTGAACTAGCCGAAGTGGGAAAGCACAGCTACGAGTCAGTCGGGCTTAGAGACAAGTAGCAGCATCTTCTAAGAGACTTTGCTCCCTTCCTCAATCTGTTATACCGGAGTCAAAAATCAGAGAGAAGACCCTCTGTATCTCTTGAAGTGTCTCAAAACATCCAGAAAAATGCACTAATCCCATCCTCATGTCTCAATATTTTAAGACAAACGATTGTGTATGGATTTGCCACTTCGTAAAAAATTCACTTGAGTTGCTGTATTTTAAGTGAATGTCATGAACTTCCTGTAAAATTTCTTTAAAAAGTAAATATGAAATTGCCAATATTTTATGAGTAGTTAATATAAATAACCAATATTTGATGATTAATTATGTTTTGGCCACTCAGTTGTATCGTAAACTGAAGGGCTGTAGGGTTTTGGGTTTCAGTCTGCAGCATGAAATGCACTCTATTGATAACATAATATTGGTCTATGAAAGTCACATAACAAATAATTTAATTGCAGGAAAGGTTTTTGGAAAGATATCCAAATTCAATATATAGTGCTATTTGGTTTTAAAACCCTTTAAACATCTCAGCAATAGCAGAATGTGTAAATTGTCAAAAAACAGTGTATTTCGAAGCATTACCAGAGCCATGATTATTAGTTTTATTTGGAACGGATAACAGCACGCACCATGTGCCCCAAGAGTCATGCTGAAGATTTCTATTATTAAATCCTGCAACCTTAAATATTTCGTGGGGTTTTTTTTCACTGGTATTTCTAACTCTTCCTATATTCCATTTGTAAAACAGAAAAGTGGGTCTGGTAGTAAAACAATCTGACGAAACAAGCCTGTGACTCACAAGTTTTCTGCTTTTCCTTCTCACTTACTTTATTAACTCCTCAACATGGCATGGAAAGTATGACACATATATGTTGAGCACATTAAAACGCGATGCACATGACTGATTCTAACGTAACTCTGGCAGCCTGGAACCTCTTAGTCAAGCCCATGTGCCCAAACGAATGCACCGAAAGGCAAAGGAACCACCAGCTCTTGGGTTTTGCATCTCAGTCACCAGATATACATAAGACAAACCCAAGAAACAATTTCTGCAACTTGCCTTGAAACAGGCGCAGCCTAACAGGAAACAGCATCTTGTTCTCCCTCGGACAAACAGCGGCGACTCGGGATAACTTGCGTGCTACGGCTCACACAACTGAGAAACACAATTCCCCAACGCGCAGGACTCGGCCCCGTGGAATCCAGCAGGAAATGAAGGTAATATTCATAATAGAATATAGTTTTCTGCAACTTCCTGAACAGAGGATCTGCGAAATCTCCAGCACTAAAATCCCACATTATTCTTTAAAACTCTGGTTGCTGCTGCTCGTGCCGCCGCCGTCCATACGGTATGGAAAGCGCCGGGTGGAAAACTGAGGCAGACAAACTGGGAGTCACGCTGTAACCAGGGAAAAACCTAAAAGCTGCTTTGCTGGATGAACATACAAAAGCTGGATGATGAAGTTAATCCTTGGGGTATAAAAAAAACAAAGAAAATTATCTTTCAAATCCCATGATCGCAAGCAGAGAGACTGAATCCCAAACCTGATGCCTTCCTCCACTCTAGGTAAGCATCACTGCGCTCAATTCAAGAGTCTCCCATACGTCTTCCTTTCGGCAATTCCGAATTGACTCCTAGCACAAATTCTACACAAGTCCCTGTTATATTTTCTACCAGAACAGACGTGCTGGATGCCCGGCCAAGCCCGGAACTACCAACTCCTCCATCCGGACAACATCGCACTTCTGGTACTACCCGCTTCTTTGGGAACTCTACAAATTTACTTGAATTATTTAATCAGTTTGGCTGAAATTCACTAAGCATTAAGCTGTTAGTTGTTACTTAACATTCCTTATAAATTGCATTTATTAATTTCAGGAAGGAGACTTGCCATTGCTACAGTAATTTAAATTAGTACCACATGACTACAGACTGCCATTAAATGATCTTTGGGGCAAAAATCAGTTCCTTAAGGACATTTAAATGACACTAGTGATGGGCTAACCAAATTTTTGTCCAGGAAGTAACAATTTATCAAAAACGTAATAAACCATGGACGAAATATCCATTGTAAGCAGCACATAATGCGGTCCATGAAATGACATTTTAGCATCTCTCACTCTGGCCAGACTGGAGTTTGCTGACAGTGCAGGGTAATGCTCCATTGATATTTAACAGTCCCCAGCTACATGGTACTTCATGATACTGTAACTTTATACACTCCAGCCCATTCTCAGTGGTACTAAATCACTCAACTTTGACATACAACGTCGTTCCGTTTTCTTTGCTTAATTTTAATGCTGTAGATGTTTGAACTTCCCAATATTATTAACTTTGAAAGCAACTGGGGAAAAGAATCGCCTCCCTTCCCAGTTCTCCCTGCACTTCTCGGATATACACACGTGCACACCCTTGTGACAAAGCTCGGCATCGTTTCCCTGGTCACGAGGCAAATGACGGTCTGTGCTGGTGTTCGCCAGCACGAGCAGCAGAAACCCAACACCTGGACACTCTTTAACCTTGATGTGGGATAGACAAGAGTACACCAGCACCTCCTATAGGAAAATCTGGATGAACGCCACATATAAAATAACAAAATAAATGTATAAAATAATAGATTCATCTTCCTGCAGCTGAAGATAAATATTAAATAATCCTGTCTGCTTCTGGCTGAAAATTAATTTCTTCTAAGGCAAATAGTGTAATACGTATATGCGTTTCAATTCCCATTTGGCAAAAAGCCTATTTTCAGTATGCAGTACGTAGACTTCTGAAATACTAGAACTGTGCTCATCACAGACACACTTGAACAAATAACATTTTCTTCCTTCGGGTACCAATGCACTGTGGTCTAATAAAATATATATTTTAGAGCATCAGTGTTCCCACCAAATCCAGCTATCCAGACTAAAAGTGATTCTTTTTAAGCCTTTCCTTTTCTCCTTTGCAATATGAATAACAGTTTGCACCAGAAGCACTGAGTGCCGCTACTTTAAAACAGCCACAGAGGTACCTCATGTACCTTAGCACGACAGATTTCCCACGTGCACTTACGTCCTTATACACGCTCTTCTCCGCCCCCTCCCCACCAAACCTCTCTCCTCCCCTTTCAGAAACACCATCTGATTGTCTCTCGCGCTGTCCTCCACGGATCTTATTTCCAGGGCATATTTTAAGTCTATCTTATCCTCTCTTGGCTATTTTAAAAATTCCTTCCCCATGTTTGGAGCCCTCAGGAGGGACGGGTGAATTGCTTACCGAGCCTGGAGATTTTTCTAGACCCACATATCCTTACCCATGCAAGCACTTGCATTTACAGCTTGACTGGCAGATTGGTCATTCTAGACTGTTCTGTGGTCCAGCCTGGGCTCTGATGGGAAATTTGTGACACAGAATTTTTCCTCTGAAAACTTTTTGAGATATTTTCATCTCGCTATGTTACCTGGGACCCAGTGGGTAGCAAACCAACCAGCTGCTCTGCCGCATGATGCACAGATAAGATATTAGACCAGCTACCATGGTGATTGATGTTCTAAAAATATCCAAGTCAGCTGTACTAACAGATAGGTTAAATATATATGGCTGCACTCTACCCGGATTGCGATCTGCTAGGATGAGGATGCAGATAAGGATCAGTGAATATAATTCAGTTTGGAAAGTTAAAAAAGGGGGCACAAAAAAGTATGCGTAAAGCCAATCTTCTGAAACTCTATTGGTCTCGTGCATTAAGAAGGTATCTTTTTTATTTTGTGTCCTTTTGGTATGGCAACGGTATCTGGTACGGTTATGCACACGAGGAGAGGACAAATATGTAGATTGCAGTGGTGAGAAGGGATCCAGCTCTTAGCAAACGTAACGTGACAGAAAGCATTTGTTGCTGCTACTGAAATTTGTGTATCCAAGCATTCTGCGAAGTCTAATGTGATCTTAGGCTGCCTGCTGCCTTGGAAACTAGTGGTCAGGTACTCTCAGCAGTGGGCATAACCAGCTAGAACATTTTGATTAGATGAAATTTCATGGAACTGAAATATTTCACACGCTGGTCTCAGTGAATTTCTCTCAAGGACTGAAAGAGAGAGAGAGCTCCTGGGAAAACCCAAGAAAACTGATCCCGGTGGTTTGGACACCAGGATGCTGGAGCTCCAGATTCACATCCCTGTTGGACCAAGTGACCTGGAATTAAATCAATTGCACTTGAAGCCAACAACAGGCTGGCCAGGCTGCTGACAAAGGACAGAGCCAAAAGATTTAACTTCAAGATGCCTTAAAAAAATACCAAACATACCTACTTTTCAAGGTTGTACGACTTTCCCCATTGCAACCCTGAAACCTTGAGAATTCAAGGAAAATTTGCCCATTTGCCCAGAAGCAAAGCACTTGGGTTACAAAAGCCACCAGTACAGAGCATTTCAGACAAAGGCTGGTTTACAAAGGATCTAAAACCACTGAAACATCGGGTAATGAGGGTTTCACTTCCTAATAATCTTCGGAGAAGCAGAAATTCATTTTCCTCAGCTACAATTTTAAGGTTATGAGGCTGAACAAAGAGTATCGTTATTGTAGGCGTAATAGAATCAAATTAGCAAGGAGAAAATGTATTAGTATCGTTAGGTGTATTTTACATGTCCTACCTCTGCTGTACAAGAACTGGAGTTCAGAAAGAAAGTTTGGTGGAGGGGACAGCTGCAAAATATTGCCAAATATTGCTCTCCACCCAACCAGCAAGGCCTTGAAATGAGTACGTATGTTGGGTGCGGGCTTTCTATATGTGTCTATAAGCCTAAATGGCCAAAAACGCAAAAGGTGATTTAGCTTTTGGCATGGTCTGTGATCACGGAGAATGGCACATTTTCAAGGTGCCCCTTTCAAGGCCCAGAGCCCAGCCCAGCCCAGCCGGACCCCGGCGGTGGGTCAGGCCGCAATTGCGATGCTGAGACCGTGCAAATCGCCCGCGACTCCCCATTAAATTAATGCTCTTTATTAAAAATGTCTTTTCAATCACTTGAATGTCTTCGCGTCCACATATGAACATTCCTGAGGTTTTTTTCAAGGTCACTGTGTGCATGGATGTCCCTCTCATATTTCACAAACACCGAGACGACTTCTATTTCTGTCTTTGGGCTGAAAGCAAAGCTGCCCTTTCAAAGTACCAGGTGGGTCACACTTCCCAATAACTGTCATTCGCGGGTATTTTGATTCCAGCATATTTGTATGGAAATCACGCTTTTGTTGTCATTTACTCCTTATAGATCATTTCAATATCGGGCTCATAAAACCAAGTGATTCCAGAAAACAAATAAGTACAGAAGTATTTCTGCAACCAGAAATGCTGTGAGTGCTTGTGCAGGGGAGGCTTCCACCTACTCCTTGTGTAGCAAGCGTGTTTTTACAATTTCAAATTTAATACTTTTTCTAATATATTATATGTTACCTCCCATGTATTTAAACTGTACTTAAAAGCATGCTAAGAACTGGTAATTCTTTAATGGTTGTTCGCTTACAAGTGATTGTGGGTCATTACACAATCATTTAAAGGGCATTAATGAGAACCATTTAATGGTTTTAGTAGAATATCATTGTAAGGGACAGGGGAAAAGTTACTGGCTGTAAATTTTTATGACCATTTCTTACAAAGCGTATTACTTTAAAGATTTATGTATGTAACAATGAGTACAATAAAAGCCATGCTAAAAATAATTTGAAATCAAAGTAATGCATATAGATAAGGTCCTACTTGGTGCAGTTTTGCATGCAGTCAGGGAGATTTTCTTTCTTTTCTTTGAGATACCTTATGACTTGCAGTGCAGCTGCAGATCTCCTTTACGGAAAGTCAAAGGAGGAGAAAACCTGCTCAGGTCGATGTTTTAACAAAGCAGAAATTGTCCTTTACGGTCTAGATTTTATTTTGACTTTTCACTCATTGTTTTGCATACAAAGTCATCCTATTTTTCGGTTGTGCCTCGGATGCAGCACAACGAGACAGCTTTTCACCAGAACGAAGGAGAATTACTTTTATACGGCATCTTGAACTGTACCTTTGGTTGGCTTTTTATAAATGGAAAATAAAGGGGAACTCTGCATGCCAAAATTAAAAGGTTGACTATTTCCCCACAGGGAAATTCTTTATTACTATACTAGACCAGAGCATACCTTTAAAACTACAGAAACTTATTTTGAAAACTATTCATATAGACGCATTAACCTTATTAAAGTGCTTTAATAACAAAACAGTCATCATATTATGCCTGGTTTTGTCCATTTGCGATTCGTATGGAATACATAATGAGGAAGACAATGCCCTTTTTTCTCCAGTATTCTTGCATAAGTAGGAGAATATTTCTAATTAAAAGGCAGAGTTAGCACAGCGCATGAATTGAACTGAACCATATCTCTGGGAATGCTGATATTTTTACTGTTTGCATTAAGAAAGGATTGTATTTCTCTCTCAATCTGGCCCAATACCCATTACCAATAAGATTAAGATTCAAGATAACTTGGTCAAAATATGGTGAATTATAACTTTTAATTAAAATGTAGAAAATAGTTTCTTTAAAATAAACACGGTAATACTTCCAAGATCATTAATTTCTTATGTAACGAACAACAAAACCAACCTGAATATTTTAAAGTGTGACATTGTAGAGCCAAGGAAAGGAGATTTTTCCAAACTTCTCAATGCAACTCAAGCAAGCAATGCACTTAACCTGCAGCTCTTCTGTCTTCGGAGACACTGCTGCTCTTTCAGGATGAGCTTTAGCCTTACATTACCGCTCTAAAATTCAGTTTACATTCTAATTGCGATGATGAGGGGGCAAGTAATAGGGCAGAGCAGGGGCAGTTATTATTACTCTGTTTTTTCTGCTTAATATTTTACTGGTTTGTTCCTATTTTGAAACGACTGGAGAAATTCAGGAGCTCGACTGATCTGATTTGCTTCTATGTTTGAAAGTGTACTAATGAATGAGGTGGCTGGCTCACATTTCCTACTGACAAATATCCTATTGACTTCTCAGTATTTCCTATTGCTATGCATCCTTTAGTTCAGTTGCCACAATTCTGCTTGATACGAGAGCCAAATGTAACTAATTTTCTTTAAATATTGTAAAATATTGGGAGAGAAACATAGGGCACATGGAAGCTGGGAACTCATATCCTAATACGGATGAGGGGAATGCAGTGAGAAGTCCCACGCAATCCAGCAGAAGACACATCTGTATGGCCCAGCCTCTAACTGCTGGGTTATTCCATTTCTTGAAGTCTTATCAACAAAAATCATCACCCACACCTGACTGTGGCATGGCCATAATATCAGGATTAATGGGAATGGGATGAGATCAAATCCACTTTTACCTGCAACTTGAACTGGGATTTAAAACCTGAATTTCTGAAAACAAAAGGGTGATACACTAAAAATCAATGGACCACTTCATTCCCTGGTTTTGTGATCCTTCTCGTTATTTGCGTTTTTCAGCTCTCTCCTATTTTATTTTTCACTGGATATTAATCACTGCTAACTGTATTTTCCTGTACCAACTCTTCACCTCATCAGAAAACAGCACCTGCACTCAGAGCACAGAATGAAGAGATTCATAAAACTCAAGGAATGCAATGGCACATTGGTTTAGTGTGTCAGTCCTTCACCTCGAGGAATACAGGACTGTGAAAGAGAAAGGAAGGAAAAGAGAGGTAAAGAGAATCATAACGACACAGGAAGAGAGGATGGGAGAAGACGAAGATGTGTGAACGTAATGAAAAAGGAAAACAAAAAGCAAAAGTTGGGTGGGTGAAAGATTAAGAATTACATTAAAATATTTCGTTTACACACCTCCACACATTTGCATGTGCTACAACACACTAACATGAAGAGAAAGCTGAAGGTAAAGCACTGAAACTCCTCATTTTTTCCTATAGCCCCACTAAGAAAAGGAAATTAAATGCCATAAATATATTCAAACATTAAAAATTTGATTTACAGTAAGAAAAGCAACTAAACAATTTGAGGTTATAGAGGTCCCCAAACACTTACATGGTTTTTATTTGTCATATGTGTTGTAGTATCTAGATTCACTGAGGTAGATTCAGAACAGAGGTTCTAAATAGGTTGGTTTTGGTTTTTAAGATATTCTGCTTGTACTGAGCTTCCTCCCTCTCCTTAATCTGATAACAAGAATGTAGACGGCGCAGGCACCTTTGTAATTACAATACTTGGGAGGGCAATAATTTTAAAACAATATGGTATGTTGCAACTATTGACTTTACACCCACACACCAGTGACTCTTCTTCAGAGCTTTTTCAATATAATTATGTTTACTTATGACCCTTTGGATACTCAGAGAGATGTAGAAAAATACGTCTGCAACTGACCTTGAGGTCGGTACCATCCTAAAAATGTTATATCGCAGTATGCAATGAAAAGGAAAAGCTGTTGATGCATAAAATACACCTTCCATTAAAAATATCTTAGTCTAGTGGGAAAACTCCTACAGTTCATATATATATACATAGATACACACGGCTTGAATCTATTACCTTGTCCCTAAAATCATTTCAATTAGTCACTATATTCAAGAAAGCTGTTTAAAGGTCGGAGTTTGCTCTTCTGGCTTTGCAGACGCAGTTAACTGAGAATGGATGGGACATGAAAACAAAAAGTATGGAATGGAAAGATAATAATTTACTATATATTTTCAAGGTATCAAGTTTTAAAAACACCTGCGAATGACAGAAGAGAGAGAAGTAAGAGAGTTAGATGGGGGGGGCATCTCCTGAGAGGTTGTCTTGGTGGGTACCAGCACTTGACAACTACAGCGTGGCCACAAACCCGACACATCGGTCCTCACACCGTAGGGAAAGCCTTGGACTTTTTCCTCCCATTTTATAAACTGGAGACAGGATCTTTCAGTATTAATTATAACGACATTTGAATTCGGCACCGCACAGCTCACGCAGTGACCGCAGGACGGCCGGGTTGGTGGCCTTGCCCTGCTGGGTTAGCAAAGGCTGCTTTTCTGCCTGATCACAACTTCTCTGTCTGGCTGACAGGCAAATATCCTGCCAAAAATGTATTTTTCTGCGGAAAACACAGAACTCGAGCTGTTAGAATCTGATCTAAAGGGTCACTGAAAGACAGGAGGAGTGTTTACTGCACCCAGGAAGATTCAGAGATGCTACATCGGAGCATTCTGCTGATCAATAAAAACTATTTTAAGATACAACAGCAATGAAAGACAGTTAGAAATGGCTTATTAAACATGATTACATTACAGACTGCAAAATTTCCATGGTGGGGAACTCATTATATAAATGGACACAGAGCCTACCAGGCAGGAGTGCAATCCCTCGGGCTTCCAGCCGTTACCGGGACACAGGAATAGTGGTTCTGAATCCAGGAGCACATTTCTAGCCAACTATGATGCAAACAGTGCATCACAGAAACAAGTTGGGAAGTCAAACTCCCCAGTTTCGATTCTTTCCCGAGTGCTACTGACGCCTGGAATGATTTACCTCTTTGCTTTAGATTCCCCGTGTGTAATCGGAGAATAACACCACTTACCTACTTCACAGCGAGACTCTTGCGAGAACTAATTAATGTTTGTTGCACAACACTTTGAGTTTGTAAAATGTCATTTAAATGATAAGTATTATTGCCATTATCATCCGTGATGTCCTGGGTACCACAGTTACATAAAGTTGGCTGCTTTAAGAGCTACTTAACGTGTTAAGAGTAACTCAAAATAGTGGGAATAGCATCAAATCCTTTTCATTTTCTTAAGAACACCAAGTGATTGAAAAGAAAAAAAGCGGTGGACATACATGTGCTTGCCTTCTCGACGTCTTTGTTAGGGGCTGCATTTTCTGCCGCACTCACTCCCGCTGGATGGTGACGTGTTGCCCAGGTACCTGCTCCAACCGGCCGTCAATGGGACCCATTGTGTAGCGCAGTGGAACCTGCCATGCCAGGAGCCGCCTGAAACTGAGATGTTGCATATGTGCAATTTAATAAGTCTATTTTTTCCTTGCTTCGCTTCCTGTGGAACCTCATTTCCCTTTTTAAATTCATTTTCCCTTTCTAGACAGCAAAGGTAAGGTCATCAGGCAATGATGTAATATGCTAGTTAGTAATGTGCTGGAAAGCGTACCACATATGATAATAACTGTATTTAGTCATAAGATTTCAACACGAATTATATTCAAAAATTTATTTATATAACTCCTCCTGTGGATAAATTAAACTATTACAGAATCATAGAATCATTTTGGTTGGAAAAGACCTTTAAGATCATCAAGTCCAGCCATTAACCCAACACTGTCAAGTCCACCTCCGACCCGTGTCCAGAATCTCATCTCCGCAGCTTTTAAACCCCTCCGGGGATGGTGACTCCACCGCTGGCCTGGGCAGCCTGTTCCAGTGCCTGACAACCCTTTCCATGAAGAAACTTTTCCTAATATCCAATCTAAACCTCCCCGGTGTAACCTGAGGCCATTTCCTCTTGTCCTCTTGTCTTTAAGACATCTAAGTATATAACGCTGGGACAGATGTGTGTCCCGTTTGGATTGTGT
Source organism: Nesoenas mayeri (assembly GCF_963082525.1). Classification (NCBI taxonomy): domain Eukaryota; kingdom Metazoa; phylum Chordata; class Aves; order Columbiformes; family Columbidae; genus Nesoenas; species Nesoenas mayeri. The sequence goes on from NC_137544.1 coordinate 119,260,139, forward strand.
ACCAAACCAACTCGGTATGCTCTGAAAACACGAACCAGCAGCACCAAGGACTGTGGTTCTCCGGTAATTTTTTCCTCATTAGCCTGAGGTTCCAATCAGGGACATATTTACATCCAGATCAATGGGAAATGAGCCTACCCAACATGGAGTGTGTTCTGCACAATATTTTAGTGTCCCAAACCTATTAAGTGCTATGAGATTTATACCATCAAGATCATGTACCATGCTATAATTTACATTTAAAAGTTGGCTTGTGGCTGCTTACCCTTGGCCTGTTCTTCCATTATATCCAAATTAATAATATCTATAACCTGTGCTGTCCTATGCTAAAGAAAATGAAAGAACGTGGGATGGGGAGGAAGGAAATAATGACGACGACAACAACAACAAAATCAACACTAAATGAAAAAAAATTCTGAACTGTTGTAATGTGTCTGAAAAAATCTGGCTTGATTAACGCATCTATGAAATTGTGTCTTAAAACAAAAGACTCTCAATGTATTTTTCATATTTTTCATATTTGCCTCAGCAAGGGATCATTATGGCAGCTCACAAAGTACAGAGGGCCCCAGTAAGATCTTCTCTGTTAAACCTCCAGTGATGCCGCAAAGCACAGATGGAAGTGTAAATAAATAAACGGAAAAATAAATATCAGGATACAAAACCTAGAGATTAACTTAAAACTTGAGAAAATAGCCCTTGTAAATATAAAATGAAGGATACCTTCACTTCAGACACTAAAAACTGAAGGACAAAGTATCATTCCTAAACACAGGGTTAGAATACTCCCATTTAGATTACAGAAGAGAATTACATGCACAAGAAGCAGCAGTGTATATTTTTGATTTAATCTAATGATGGTGAGGGCATTCAACGCAAGATGTAGGAAGGTGTCTGTCCCAGAGCAAACCCAAGCCAAGGACAACACAGGTGACAGTGGCGCAGGTCTGCAAACCAGCACCAGCCCACGCAGAACGGGTCACCACGTCTCAAAGAGTCGGTGTGTGCAAACTCAACCTTACAAACACACTCAAGACCAAAGAACGAGCAGAAGCAAGACCAGGAATGGTAGAAAGGGACAAGGTTGAGTTAAACACCCAGCGCCCTTAAGAGAAAGTGTGCCTCATGCCCTCCAGTGACTGCCCCAGCATCCCTCATTTACTGTATATGCACATATCTTTGACCTATATTTTGAGAGCCATTAAGAATCCAGAATAAGGGCAAAGAAAAATGAGGAGAGGGGTTCTTTTTTCTTTTGGTGACAGTGTTTTTCCTCCTCTTCTATTTTGTGTTAAACAGCACGGCCTCAAGCCATTCCTTACAGTTGCAAACACGTTCAAATGAGACCTTCAAAGACTGGAGGCTGAACTCTCCAGGGTGGACTCTCTAGTCATCATTAGGCTAAGCAAAAACGTAAAATTGCTGTAAACAACAAACTTATAAAAGAGAATGTTAAATATCATAGCACCAAGTCAACAGGAAACCGAAGCTATCTCATACACAAGTCATGGTCATGGTGCACACTGTGTTCTCATCAAATTAACTTGTTTTCCTTCTGCTTATTCTACTTTTCTGTTTGTTACTTTGTGTGACAAGGAAAGCCAGGAGGAGAGAAAGAGAAGCCAGACACTCTAGTAAGGACAATACTTCCAGCTGCCTCTTGCCTCCCAACAGCGTCACACCTGTAATTCCAAAACTCACATTTTTATGCTCAAAATATGTAGAAGGCAAAAGAATACTGCACTGTGTCCAGGTGCAGGGCAGCATCCCGGGATCAGTGTAGCCAAACTCATCCTATGGACAATGATGCACATCCAAGAATCTTCTCCCAGTGACATAAAAGTCAAAGTGCCTTAAATGATAAAAGTTCTCAAAAGAACGCCTAAGATCGCAACTGAAAGAATACCTTCTCTTTTAACTTTCTAATCTCTTTAGCTAAGAGCATCTTAAACTCTTCAAGTTAACAGTTAAATATATTTAGTTTTAAAGAGATTAAATTAGAATTAATAATAAACTTCCTGCTTGCAAAAACGCCACTTTATAAACAGCATATTTACTAAAAGCACGTTCCCAAGAGCCTTGTGTTCCAACTGTAACGTTTTTCTTTACAATTGTATACACCGAATAATAAGTTTAGGCTTAAAGAGCTTCTGCATTTTGTTGCCCCCAAAATCTCTGCAGTGCCGTCCCATGAAAGCGTGAACACTTTAATCCCGGGCTGCCGAAGCGCTGCTGCACTTTGGGCTACTGCCACTTCTCCTGCAGATACTGTCCCAATAAAGGACGGGACAGCAGAGGGTCCACTAATATATGTTCACTAACATAATTTAATGCCGATATAATTTGGCAGCACATCACAGAGTCTGGGCTGAAATAAGTACTTGTACTATGTACAGACTCCTGCCCCAACAGAAAACCCAACTGGAAACAGCACGAAGCTCTGGTTCAAACCTTGACCACAGCACCTCTGTGAAGGTTGTGAGAAGACTTGACTAGAAGTAAAACACCACAATAGTTCAGACCAATAAGGATCTCACCTATACTACAACTCCTGTGCCATGTAAGAAGTAATTTCTGCTCAATTTTAAATTTCACTTAATGCATCTATTGTTCTGGTATGGTTTAAGCTGAATAACTTCTTGATATAAAGGACAGCATATAAGTTTCCCACTCTATCTCCAACATTTCTGTGAAACTGAAGCCAAGTTCCTGCTCCCTGCCCTGCAACACACACCAGCAGCGTGCAGAAAGGTAAAAATAACAGGTAGTGCTCCCTATTGGCATTCGCACAGCTCCTTTGGGGAGTCAATGTATCATGTATCGATCAGATCCTATGATTATTTATCAGATCCTACGACACAAATTCTTCCAACTACCCCCACAACAGGTGTGATCCCAGATTTTTGCCTGGATTTGTACCACAGGGCAAGGATTTTCAAGACTCTACAAAGATCAGATGCTCATTCATTTAATGCTGAGCTCCTCAGCATCCCCAATCACAGTATCACAGTATCACAGTATCACAGTATGTTTGGGATTGGAAGGGACCTCAAAAGATCATCTAGTCCAATCGCCCTGCCAGAACAGGAACGCCTGGGTGAGGTTGCACAGGAATCACCGTTGCCAGGACCATCCGAACAAAGAGCCTTAAAATGTAAATGCAAGAAGGTCTTTGTAATACTTGAATCTTTACGGTGAAAATTTCCCCCTATGTCCTGCTTTTTCCTTTCATATGAGTGGGTTTAGGCCAATTTTGAAAGAAAAGCTGCTGTAAAACTCTTTGTCACGTTATTGACCTGTCTCGGGAACGCAGAGGACTGGCCTCCCATGGGATAAGGTGATGAAGACCCTGCCCCAATTATCTGCACGGAACAGATCCGTAATTCTTATTTTCTAATCTCAGTTTCCGCCAGAATATACGAACGTCTCTCAGTGGCAAGAGGCGGCCCCACGGAGACGTGTTCCTAAAGGGAACGGTTAAAATGAAACCTCTGCTGCAGCATTTCACTGGATCGCATCCAAATCAAGCCCCGATTCTTTTTGTTTTGACAGTTCTGTAATGTAAAATACAAAGCACATACAGTAGGAATACAATCAAAGTCCTTGCTACTTGAGTATCTGGAAGTCTTTCCTGTTTATAAATAGTAAAAACGTATGTTTATGTAAAGGGAAACACTGATTTACTAGAACTGATTGCTTCACAGTCTAATTACTTTTCAACTGGCTGTTCCAAATTAAGATGTCATTGATGGCTTTTTGTGATATATTTCATTTTAAGCAAATTTATTCTATAATAGAGCACATCATAATGGAAAGCGGAGTTCCCACTCTTCCCTCCTCTTTGTAGCCTGATATCTTGACAAGTAAATTAAATTTAGCAGTTAAAATGCTTCCATTAGTAATTTTATTAAGTTAATTAAGGAATCTCTCTTTCTGAATTTTAACTACATTCACTTCAGCACAACCTTGATTTTTTTGTTTAATTCCATATATTTAGTAACCACGGCGGCTTCTAGGCCAAACAACTGCCTAAACTTCATTCCTGACACTACCACACACCTACCAAGGGAAAAAACAAATGGTTTTTTAAAACCTCATTTTCTCTCTAAATTCTTTTGCTTTACAAAAAATAAGACCCTCCTACTCAAATCTGGGAGAATGTTTGCTGTGAGCCATTCCAAAATGTACAAGCCACAGCAGAAATTACGTCTCAAACATTTAACATGGGTAAAGACGTGTAAACCACTATGAACAAAATGAGAATTAGCTGAACCCTCACCTGTTGCTCAAGCCTAATTTATAAGTCCCGGTTCATGGAAAGTCTACGTTTTATAAAGAGTGCCTTACCTTTCATTTACCTTTTTCATCTTCCAACACAAAGTGTGGCTATAACCCAACATTAGGGCTTTATATCCCTCCTCCCTGCAATGTGGGGCTATCAGAAATCCTCCAAGATTTCCAATCGCCTTCAAAGCAAAGAATCCAGGTAATTTAAACCCAAACTAAATTCATACATTGTAAACATGGACCAGTAAAGTGCTTTATTTTTTCAGTCACCACCACTGCAATATACAAGAAGCTTCTTGAAACATTTTCTGATAGTAAAAAAACCTAATTTATCTCCTCACCTAAAGGAAGGCGACTTTTCAATACATAGTCAGATATTTAATTTGCCCCAGGACTAGGGGGCCAAATGAATGATAATGTCCACTTGACATTCCATGGTCTGCTGAAAAGAAGTGTCTAGAACAAGTAAAATGTGATGATTTAAACCCAAGCACTGAGCACAAGGCTGACGCTCATTGTGTATGACAAGGCCACCCAGGGGCATGGCTCAGATTAACATGTACAGATGTAACCGTGCTCCCTATCACAGCCAAACATGCATAAGTAGAAGGAAGAAACAACAACTGTGAAGGGTGAATTCTTTGCTATATAAAAGATCGGCTGATACAGGTATGGAAAAGAAAAAAAATCTCGAGATGGCAATATTAAAATGGAGAGAAACGCTCCAGGACTCATTGAGCCAACCTGATCTTACTAAAGGTCAGAAAGCACCTGAGGTACTAAAGGAAAAATAGAGTTTAAGAGTCTAGGGGAGAAAAATCACTTAAATGAAGCAACCGTGTAAGGGTCACACATTAATTACTCAACTGTGAACTACGTGGACATTTTCTGTTTGTTGTTGTAGGACTGGCCAACCTGTAGCACACGAGCCCCGTGTAGTTGCTGAGCGATTCAGCCCACCCCAGGAAAGGGGTGTTACTGGAACCATGACACCAGCACAGCCCTCGCTCTGGTCTGGGTGCATACAGCATCTCAGACTTCTCCAGAACGTTCCCCACCAGAGCTTTCCAGCACACGGATGACGTGACGGGCAAGAAAGAAGAATGCTGGGCCGGGGATGGAGGAACACTGAAGTCTGAATTACTGCAACACGTATCCTCTCTAATCATGTCACACTTGGGCTGCAGGTAAAAATAGTCATAAAATTGCCTATTTAAAATCATATTCATATTGTACTGGTGAAAACCAGCCTATTGAGATGTTCATCCCACTTCCAAAAGCATTTAGGTACCTTTCGCCAAGTGCTTTGGCTGAAAGATGAGAATGAGGTCAAAATATGGCAGAATTTCTCTACAAACAAGAGCAAACACAGAGACTGTGTTTTTGTCATTAGTAATGGGCACAAGACTTTGCATGAAACTTTTCCCAGCACAAATGACATTTTGTTATAAAATTTGTACCTTATAATTTATATTTGTAGAAATAGAAAAGCCTCAGACAAATTTGCCATTGAGAAAACATAAACAAAGTTCATCACTTTGAATAAAAATCCTTTGTTTCATACTTAAAAACCAAAAGACTTGTGGGTTTTCCTCCCATAATTAAAAAGTTGATGTGGTACTTTTAGAGCAAGATTTCAGTCATGGAATGAAAAACTAATAAAGCCAGAAAACATATGAAGTCTTTGAGTCTGTTTTTCCTGCATCAAAGCAAAATGAAGGATACTTGTTACATCATTCTTGATGTACCATTGGCATAATAAAATAAAATATCATAAAATATCCCCTACGCACATCTCCAGTGATGGAAGCTCCACATTTCTCAGGCAAGATACTCAGGTGCTCCAGTACCCCTGGCACTACAGATTCCTTTTAATATATTGAAGTTTTGTATTTTTTAAGGGGAAAAGGGTGATTATATCTCAATTTCAAGAGAAGGAAATGTTGAAAAGTAAAAGTTTGTGTAGTGTTTCTTTATTTCTTACTAATCCTCCTTTTTGTTGTTATTGTTCTGTTTTGAATAAGTTTCTAATACTTAGACACATACACAAGTTTGCAGAACCAACCAACAAGCCTTCCCCTCCCCAAGAATGAACATTAATTACCTTCTGAATTGATTTACAAATACCAGTGATCAAAAATCACTCTCAATGTGATAACTGGAGATACAAAACATATACTCAGTTTAAAGCATTTGACACAATTAGAAATATGTGTTTTTCTCCTGAACTTCCTCTCATGAACTCAACATGTTTAACTCCACTGCAAACCCAGCCTAAACAAAGAAGCCCAATGATGTAACTGGTGAGCATCAGGAGAAGTTGATAAAACACCAAATTAATTGTGATCCCATTTACCCTGTGTTAAATAGAAATACTGCACGAGCTGTCAACTTCCTTTCTTAAAGGTCTTCTTTTCTATTCCAATTTTATCCTGCCAGCAAATATAAACAGTACATTGACATGTTACCTCATGACATCAAATAAATGCACTTTTAGGTCAGAAGGGACCATTATCTTTATCTAATTTGATGCCCAACTGTATTTTTCCCATCACTGGGGCCAGGATTTCACCCGTTTCTCATCGGCTTTGCTGGATTTGTTCCTGATTTACATAATACTCTAGAACATTTTCGCATCAAAAACAACAACAAAGTGCTGCTAAATAACTCACAAAACTTGTCTGCAAAAAATCTGACCTTTCAAAATCTAACATGTAAACTTCGTGTAAAGAAAAGTATAATCCCCCTGTTACTGTGTCCTATTCCAATGTGGAAGAGCATCCCTATTTGAGACGACACAAGCTGATGCACAGGATGACTTTGGGGTCGGAGCGGGATGATTTTCTCTTGTCTGTTTTTTCTCTGTTATCCTTGTAGTACAGTAAGGGCTGCCTGTCAAACAGCCTGCAAAGCCAACGCTAATATCAATAATAACTTAGAAACTAAATACCTTCTCTGAATTACATTTGCATTTATTATTTAGAAATTCCTGAGTTACGGTAAGCAGAGAACATGAAAACAAAGACGTGGGGTGTAGGAGAACGACAGTAACGCACGTCTGGGCAGAAATAGCTGAGACATTTTCCGTTCCAAGGAGATCACAATCTAACCAGCTGCTGATCTCTAACAACCTGTTCCTTGCATGTTTACAACTCCCATTCAAGCTGTGCTGTTCACTGGTATTTACCTGACAGGCTGGGCATTGCACTGCTATCTATAAATTGCAATTAGAAACTTATTACACCTGTACATCAAGCATCTTGCCAGGCATGCACATGGTCAGGTGGCAGCCGATGGTTTCATAACCATCCAATTCTCACCAAGGCTGGTGTAATACGTGGCTAAAACTCATTTTGCAAAAAACCCAGCAGTTTTAGACCTTCAGAATTTGAGGGGGATGAGTCCGAGGCAGCTGTAAATGCAATTACACTGAGGTGGATAGGCCGTGACTATGGACCTGACTGTTCTCTCTGGAACGCATTAGGGTGGTGGAATTATAGTTCTAATGAATTTGTCAATAGTAATCCTGTTACTGGGAGCTTGAAAAGCCTGTTTAATGAACTAGACAGTAACAAAGAAAATAAAAATACAGTATGAGAAAATGATAATTGGTCCAGTTTTCACGTCCATGATGAAATGCACAGAGACGGCAATACCACCAAGAAGCATTATTGCCTATCAAGGGACTGTTCTTTTGTCAGACCACGTAATTATCAGTAGGAAATGGGGTCTTGCTTTACTTGCACAAATTCTATGTCATGAAGCACATAAAACAGTCAAAAATTTAGTCATTTCTGTGTGGAAAAGTTTCCAAAGTTTTTAATAATATGATTCAACTGGCAAGAAGGGATGAATGTTCCACCCCACCATGATTTCCAGTACTCTTGATCGCTGTTCACAGCGGAGCCAAACAAATGGTGTGTACTTGTTCCATAGCACCAGAACCTTTACATAGGTACTGCATTTGGGGTTTGGGAGATTATAATATCTTTATTTATTTATTTTAAAGAAACTATATTTTCTTCAAATTTATGCAGCTAAGGTGCTGCTGCATCCTTCACACAGAACATACAAACGTCTGAAAACTCGAACAGAACACAACTTTTTGCAGGTAATTTGTTTCCATCGGGAAGGAGGGCGATGCAGCAGTACGGAGCTGAAATCTTTCCTAGTCACTTGTATCATCCCGAGACCAATGAGAGCAGAATGCCAGACACAGCAGAAATACGAAGATAATTTCCTCAGGCTGCTGTTGGGAAATTCAACAAAGGAGACTTTCCCCCGCCCCGCTTCAAAATGAAACAAAAGATTTGATTTGTCCACCCCAGTGGGGAAGGGGGAGAATCAAGACGGATAGTTTCACCTGTAAACCTTTAATAACAACAGGTCCCAGAACACTTCTGAAGCGCTTTTAAAACATGGGGAAAGTGGGATGAGAAGGGACTTGCTTTCTGGCAGCCTGTTAGCAGGACGGGAGCAGGAGCAGTGTCCTGTACCCGGAGCAGCGCTCCCATTGTGCGATCATGACAACACCCACTGCCAGCCAACCCAAGAGAAAAAACACAACAAAAAAACCAATCTAGACTAAACAAGATTGTGCAGAAATGCAGCCTAGTGGTTACAGATCTTTTTAGGCCTTTTCATAGCTACATAAAGTCATCAGGATCTGATGAAGAGCCATATTTGAGCAATAGAGCTGCTGGATGCAAGTTGAGTCTCAATAGATTACTAGACCATTCAGTCTCCTCAGTGACAACTGCGTATGTGATTTTTCCTTCAGTCCAGATGCCCAGTGCTCACTTGTAGGGGACCAGCTACAGCTTACATGCAGCATTATTAAACCCAATATGCATCTAGGAACAGAGGTTAGCAAATTGCATGCAATTCCCTTTCATTGCATGTAGAGTAAGAATTAGAATATTAAAAATGTTCTAGTTTATTGTAGGTACCTTCTGATTAAATATATAGTTTAAACACAGCAGGATGATGAAGATCCACAATTCTTGTGAGGATGCCCATTTGCTGTTGGTAAAACCTGATATAAAAGGGACAGGGACATCATCATCTTTGCATTCAGCAGAGGACAACGCTAGCTATGTTCTTCCCATGGAGAAGAAAGCAACTACAGCAACGTGGGTTCCCTTTCCAACAATTTCACCTACTATCACCTTAGTTCTCTTCCATCTGGCAGTTTGTCCCCATTTTCAACTTTCTTCCAACATAAACACTGATTTAAGGCCCAAATTTGGCATGTATTGCACAAGGTGCTGGTTTCAGATTGAAGTGACTTTGCTCAGGACAACTCTTCTGAGTGCAAAGGGAACGGTTTGATGCATCGACAACAGCACTGGGTCTAAAAGTCTGAGTGAGGCATTGTCATTTGCGGAGAAAATCCAGTTAGACGAACTCCTGTGATCGTTCATTATTCAGCACAACATATTAGTCAATGTAAATATGATCAGGGCAGTCTGGAGAGAGCCGGCGGGCAGCTAAAGGTGACACTGAAGCAACGTTCCTCCTGACTGAGATGTACCAAACCAACCACCTAGAGATGGCAATGAAAGTAGCGACAAAAGTCACCAGCAGCTAAAAATGTCACAGATTTTAAGGACATTTCCAAGGGTCCAGACAAAGACTCTGACATTGAAGCATGTGGCTGAGATGTACCACTCTCATTTTTGCTGCCCAGACCAGTTACCTGGCTCTGTCATTATCCCAAATCCCTCTGTTTCTTCCTAACTTGTGTCAGATACTTCGTATTAAAGCATTAATGTGAGATTTTGTATTAAGGATATATAGAAACAAAATGTAAATGCAGTTGCTGATGTTGTGATTGAAGTTGTTTCAGACATCCACATAGATGTAGTTGAAAATGCAGCCTAGAGTTTCAACCAGAACTCGACTGTAAATTCAAGTGAAACTATTTTCTGTGCTTAGAACTTTCATTCCCTCAAATGTATAAAACAAGGAAATACTAAACACAATAAAACTTCTGTTGTGTACGCACTCCAGAAACGTCAAGTTTGGTTTGTCTCAGGGTACTGTATAAAGAACAAATTTCATAAAAGGTTGTTGATGTAATCTATAAAAAATACAATGAAGGAGGTGTTCACATAGACTTAGCAGAGTTGGGAGAAAGCTTTGCATGGAGAGAAAGGACTTTTAATGCACTTATAAAAATGGTATACATGGACACAAAGAGACTTGTTGAAAGACTGTGGATATCGGTTTATTGCAATGCAATTACTTTCCACCCTGAGTGATTTTGTGGGTATTTTAAATGGCCAGGTGTGAATGCAGCAGAAGGTTTGATCGTTTATTTTTGCTTATTTATTTTACTGCAGGAGGAGGAATTACTATTGGTCTAATTAATGAAACTGAAATAGTTCCGTCACAAAGAAGATGAGAGTTAAAGCCCAAAGTGTGACTGAACCTTGAAGAGTCACTTGGGAGCAGATTTACATGCAAGATCTGAATCAGCCAGATTCAGCCTAAGCTTGCTCTCAGTCCTAAAGCTATTCTTCCCTTCTGATTGTCTTTATGTCTGGAGCGATATCTAAACAATAGGAAATGCTATGCAATGGGACTCAGGAGGAATGGAGCCTCCTGGGGCCTATTGTGATTTTCAAAAATAGCCAGCTTACTCTGAAATCAACAGTAATTAGGTGCTTGTTCACTTCTGAATACCTACCATGCAACTATCTGCATTTGCAGATACCAAAGTACCTTTTAAAATTAAATCCTTGATCTTGCTCTGAATTTAACCGCTTACATGACACAAAGCGATTTCTGGGGGGAGTGTGTTGGGGATACAGTCGGAGCTTGTTGCCAAGACTTGGACCAAGTTGGGAGAAATCTGCATGGAAACATCATCATCTTTGCCCACATCTTTTGTTTGCTGAGAAACATCACCTCTGATGGAAACCCCTGCAACCTTTTTCAGACTACTGGAAAACAGGAAAAGGAAAATGCAGACAAAGCCTCATCCTCCCCATGCAGTGATGTTTGGTCAGAGCATCCTTTGGGTGCAAGAGGACCCGTATCATCCACTGGTGCGGAGCTCCTCTGGGACTTATCTGGTATTCTGTACCTCACTCTCCTGCCCACCTCGCGTCTTGTGAGACCCCTTAGTATCATACTTGGAAATTTGCTGATGTGAAATACTATGTAAATGCAGATTATTACACTAATACTGGGCTTTAAAAGAGTTGTCCTCTAAGAGCTCTAGTCTTACTGAATCCCAACACTCATTAAAAGCATTTTTACAGAAAAAAGATGAAATTGTTCATGAAGTATTCTTGTGTTAAAGTTCACCGGCTCAAAATCTAAGCAACTAGGATGATAATATATCCTCTTAATCTAACACGCATTTACAAAATCTATGCAAATCTCTCTAAAGTCTGAGTTGTTTTCTCAAAGAAAAAAAGACTTAGCTCCTTTTTGTCTCTACTAAATATTCAATGCCAACAGGCCAGCATGCGTGAGTAACCCTGTAATAATAAACCAGTATGCCCACATGAGAGGAGGAGGAGGAAAGGAAAGAAAACAGATTTTAGGCTTAAGCTTCTAAGATTTTTTTAATAAACTACGGAAAACACTCCAAACTACAAAATTTCTCTTGAGTTTCCAGCCAAGCAGTTTCCCTATGACACATCCCATCGTCCAATGGATTGTTTCACAAATGCTGGAGTTTCACTTGTTCATTCTTAGCTGGAAACTACCTGGTTTCATGGCAAAACACAGCACAGAGTTTCAGCTCCAGGTTCCCTACTTGCCTGAACTTCTCCCAGCATCGGGGTTCGGGTCCCTAATGAAACAGCCAGGCTTGGCTTGGACTTGTTAATGAGTATGTACAGCATTGTACCCAACAACAGAACCCAGCAGTGACCAACCAAGTGTAAAAGAGAAAAAGAGAAAGGAAACTGAAAGAGAAAAATGTTTGTGTTTCCTAACCATGGCATTTTTAAATGCTTTGGTAAGAAACGCGATTCATTTTCTCAGTCCCCAGTACAGTAAACATCCTTCCTCTCTGAGCAAGTGCAGGGCCTAAACCTTCGACCAACACTTTCTGCTCACTTGAAAACTGAACTTCACCAACATAAACATTGGTGCCCATGTGCAAGATTGAAATGAATCACATAGCTATTTTGTTTAAACAGGCCGTGCCGAATCTTTAAACCTTTTTAGGTGGCATGAGCAGCGGGTTCAGGAATGCGGCCTGTTTGGACAGTGTGAGGCCTTTGTTGTTGTTGGGGAAACTCTGGCTTGATGCCTCTATCCATCTAAAAAACCGAAATAAAAGGGCATTGAAATGAGAAACACATGCCGTCTCCAGGCTCGTATTTTCACTGTGCAGGGTAAACAGGAACTTTTCGTCTCTCTCCGAACTATTCGGGCATATAGTACCGTGTGTCTCATTAGCCAAACAACAGGTTCCCCTGAACCTTCCAAGGAAAGGGAAATGGGGTTCCTGCCTCCAATAAAAACTTGCTGCTTTCAAGTACTAGCCAAGAACACTAATTCTCTATGTACCTCTCCTTTAAGTCCCACCAGCGCAGGAGGCCACCAAAATGTGTCAGTTTTCGTGGCGTTCAGTGAAAAGGAAAGGCCTAGTGATGCATTTTAGCCCATAGCTGTGGCGCAGCCAGGCAGAGAATTGCAAATTATATTTTATACTTCTTGTTTTATCAAATGAAAATGAAATTGAGAAGGGATGTAATCCTGCACGTGAAATAAATTACTGGGATACAAAAAGGACCCTGATTCACTTTATAAGCTATTAATAACTGGCTTTTGCAAATATCATTAGCAGGTAAACTCCTATTATAATGCTTTTTGCAGCCTTATAAATTGCAATGTAAATGTATTAATATAAACCTTGAATTCCACGTCTTTCACATAGCCATTGAAAAACATAAATATGGGCTGCCCCAAGAGACCAAAGAGTTCAGTATCTCTGTTGTTCTCGAATGCTTTATAAACATGCTTTTTATATCATTTATGGAATCTCAGGGAGCAGAGTGTTTGGAGCAAAGGCCCACGATGCAAATGTTTTCGCTCCGGGTACGTCTCTGAAGCGAACAATCATCTCCCATCACATGGTGGCGATGCCCTCTTCACGAGACAGGATATATAATCAATCCTTCAGCTGCCTTGAAGGGGACAAAGCGTGATGGAAGGAGAAGGTTTCGCTTCCCTTCCCCACTCAGCCTTTTGCACCTTTGCAAAGTCTTTGCCTTATATGTGTCCTTACCAAAGCTACAAATTCTCCTTGGCTTTGCTCCCGTGTCAGGATGCAGCTTCTTCCCCTATCGGCTGCAGAAGTGATGCTAGAAGTTTGCACAGAAAACAAGCAGAAAAAAAATTGATAATAATATATATAAATGCTTGGGGGTGGGTGACAAGATATTCTCAGGTGACAAGAGATTCTGAATGTCACATACACAGAAAAGTGAAATTTTTCTTTAAAGCCTGTGAAATACTCAGTGACTTAATGTGGAAATGCAGTGCAAAGAAAGAAGATCAACGCTCATTTATTCTGCTCTTCTTGGTTTTCATTAAATATCTGTTTTTCAGGACGATGTCCCTACACATGTTTTTCAAATGTCATGGTTACTGCAAAATCCCTGGGAACATGAGTGCAACTATAGTATCACCATGAAAATGACCACTTTGAGGAAATATTTCTCAATTCCTATGTTCATGAAAATATTTTTAAAAAATTGAATGCCTGAGTTTTTTTATAATCCTGCAGTTATCTGGCATTTTTTCCATATAAGGAATCTCGAAAACAATTTCAAAACCAGAAGTATTGTATTTCATACCAACAAATGGCTAATCTAGTTTCTTTGTTGAAGTTGATCTTTATAGCAGACTCTGATTCCTCTTGAAAAGTCCCAGATTCAGGAACACATGCCCCGATGACAACTGAAATAGATGACATCTCTTCAAAACACACAGAGAGGAGAATCAGGTCAACTTTGCTTCTGGCAGCAATGCAGCCATTCTGTAAGAACCAGAGCCCTCCGAGACCTCCCGACATAAGTTATACAAGAACATCCTTCGCTGAAGTTTGTCAAAGAGTCTACCTACAAACCACCGCTTGGCCCTGAGCAGATGCCAAGGAAAACCAAAGTAACGGAGAAATGTCTGAAGCTCAAAAGGTTTTAAAGATTGATGTTCTGAAGTGCTCAGTCTTACAAATCCCAATCAATTCTGCTGGACTAGTAACCAGCTCAGAACCAAAGTCTTCCCATATGCAAACTCAGCTTTGATGTTCATTTCCTCCAAAATTCAGGCTCCAATTCTCCATTTTCTTAAGTGTAAATTGGAAGTATAAATATTATGTTCAAACACACCAAGACAATGGTGATGAGGGACAAAGGGACGTGTTCACACATTCACTCAAAAGCTGGGAGAACAACGCTGAATGTGATTTGTATGGGAAAAATGGTTCCTAACATCAAACGTTATTTCAAACAAAATGACTGATTCACTCCCAGAGAGAGGCAACGATCTTGTATATTCAAGCACATCAGGCAAACAGAGTGAATTATAATACATAAATACCATTGTATTTTAAGATAAAAGCACAGAGTCCCCCAAACATAGTAGAAAATTAGCATTTGAGTAGTGAAGACTGGAGTAAGCTGAATACATTTCTGGCAAAAAACACACCTGGCTTCACCAAATTATAGATAGCTCCCTCTCATTTAGCTACATGGAAATGACAACTAGATTTTTAACACAATGCAACTGTCCTCCCTACACCTCTAGCTTCGTTTGCTGGGTATTGTTGTTTGTTCCAAAACAAACAGAACAAGAAGAAGATGAAGGAATTCTGTGTATTTATTATTGGTGCAGATAAGATTTACATCTGACATCCCAGAATAACGACACCTACAGCAGCAACTAAGGTATTCTTATTTCAGAACTGTGCAACTTTTAAAATCCCCTTTTAAGCTTTGCGGCCACAGAAGACTCTTAATAATTGATTATAATTGATTTTAACCTTGTCCTAACCTGGGCAAAATGGCAAAGCCAATCATCTTTGTCCAGATGGGATAAGAGAAAAGAGCCCCCCATACGCATCTTTAAAAGCTTCAGACATGAGCAGAAGATAAAATATTTAGTCTGCAGAAGCCTTGACCTCCCAATTCTAGCCAGTTTTGAACTTGAATTGATTTCCGACAAGGCATCTGGGAGATGATTACAACAAAATGCACTAAAGCTGGGCAGCCTTTATTTTAACATCCCAGCAGCTTAACCTGTTAATAACAGTAATTGTTTTAGATACAATACCCATTTCTGTAACAGACACTAGAAATGGATAACAGCAACGCGGTACCAGTGGCGATGCGCGGTATCAGAGCGCGGCCATTCGCAATCCTCTCGTTACGGGGGTGGCAGCAATTCCATCACAAACCCCCGTTTTCGGGGGTTTAAAGCTCAGCTGCCAAAGGCTGAGCACAATCCGAACTTGGTCATCACTCACACAACTTATTATGAAGGAAGAGATGAAATCACTACAGAGCTACAGATTTCTTAAAGACGAGTATGACTTTACCCAAAGGACGAAAAAGGCTTTGCAGGTAACCGTGCTCCAAACAAGGATGGCCCAGAGGAACCTCCACCTCGCCATTACCCCGAAGAGATTCTAATATTTTGAAAGAAAAAGCCAGATTTGTGGGTTACTTATGGACAAAGACTTGCTGACCTGATTTATACAAGCAAGTCAATGGAATGAATTTCATGAATGAATGAAATAGGATATGGTCTTACATTGCATTCATGTTAAAACCAGACATCATCAGCACACAAACCACACTTGTATCTAAAAAAATATACCTAACATGACATAATTTCTCTCCTGTTTTTACTGATTTCCATTGCATAGTCAGTATCTCATATTGTAAATACTTTCTGTATTACTATACTTGTTTATCCTGAACTCATAGCAAACTCTGAAGCAAGGAATATAATTTACAGACTATATTTTCACACATCATAAATGAAGGTATCACAGTCTGGCCATGCAACACAAAAGAGAAATATTTATAAACTTAGGAAAAATAAGTTTTAAGAACACTATATCTACTCTTTGTTTCTTCCCATATCATTTGTCTGATACCAGGTAGTTTAACTCATATAGTTTTCCTCGGCACTTCACTATTTAGGGTCTATATTAATAGAATATTAAGGACAAAGATACCTTTTATTAAAATGCTGTTGTTTGAAGAATTTGCAAGGCAAATGTCAGAGACGTCTGTACTCTGTGTACCCTGTGAGAGGCTAAATGTTCTACATCATAAACACTGTCCAATCCAATCAAAATGTATAAATCACTGGCACAAACTTGTCTTGTTTTTTTTTGCAATCGTAACCACTATTGAACTATTCCTTGGTTTAATATGCAGATATTTCTTTAAGCACAGCCATTTTTAGCTCAGATATTGTATTCCATGCAGTGCATGGATTCCTGAGTATGCTTTTTGACTTCACCGCTTTTCCATTAGGGTTTGAGGATAAACAAGTGTGTAAATGAAAAACAATTCCGCATTTATTACTAAAACAATATTGAGATTTTCACGAGTAACCCGTAGACAATTACAGCTGTTGGTACCATATTTTCACCATGGAAACTTTTGTTTTACTTAACAATTGAAATTACAATCAGATGCGCTCATCCCTTGTTGAAGTCATGAACAATGGTGCATCTGAGAGAGAAATTCAAAGTGCATCATTTATCTTCTCCTATTTTCAATTAGGCCGAATAAAGTGTAAGCCGGTTCCAAACTACACCACAGTACCGGGGTAAGTGAATTTATTACCACTAGAGTGCTAATCTTAGCAGATGGTAAAAAAATATTTTTAGCATGAAATATGCTAAAGCAATAAATCTGAACAAGGTGGATGTTATCAACTAATATCTCCCCAGTGTGAGGTAAAACTCCTGCATGACAACTCAGCATTCTTACAACCTCGGGCTGGATGCTGTGAGATACAAGTCTCTGCATAGGATGAAAAATAACCGAAATTAGTAGAGAAAGCATTGAAGGTGCAGTTTAACACGGCATACCGAGCAGAGCAAAGCGATGGGCACAATTCTGCTTAGCAAGATTTCTTTCCCCTAGACAACTCATTTTTTTCTTATGGGAAATTTTTCATTGACTCTGGGAAAAATATGAATCCAGTAATTCTCTCCTGCTTTGAAAAAAAGAAAAAGAATAACCAGACCCAAACACACCACTTAGTTCTTGACATGGAAAACAAAAAGACCAACATTCAAATAATCTTAAGAAGAAAAGAGGTGAAACTTGGCGGGGAAAGGGTATAAAGAGAGCTCTTCGCTTGCCAATCTATAAGCATAACAACAAATATAATAACAAGCAACAGGAGAATGAAAAAGGGTTTCCATTGTTATCAACAGCACATTACAAAATACTTTCCATTCAGAACTTAAGTCCTGTAGCTTTGCAGCAATGAAGACACTAAAAATACACGGAGTGAAAAATGTTCCAGAAACTTTGAAGACTTTTTTTAGAGACAGTCATGCTGTGAGGAACCATATTAGACTCACATTAAAATCAGCGAGCACTTACCACAGGTAACATTGTCTTTAGTTGTTTAAAACTCATATTGCTGCTCATCTTTGTGAACAAGTGTGAAAATACATGACAGGTTCCAAATTATAAATATATAGAAAAAGTGGTTCTTTTAGAGGATAAGAAATGAGGATTTTGGCCCAAGCCTTTGCCTGAAGCCATAAGCAACAGTATCAACCTTCTGTTCCAAAAGGGGAAAATGAAAACAAAGAAAATTAAGACCCATTTAAAAATTTACTTAATATATTTGAATGTGCATTTCAGTTTTCTTACAAGTATAACTTGCTAAGCAAATGAAATTGAGAGTTCCCATCAGGAGATGACAAGGACTCAGGAGTCTCTGGGCACTATCACAGCGTAAAGACGGGCTGGGAGGAAATAAACTCCCAAATGGTGGGAAGGAGTTTGGAAATGTATTCCCCTTATGAATGATGCTTTTTTTCTTTTTCTTTATTCCACCTTTCCCAACCATCAGGTAAAAAGTATTTAAAAAATAAACCAAGTGATCATAAAGTAGCAAGCAGGATATGTGTGGCTCCCAAGCATCTCATCAGATTGCTCTGGCTCGGTAATGAAGTGGAACTGATGACCAGCTTATTGGCCACAATTAGGCCAACGAACAACAGGAATGAAAGAAGCTCATACACTGAGAACAGGGTAAAATCTATATATTGCAGGCTGGAGATCCAGCCAGAACTATTCCACTCCCAAATCTTCCCACAGGAAGGCTGTCCAAATTGAAATTAGTGTAGTATATTTCCCCCAAAAAAGTTGTAATTTTCATTTTCAAATCACTTGGCTGCTTGGCTCAACTTTTTCTTTTCAAACACATCAGTCCGGGAGCAAAGATGAGGAGCGTATGTTTGTCTCAACAAAAGCTGAAAAGCTCAGGTTTTCAGCAGAGACTGTCAAAAGGAGAAACGCTTGAATGAAGGCTACAAGGTGAGTCCCACAGAATTTCAATCACTTCCTTATCTACTTGTAATAAAACTGTGCCTATAAAAATCATAGAATTAATCTATATTGTGTCTTTACAGTTTAGCTTCAATAATAGAAGTAAAATAGATTAAGGTTTTAAAAGCAGTAATTTTGTTGCTCTAAGATTCGGGTCTTGCATTTTTACGCCTCGATTAAGCAGTTCCTTAATTTGCTGTGCTGTGTTCAGGGCTGCTCTTGTCTCATGGGCTGACCATACAAAGCCAGAATGAATTCAGAGTTTGGGGTTTTTTTTAATAAACCTCAGAAACCTTTTCCAAACCTCACAGACGGCACATGAGCCCACAAAGTTTAGCTGAGGATTTGAGCTCTGCCAGGAACGAAAGCAGAAGAAAATCACAGACCTAATTTAAGCCGAGGTTACCTTTGCATCAGAAGCCACGCAGGAGGTCCCCCAAACAAAAATGTTCCAAGGCTGGATGGACTCTTGTCTCCAAGTGAGGCAGCCTTCCTATAGACAGCCATGTCATTGCTACGTCACTTCAAACCTTTGTATTTTACAGCACACAGACCCGATGTGGCTAAACAGAAAGTGCGCCGCGGAATGTCCAGCAGCATTCTAGACACATAAAATCATAAGTAACAGCAAAAACAAACAGCTTAGAAAAGCAAAGCAAGGCGCCTCTATATAATTCCTGAAAAGGATTTATAACCTATATAAACATGGATCATAAACCCATTGGCAAATAGATACAAGCTATTTCAGAAAGCTGCTTAGTTTATATGTCAGAACTGAGAATTCTGAATGAATGCAGCGTGCCAAAGAGATTGACTCCTGCTACTCAGGACACATAACACCGGGGCTTGGGAATGTACTGGCTGTTCTTAGCGGAGACTTGATTTTTGATCCTTTTCAATGCTTGGATTCATGTTCAAGGACAGGGCACTCAAGTAATCTTATGAATGCACTTGGTGCTAAATGTCCGGATGAAAGATTTTCATAAAAAAAAGCAGCTTACAGCATCTGGCCACTCCGCTTCCATTCAGCACAGTACTGAAGGACTTAAATGGAGATATATACTGAGGGGTCACCACCCAAAGTGTAATATGCATGGCAGGGAAGCTTTCAATCACCTGTCATACAGAGTCAAGTTGCTATAAATCTTAGAAACAAGATGGTTTTTTCTTCACTATGTTTTTATGAGAAACAGGTTACTGATAATAACTGGTTTGACACTTTGACCTACTTCCCAGTGAATTTTGCATTAGTATTTTACTATACATACTCTGTGGGGATGAAATTTTGCTCTCAGAACTGCGTGATGGATCTGAGCACCAGTGTGCTTTTCTTTAGGCTCAATAGCTGTGCGTTAGTCTGGGACCAGCAATGAGTCCCGCCTACACAACACAGGCTTATTCTAAATTGTCCGCAGCGTACTCAACTTCTGGCAAGTCCACCTGATTTTACTTGCAGTTATTTCTTGTATGTTTTCTCCTGTTGCAGAAGCCCTTACAATGCAAGCCTGTTAAAGCAGAACACGGCTGAGACAGAACACGATGACTGTCTCGGATCTCTACGGCCACTAGAAGTACAGCGTGCAGGTGATGAGCAAACCAAAGCAATATTGTCATTGTTGACAGGGTCACTTCTCTCTGTTTCAGAGAAAGGAGGTAGCTGCGTTTTTCAGCTCTAAATCCAGACATCAGCAGAGGCTCAGGAGCTCAAAATCACATCTTTTTGTTGGGGTGCATCCCAAAGGTGCAATTCCCACTCAATGAGATCACTAGATACACCCCATATGTGAAATAAGTACATAAATGGACATGGAACTAGAGATTCATCTTTCACCTGTTTCAAAATAAAAAAAGTTGAGGGAAGTCACATTGTCACTGTTACTTGTGTTATTTAACCAATCTATTCCTTCTAATGAAGAACCAGGAGAAATAAAAAACCATTGATCTTTATTCATTGACATCCTAGTGAGTATAGTTAGAGTTGTCATAAATCAATCACAATAAAGTTAAAAGGATAATATAGCATAATATGACCCAAGATTGTACTGGAAGTTTAATTACTGAAACTCAAAGTTTTAGCATACGTAGAGCAGTGAGCATCTTGGCATTTGGCATTAGAGCATTAAGTGGTGCAGCAGTTCAGCTGAAAGTCTTTAATAACAAAGAAATGAACAGAATCCTTACGTCATACAGCTTGAAAAACAACAACAAAAATCAGTCCAGTATATGAAAACATGATGGTACAAGGTGATTTACACAGAACGAAGGGTTTCTTTTGAAAGGTCATCTCCTCCCACACTCCATACACTCCTAGTGATCTGAGGGCAGGATAGTGAAATTCTTGGTGCTTACAAACACTTTTAAATGTTTTCTCAGTCAAAGGAGAGAGAAAATATGGAGAGGTGAGGGTAAATAGGTCTCTTTCTAAGGGAATAAATGGCACTCTAACTTCCTTTTCTCTCGCATTCACTGCCATTAATAGAAAACTTTCCAGGCATTCTGCAGGCATTAAAATGTGCCAAAATATTTGCTGTCAAAAGTAAATCTGTTGCCAGTTTTGCGTCTGAGGCACACGTACAAAGACCATTGGCAAATGACAAATATACATGGCAATAAAGAGCACTTCTGCCTTATGCTGTTTAAACATGGAAAATAAAGAAGAAACAAGAAGTCTTTTGAGACAAGGGAAAGCAATATTAAAATCACAATTAACAAGACAAATTTAGTTTTTCCCACCATCTCTCTGTTCTGTGTCATCTACTGCCATTACCGTATTATTGTTAACTTCCTACCAGTGTGTGTCCTCTCAGGGAAGAACACAAGACCTGTTGCAGAGCAGCATACTGTGGGTTTAAGACTGCCAGAAATGATGTTCTTCTAGCTAGTGAAATGATGACAAACGTCTTTGGAGACATTTCAGAAACTCTTTCATAAATGAATTCATACTGGTATTCCATCATTAGCCCTCTACATTAAGACTCAAAGGAAATAAACCCCACTGTATTAACTAGTTACTGCTTTCATCCAGGTTCTTCTCATACATAAGCAGACAATTCCTTCTCTTCTGTAAAACACTAAAGAAAAAACCAACCAGTAACAAAAATCTGTCTTCAAAGGCAACTTCTTGAGTCCATTGGAGCTGTTGTAAAGCGGTCACGGGCACAGAGAGCGGAGGAGACCCCGTTTGCATGGACCTGGAGATGCCTATAGTGGTACCTTGGAAGTTACAGGTGTCTCCCTGCCCTGTTTCCTTGGCTGTGGCCCTTCAGCCTGATGAGAGGCTCATGGACATGGGATGCAGTGGAATTTTGTAAAACTAGGAGTGGCAGGAAGGCAGCAGCAAAGCACCAAGTTTCATAAAGCCTGTTTTGCCTGCCTGGACACGTGTGCTCACAACCTTAACCCACACCGGTGCAAGCCCAGCACAGTGCTGGGGACCTGGAGATGAGACGGGAAGAGGAGGAATCAGCTCTTCCCCCTCCACAGGGTCCAAACCACCAAGGAGATGCTTCTGTGCACTCAGGGATCCAGGTGAGCAATATTTTTTCCAGCATAATCCCTTCCTGGGGTTTTTGCTTTTTTTCTCCCCATCCCTCTCGGCTCCTCAGGGTGGAAATGAAGGGGGCAATAGGGCTTACAGTTGATTCCTGTCATTTGGCAAAAGGACACATTTGGGCAAGATGGAGAGAAATTGTGTTGTGCAATTTCTTTGCAGCGCTGTCTCCCCTGCTGCCTGGAGATGCTGGCACCCCCAGGGCACTCGATAGCAACCCGTGCAGAAGGACTGAGCTGACTCAAACATTGCAATAGAGATAAAAATAAAGGCAACCTTGCTTAAATCTCAAAACGGAAAACATGAAATTATATTAATTGGTTAATGTCATCAAAAACTAATTATCATAGCTATAATTTTCCTAGCCAGCCCTTTTTTTTCCCCCTACTGATAAATAATAATTATCTATTGGCTACAATAATGTGATAGTCACAAAAGCACAATCCATTAAGATTTAACTGTAATGCCTACAAGTTTGGGTTTTTAGAGGATACTGTTAAGACCAAGCTCTGTAAATGTCTCCTCAAACGTCTGGGGTGAGGCAGCTCACCAGCTGGAGATGTTACACTGCTGGTAGCTGTGATATATTGCTGCAATGGCCGAAGGGCGCCAGTGAGACCAGGTTTGTGGCCCCAGAGTCCACAGCCAAGGACGGCTGGAAAAACAAACCACCTTCCAGGCCCACAAGCCGAGGGTGCCCAAAGACTTTCCAGGTGCAACTTGTCCCAAGTAGCAGGTAGTCTGTGATTCTGTGAGTCTGTAGTCAGCACCGCTGTCCCAAGAGCAGAAAAGGACTCGGATCCAGAATGACAAACTGGTAGGTCCCTGGCCTGGGAACACAACTGCCCCCAATAGCCCTGGCCAAGGAGAGCTCAGCTTTCCTTTAGCCCCAGCTCAGCTGCGCAGGGCAGAGGCTGCGCCCGCTCTGCCGGGGGAAGCAGCAGCCGCCTCCCCAGGGATGATGCTCCGTTTTCCACTCCCACCTGTCACACAGAGCTGTGCAAACGCCCTTCCTGCCCCCAGGGCAGCTCCCAGAACCCTGCTCTGAGCACCGGAGGGAAAACGCTACTTCCTCTGCTACACACATACACGGGTTGAACTCTCATTCACAATGGGACACCACAGTGAGGAATGCTGGGGGCCTCTTTAGTTTTACCACGGATCAAACCCAAACGTCGCCTGGTACAAACTGAAACTTGAGCTTTTAGCCGTAATGCAAATGGACCTTTAAAATAGAAATAGCACTTACAATTAGCTGAAACCTCAGCAGCCAGTGGTGACATTAATGAAACGCTTGGCAAGAACAAACGCTGAGTCATGTAAAACTGACAAAATAATATGGGCAGTTATCACCAAAATGCATTATTTATCACTGCAACCCATTGACGCCTGTGCTTACACAGGAACCCTCCTGTGATATTGAAGGCCAAAGTATCTTCTCTCCCTAACAACAGTGTTGTATCTTTGGCAACTCTAGCAGGAACTCAGAAAATCAATAGCACTTCATGAGCAAGGTCTCGGGCTTCTTCTTTTACGAGGATTCTGTCAATGCAAGTGGCCATTACTGTACTTTAAAGGCATGATATAAAATTGCTTCGACAAGATATAAGACACACGGTTTGAAAGAACCTGGTGAGAGTATTTTAGTCAAAGTTAAATAGTTTCATCACGTAATTACTTCTATTGGCACATCTCCAGCTGGATACGCTCATGCAGGGTATGCGCTTTCTGCGATGGGCTGGGGAAATTGTACGGGAGGTCTGTCGATTTGATTCAGGTTGATCTAAACAAGGTCAAACTGCTAAAATGGAGCCACAACCAAGCATCCAATACTATTGACAGGAACACAGGAACAACAAAGTTGCTGTCTTTTTTTCTTTCTTTCTTTCTATTTTTTTAGCTAAGTGGTCTGAAAGTAGTTTAAGTTTTATGGCTGAAAAATATGTCAGCGTGATTTGCAGATGGGTAATTCATTTTCTAAGGACTGTTTAGAATTTATTCAGGGGGAAAAGGAAGCCGTGCTGGTTCCTATAACTGACTCACATTATACGACAAAATTTAACTTTTGTATTTTATGGGATTTTATGAATTCCACTAAAACCATTAGCTGGTTGTCTCTTTGTGATTAAATTTAACCACTTATGCAATACTTCAAACTGATGACAGTCTCGCCTGTATTTATGTTTTCTTTTGTTTAAAATGCATGTATCTCAGAAAACGACCACATTGCAGAGAAAAGAAAAAGACACTGAGATAGATTCTCTGTGAATGACAGTCCCTGTGAGCACCAAAACATTGCCCAGAAATGGCAGAGTTAAAATACTTTCTGCATGGAAAGGGTTACCCAGAGTAGAGATTTAACGCTATTTATTCTCCTGAAAAGACTTTTAAAGTGCTAAATACTTCAGCTCCCTGGTTCAATACCACTCCCAGGCTTGGCTACAGCAGTTCGCTCCAAGGTTCTTTTTTTAAGAGTGCTCCCTTCACTTAAAACCTTCCAGGTTTGGGTGATCGGTGGGGTTAGGACCACTGTCATTAGACAGTTTAGGTGAACCAAGATTTGTTTGGCTTTTTAAGCCCAAGCTACATCAATAAGCTTCGCAGCATCAATTCACGTGGCCTCATTTTATGCCCCAAAAGCACGTACCAGCTCTCTTCAGCGTCGGGCTATAAACCGCGGCTTTAGTGGGCTGGTTTAAGGGAGAGCTGTGGCGATAGCCAGGCTGGCTGGCCCCGCGGGTCAGATGTTCCGACATGTGGCCGTGAACAGTCTGAGGATAAAGATCCATCCTCAGCGGGGACATAAGTCACTCTGCCCCGCTCGCTCTGGGAATCAGAGAGCAGTCCTTGATCCTGCGTGAACTGAAACGATTGATATGTTGTATCTACGGAACAAAACCTCTGTTTGTATACACACGGGCAGATAATGCAGACATCCTATGCAGAGATGAGTTTCCCATATTAAATTGCATTGATGAAGCTGCTTTGATGGCTGCACTTGTCCTCTAACCTAGTTCGGTTGGCTTTGGTTCCAACTCGACACAAATGAACTGCTTCTAACAGTTTCTTGCTTTTTTTGTTCCGTAATTAGATGGGCTGGGGTTTGAGACAAGAAATATTTAGTCCTGGAACAATGACAGAAACAAAAATGAATCCTGTATCACCCAGCAAAGCCAGACATAGGGTTTCTGACCTCCATAAAACCCCTTTCCTTCTATTTCCAGTGAGACACTCTCATATATATCTCTGCAAGCTATGTCAAGGTCTTTTCGAAATTTTTCTAATACATTCATTATTAGTTCTGTATCTCCCTATCTGATGCAAAGTCAGTTCCTTTGGACTGAGGAGTTAAAGGTTCAGGAATATGATAAACAGTATTGATAACACTTTTAAAAACATTCTTCTATCTGAAATATTGGTAAGTGCTTAGGTATGATACACAGAACAAATCACTGCATTTCTCCTAGAGGAGACTTTCCAAACCTGAGACCTACAAGTCTCTTAGAGCACACGAGGGCTGAGCAACAATCATATCCACAGTTACAGAAATATCACAAATACCATATCACAAATTGCATAAGCTGTTCATGTGTTCTTGGAGTCTACCAAAGTGTTCAGTTTTCTGTGACTGTCACCTTTCTTAGAGGCTCCAAAATGCTTTAATGTATTTACTGAAACATTTTAGTTTTCACGGTTCCTGTTAATTTATGTCTATAAGGCCTCTTGGTTTCTCCTCCTTGATTTCTGTAGGACTGTCCCCTCTACCAAAAGGCCTTTCTGTTGCTAGTATGGATCTTGATTATTGGCCACAGGGAGAGAGCAAATGCAAAGAAAATGCTCATTCTCATGACAGTTATGCACAAGGATCATCTAAGCAGTGCATAATATAGTCTATGTGGCTCCTTTAAAATAAATAATTAAAATTGTAGGCATTTATTCCATCTCCCATCCATTTCAGGTGCTATTAACCTGTGCACATTCTCCCCCTACTCTTCACTTAACAACCCCTGAAACTTTTGAATCCTTGGCTGGGAATTTGAGATCATACCTGAACATCTAAGTGCTGTTTTCCAGGCATTACGAGAGCAAAACATGTTAAGTAACTAGCCATTAATGTCAAAAAATCAAGCTTTACCATACATTTTTGGCATTAATTTTATAAGTGCCATAAAACAAGCTTTTTACTGGGTAGTTTTGGTATATAATTTCTTCCACAAGAAGAACAGTTTCTGTATAGTTAACACATGTGGCAGGGTAAGGAAGCATAAAAACAACATCACTGTAAAATTCATACTAAATGATGGAAATAATAACTAGAATATGTGTAATTTGAGTAGCAGCCTGAAACAACGGGCAGAGTCTCGAGCGGCGCAAAACCAAAGCAAACTGGTCAAACCCTGAGACCTGAGCAGAACAAGAGGTGATGCATCTTTTTCTTTTCTCCCCAGTCAAAAATGCACTTGCCCTGAAGAACTGAAGCACTTGAAGGAATTTGAGATGTGATGGGTCTGAGCATCTCAAGGAGGCGTGTGTGTGTATGTGGGTACGAGGGGGGATGCTGCATGCAGAGGGAAGGAGGGAGGGATGGACATCTGTGCATCTTCGAGTGGGACCCAGCCCTGTAATTTTCAAAGTAGAGCAGCACAATGGTATTTAGCACAGGTGGCTCTGTAATTGTGGTACTGAGAGGAATCAGTGCTCAATGGCCCGCAGCGTCACCCTTCCACCGCTATAATGGGACAAGCAGGCTGCCATGTGGGGAAAAGAAAAGTAGGAATCAGTACAATGCATTTTTAGCTCCACACTGACTCTGTGGTGTGACAAATATTTAGTCAAGTGGTGCAGTTGCTGTTCAAAACCAAGTTTCCTCAATCGGGAAAACATAATAAATGTAACACCTCTACAATTTCATACTCGTGTATCAGGAGCCATCTTAAAATGTTGCCGTTTCTTTTGGAAGTAATTACGTTCCCCACATAAAAAGCTATATGTCAGACCAATATAATCTTTCAGGCTTTTTAATTCCAACTACTGTAGTTTTAGAAACAATGAAATTCCTTTCTGAGGACAAATGACATGAATAAGTCAAACGGTGATTTAAAGAAGCAGCACGAACAGGCCAGCCCACTGTATTCCACTTCTGTCCTGGCACAAACACATGTGAACCCACAAAACGCACAAAACTCAGGTCTGAGGGAGAGTAAACCAACTTTATGTTCACGGGAGGTAATACTCCTGCCATACATCTACAGAGAGAAATCTCAGCAAAAGAGGAAAATGTGTTTATTCCTGTCCAGCTAAAATCGGAACTAACCAGAACCGTACCCTGAGAAGCCTCTTTGGGAGCTCCCATCGAACTATGGGAAGACGGGTCGGAAACCTGCAGAGGCCACTTATTTCCAGCAAGAGTCCCCAGGTGAGCAGCAGCGCAGAAGGTCCACTAAGGATGTGAGGTTCTCACAACCTGGCACTTCTGCAATGGGGACGGGCAGAAACATCGGAGCGGTCACCCGAAAAGTTTAACAATAAAATGAAAGAAAAAGCTCTTTCTTTAGAAACAGTTAAAAATTCAAAACCTAATGATAGTTTGAAGCTTTCATATTAGTTCTGGTTGTAAACTATGGCTGTTAAGGCTACACACAAGTATTACTGCCCTTAAACCCACGTTAAATATATGGCTGGAAATACAATCAAATTGCCATCTTCATAAAGTGCGCCTTCAGCTAGAAAAACACTCAAACAAGGGACTATAAATACCAGCAGGGAGCATCCTCTGGGTTTAAAGACAAGCGGAGACACACACATACAAACACCTTTAATGCCAAACACACAAAAAGAAACGCTCAAAAACCTCAGGAGCTTTTAAACTTCCAGAAAATGAGAAGGAAAACCCAAAAGTGAATGTGTTGCATTTGAAAGCATGCAGTATTTTACAATATAGGCAAGCATACAGTTTATTGTGCATTAAAACAGCACAGTCTTTTAAAAGGTTTTTAATGTGTTTTTTTTTTCTAAACCAACAAAAAAAGAAGGTAACATATTTGCTCTGTATGTTCTCATCCTCTCAGATTTCTGAATAATTCTCCTCTAACAGCAACTGGACCCTGCTATGCAGATCAATTAAGAAACAACACTATCATTATAAAACCCCACACAGAAGAGCAACGTGGGGCTTTGCAGCAAGTATATAATTGTGCAAGCCTCAAAGATGCATAAAAGGCAACCGTAGGGAAGCTGACTATGCATTTCTTATTAAAGACGACAACAAAATTGTCCCAAACTCTCTTAAAATTAAGAACTAAACATTCAGCTTAAAATATCAAATGAGAGTTAATGAGACACTTTTTCAAAATCGATAATTCAGAATTTTTCAATAAGTTTCCTATTAGCATTCCCCCATCCCCCTAAATACCATTATTTTTTCCCAGCTGTATAAATAGTCTTGGAGAGTATGGCCTGAATGAATGCACCGTTCAGAAAACAACATAATTACAGCCATTTCCAGCAAACTGGGTGCCAAAAAAGTTACAAATTAATTGAAGGTTAGCACTGAAAATTAAATCCTAGTCAGCTTGAAGTCATTTTTGAGGCTAGTTTCTAGAAAATGAAGGAGGAAGTTCACAGTTCCAGTGTTCCATCACCGCAGTGGAGAGGTTTGGAAGGTTGTGCTGAACAAGTGGGTTGTTCTGTTCCATCATATGATAAAGCTGCATTTCTCCCTGGGGGCATTTCTTGTTCTCAGCCTGTTTCCCGGGTTCTCCAAATGGCCACTAACAACATTTCTGGGCTCCTCCTTGGTCCTTTTGGCCATGGAGCCTCTCCAGAAGAGAGAAAAACCTATTCTGGTTGTCCCTGGCCATTATTAGCTAAGTCCACATCTTCAGTCTCAGCACACACACCTCTATTTTGGCCCATGTTGTTGCTCTGTAAGCTCTTTTAGACTTATTTCTCAAACATACTAGCTAAAAATTTTTACTCCTAGCGTAGAAAAAGTAAGGAAGAGGAAAGCATGACTTGAAGAGAAACACCCCGCTTTAGGTACTTCGGACCTTTACATGGGGTCTAAACACACAAAAATTTAGCAAGAAGGAAAGATACAACATGTCCACATCAAGAACTCAATCAAACAACCCCAGTGAAGTCAAAGGGCACAATAATAGCAATAATGTTCTGAAAACCTCTCCCATCCTGCTTGGAAGCAGCCGTGGAGCTGCTTGTTCCTTTGCTCATCCCCGTGTGGAAGCGTCTGGAGATGAAGAATCAGGTGGATTTTCATGCTGTGCACACAGCAGAGATGGGCTGACATTTGAAATTTTAAATCAATTCCCAGAGTCATCCGGAAACACATTCTTACTTTACATGAAATCCCAAAAGCTTTTTGTATCTTTGCTTGAAAGCGCTGCCCGCGTATGTCGTGGTGCTGCACACCATCCACGTTAGGCAAAACACGCAAACCAGCAATTAAACTCTCATTTCAGTGTTTTGCCTGCAAGGGACACCAACATGTCCATGTTGAGAGCTAAAATCCAGGAGGCTTTCCAGCATATAGAAATTAAGCTTTTGGTCCAAGGAGGATGATCCTCTGCTTCTCTCCCTTCTTCCCTCCCGCATCAAAGTGCTTCCCCGAGGAGCCATCTTCTCCTATTTGGATTTTCCGCTCCCCTCGGGAATCTGCTAAGGTCTCCTCATCCTAAATGAGTTTCCACTTTCATGTGCCGACTCCCAGGAAACCACTGGCACCATCCAGCCCAGGAGTGACAACCACGAGCGGCTCTTGGACAACCAGCTAACAGAAAAGTTACAAAGTCCCCTCAAAGAGTCAGCAAAACAGACCAAATAAACAGTTTGGAGCGGTCAAGGCATCCCCATGAGAAGGAAGAGGCCGGGGTTTGGGTGTCTGCTTTAGGAGCTTTTTATGCCTGTCTTGAAACGTCTAATATTAAAGGCGGAGAATCCCTCTCCTTCCTCGCTCCCACCTCGGTGCCCCGACTACCCTGCAGCACAGCTGGAATTACCGACCCAGCGTCACAGCCATGCGAATCTCAGCATCAAAACTCACCCAAAAATCATATTTGTTTCCCGGGTGAGGAAATATTACTCCAATATTCAATTGATTTTTTTTTTAGCATAATTAGCCTTTTGGGCATTTAAAAGAAATAAGCAGGGAAGCTTTAGGTCAAAGGCTGTTGCACAGAAAGCCTGAATTTTGAAAACATTCCTGGCAAGTATTTTCTGACATATTCTCAGCCTCTTCATTCTCTGTTGTTGTTGTTCTTTTTTTATCCATGAAGGGTACATAAAGGGCATCTAAAACTTTAGTCAATAGATCCATTATTATGATTGGCTGAAAACCATAAAATGCATCCATCAAGCCATTGTGTTGCATCTTGTGTTAAATTATGGTGATAAATAGTCCTTTTTTCATGACGTCACCTACTAATCTATTCAGAAATCCATTCCCCGCTGCCATTATGCATCACTCACGCTCATGCCAGCTTGCTGCAAAATCCCCCGCGCGCCGCGGCCCTGCAAGTCTGCGTCTTACTCTGCCGAGACAAATCTTTTCTGGTGCTTTTATGTCCTATTGTGAAACAATTGTTTTGCTGGTTCCCAGAGTTACCCCAAGCGTGCAGTAATGTCCTCAGCTACCAGCTTTGGGCATTGTAGCTCATGTACTTTTAATTGTTTACAACTTACATCAGAACTGGATGGAGTCCATTTGTACTCATATTGTTTTATCACTACAAGATGATGCATTTTGCCACCTTCTTCTAGGTCAAAATTGAATCCTATTGAGAGTCTTTGAACAGAGAACTAATATTCACAGGAGCTGAGCTGGGGATGTATAGCAATATTATTATTATGTTTGGGATTTTGCTTTGAATTTAGACAAATCTTTCTTGTATAATTAGATTTCATAACACTTGAATTACAGCTTACAGAAACAACAATGAACAAGAATAAAAATATTTGGCTAAAATTACTTTAAATCAAATTATTGCCTAAGAAAACAAAGAACATTACTAGCTTCAGGTTTTTTTTTCATGTTGCCTTATTATTATACATCCATCTTATCTTTTGTTTAAATAAACTGCCTTTTTCTTCCCTCATTTAGTAAAGAACAGAAGAAACAGGATAAGTTAGGGCCAGCTTTTATGAGATATTGGTCTTACATTTAGGCACTAACTGAAGAAAACTAGGGATGTATTCTAACGACGGCAGAAATATCTTACGTCTACAAGTCTCATTTAAAATTAGAAAAACAAAACTAAAAATTGGGCTGATTTCCTACTTCTAACATCTATGCAAAATAAAAGGGAAAAGTACGATGTGAAGGAGCGGTGTCAAAAGAACCGACAGCAAAAACATTTCAGACTCATATAATCTCCTTTTCTTGTTATTATCAGCAGTATAACATAAAAACAAAAGTAGAGAAAGCACACAGCACCTCTTCTTACACAGAACACGCAAGGATCTGCATCACTTAAGGCCCAGAAAGCAGCTACTGTTTTGTTCCTTTCCTCTATCTTTGGTGTTTCCAGCCCTGCTAAATGTTGAATTAAGCCTGAGGATGAATTAAACCCTGTTGAATTAAACCCTAACGGATGTAGTAATGACTCTTCTCATCATCTCTCTGAAGGAGGAACAGGCCCACAATGAGGTTGAAGAGCGGCCGTTCTTATCAGCCGGACTTTGTTCCCAGCTGTATCTGAGCATCACCCTTTGATGTCCATGGGGAATGGCAGGGGCTGCCTCCAGAGACACACCGACCTTCCGTATACACCACAAACTGCAAGAAATAGCTCGGATCCTTTCCTTACGCACAGCCCTTCCTTGCTCTTAAGGCATTGCTTCCAAAAGGTCCGGGGGAAAAGGCTGAAAAGTGAAAATGATCATTCTAATATTTAGAAGAAAGGATTTAGCCTTCTGAATCATCCCCAAACGATTATGCGGAAGAACTATTCTTAAACCTAAAGCTCACCAATATACTAAATCCTTGTAATAGAATCCGCAGAGCTACTTAGCAAAGAGAATAATGCCTTGTGCCCCTTTTTCTCTCATTCCTGTTGTAGCTCCAACCTCCACCCTACGTCGCTGCTTTTCCTGGGAAAAGGATGAAAGAAGGCACTGTATACTTAATAAATTGCATTGGATTGGAAGGACTAAATACCTAAATATGTCTGAACATTCAGCAAAAAGATTCGAGGTAGAAGAGGAATTTTACTTCTAGAAAGCCATGAGAAAGTGGAAATACAGCTGAAGTACTTTTGGGGAACGCAAATTGTCAACGTAATTTTCAAATTCTTTTCAAATTCAAATTGCAGCTTCTGCTGAGCGCTGATGTACAGTACATAAGGTACACGTTGGGCAGCGTCAGCTAGCAACATTTATAGAAACATCCTTTTTTTCACCCAGTGAAGAAATAAAGCCGAAGTATGAGACATTCAAAGATGATTTGCAAAATTTTGGCTTTTGCTGATGTAAGCAGAATGTCAGCTGAAACTCTGCCCTGGAGACGGCCATGGCAACAGAAACATGGACGCCCACTTGAACCAGCTGACCAGAACCAGAACCAAACATCTGGACAAGATCCATGCAACGGGAACTGGAATTTCATCAAAGCAGAATCAACACTAATATTTTCTTCAGGTTTGCTATCTCCCAGTTTATATTACCAATCAGAACCAGAGGTGTCAATTCTGAGGTACAAATGGGGTTTGATGCAGTATTAATCCAAGAGTGAGGAAGCACCAAATAACTCTGAAATGACCTGATGAAATGACCTGAATATTGTGAACATTTTTCACCACAGTGGTACCAAAGCACATTTTGCGAATGGCGTTCAGGGTGTAACTTTCAGAGGCACTTGTTGTGCTGTGCAGAGGGTTCAAACAGGGCTAGGACTGTGCAGGAAACATAGCCATAAAATTTAGGCAGCCTTTTATACCACATCTTTGTATTCTGTGCCTTCAAAACCTGATTATAACGTGGTTTAGTTCTTCCCTGCTTCATAAGGGTAATAGCGGCTGATGACTGAGGCAATAAATACCATCTTGTGGAGTGTCACATGAAAAAACAGTCATTTTACATTTTCCAAACACTATCTAGACATTACCTTATTGAGTGCTATTTAGAGCGGATCGCTCTGCTTTACTTTTCCAAGAGATGTGCTATTGCTCTATGAAATCAAGTACACTTGTCTTATTCCACTGACTTCTGAGGGACTATTTCTGTGAGGCAAGGGATATATTTATCCCACTGCCTGCTGCCCACTGTATTTACCTGCTAAGTGTCTATAGAACTAGGTGATAGTATCTATAGTACTAGGTGATAACGTGCTATTCTGTTTTCAACAATCTGGAGTGCAATGGAATACACCATTAATTCTGATAGGTCTGTGAGAACACCTTTGAAAACGTTTTAAAAGATAGATTAGTGTCTCATCAAGGCAGAGATTAAGTGAAAATACTTTCAAATTTGTCATTCAGCATTGTATCTGTTGGGTTATTTATTATTTCATAGTGCATGCAAAGTAATAGATCAAATACAGGCTCCTTGGAGATACGAATGCTTTTTAGTACATCCAAATACACTGGCCAGCAAAACTGCACTGTGGCATTTTGCTTCTTTCCTAAGACACCCAAGACACTAAAGCTTGGGATGGAGCTGCACGTCGCGCTTCTCCCCACAGACATGAGAGACGGACAGAGCAGACAGCAAGAGAACGCAAAAAGAACTTACTTTTCCCTCTCTCTTCTTCATGATTTCACATAAGCAAATATGGGAAGTAATACCGCAGCATATTGTTTGCAATATGCTCTCTTGGCCATAGGGAAAGGAAACAGTTCGAGGATTCTTTTAAAAGCAGTTAGCATGACATATAGGCTTGATATTGTGCTTAGATGATGCCTTCCTTCTGCTCATCTCACTTATTTAGATTGCAAGTCCTCCTAGCAAGAGTCTCCTCTCAAATACATTTTGAAAATCCAGCAAAGAGTTCTACTGTAAAATAATTAAGATATTATTAACTTGATCCTTACAGCTTCTCACTCCCCTAATTTCCTTGTTAAAATCGTCTGCTGAAAACAGAAAGTTGAATGTTCCCTACCATAACACTTGTGATTCTCCAGGTACTTTGTTAATATAGGACAATTAAAGAAAATCAGAACGACAGTGATTATCAAAGACAAAAGATAACATCATATTCCAAGAACAAAAATAGGATGCGAGACCTCAAAATATCTTTACACAAATATCAAAGTTAAAAAGAAGTGAAGGGAGTTAAAAGGAAATTATTAAGTAACAAAAGGCTTTTTTCCCCATGCCCTTGAGATCATTCCCGCATTCTGATTTGAAAAGAGGACAGAAAGAGAGTAGAAGGTTGTCTAAAATTCTGCATTGGAAACAAACAGGTACAGACAATGGAAGAATAAGCATGCTGAAAACTGGTTCTCTAGCTAGAAACGTTGATGTGTAAGTCAAGCCTGTAGAAAGAGAAATCACCATAAACAACAAAGGGAAAATGCAGATGTGAGAGCCAGAGAGATGCCAGGCACCAATCAAAGCAAACACATATCTCACCGAGTTATTCAGACCCACAGTGTAACTCCTATTATCCTCCCATTATTCTGAGGATTGTGGCGTGTGCCGCAAAGTCGCACACAATGTCCCAGGACACACTTGAAACACAGCAGAGAAGCTCTTGACTTCAAGGATCTTGTATTCAGTCTCCAGTGAAGACCCAGGGTGAGATATTACACATCTAAAGAATATCATGTGGTTAAAAGCTGTCAGAGGAGAAAAGGGGAGATCAGCTGTCTTGAGAGATAAGCTGAAACATTGACTCCCCACAGAATATACTGAAATTAGGACTTAACAAGGTTCCCACACAGACAACAACTGCAGGTGTGGCACACAAAATTTGGGTTCTCTATATTTACTGTGCATTTTCTCACAAATGCTTTGATCCTAATTAAATAAGCTTTACTTTTGGAAGGAGGACATCTAGTCATTACTCAAAACTAATCTGAAGGGAGGCCAGAATAACACCCAATAACAGATGCACGCACCAGCCAACAGATGCACCCGTGCCAGCATTTCCAGCGGCCCCTCCAGGCGCGGGGGCAGCACTGCCCAGGGTGAGCACCATTTGCTGATCAGCATCAGGGTAACAAGAGACAGGACAAGTTTAAAGTTTAATATCCCATTTGCAGCACCCCTTCTTACAAATAAATACCTTGTCCAAGCCTGAATCCCAAAAGGAGTGGAAGAATATTTTATTTCCCCAGAATCATGAGCTAATATATTCCCCGGTGAAGATGAGGGACGGAGGAATACAGATTTCAGTCTGCTACCTCCACAGCACTTTGTAAAAACAAACCAATTTCTGTGAGAGAGTTGTCATTCGGCAGCTATCTCCCAACCTTTCCTTTCTTCCCGGCCCATTGCAGGTACTGTACTTCACACCTCTACATGCAACTTAAAATATTTTACAACAGCTATGCTTCACCAGCACAATCCGCTCACTCAGTAGACAAAGATGTGCTCAGCGCTTCATGAATACATTCAGCAGTTAGGAACTGCAGACAGAGGAGCACAGGGAAATGGATTTAGTGTTTGCATTTTTTTTTTCTGGCCATGAAACATTTTTCCTCTCATTTAAAGAACTGTATTTGACTAGTTTGACATGTTGAAGATCCAGCTGGAGAGCAGCACCAGATGAGACCGTGCTCACCAGCAACAGGAAAGTGTCTCCAGTGCATGTTTCCCTGCCAGCGGTTCCTGGGAAGTGACAGGCTGAGCGGGACCCGCGGATCAGCTGTTCCATTGCGCTCATTCCACACGCAGGCGCTTGAGAAGGCACATGCTGGTGAACTCACCCAACTGCTAAGCAGATCAGCGCTCTAATAGCAAACAGGGGGGAAACTTTCACAGAGGGATTAGGAAGGTGGCAGCAGAGCCTTCGCGGTGCGTAAAACGCTGCCTGCGCTACGGGCTGTGTTGCACTGGGAAGCAATACTGACCGCTCCATTATGCGTACAGCGCTTGTGCGATGCTTTGGCTACATCTGCGGTAATAAATGTAGTAGTGCCGGGGAGTATTCCTGGGCACCGAGACAAGATTGTCTGTGCTGAAGTTATCAGCGCTGCCCAGCTTGGACCAGGGTCAACTGCAGCTCTCCCAAACAGCTCCTGGGTGCAGTTCAGGACTCAACGTGGGGTACGTACCATTCCCAACTGGCAATTTAGAACATTAAAGAGGCAGCTTGTGGTAAGCCTGAGGCCAACAGAAGGAGAAAGCTTCTCATCAGCTTTCTCAGCCTAGTCCTGTCTTTTCACCTGTGATTAGTCGGCTCGTGAGGATCTTGGCTGGAGAATGCCAATGGCTCCCTGTTTGATTGAGACAGGGGTAAAGCTGCCGGTGTCAAGGGAAAATAGACACTACTGCGTTTCTGGCCTTGCTCTGAATAATGCTCCCTGCCATTGATACAGTCGCTGGCGGTGTCTTTCCTCAGCCGTCCCAGGTCAGCAGCTGCTGACTAGTTTGATAAGACGTGAGCTTCAATGTGTCACCAGATCCCACGGAGAAGCAAGGCCACAAGTCTCCTTGCTGAAGCTGAGCGGCCAGTAGCAGCTCCTTTAGTTAAAATACATTCTATAACACACAGAAATACACAACTGTTGGGCTGAACAGGAAATTGCTTTCTCCCTATGGAAGCCAAGATTTCCAAAGTACAAATAATGCCTCGAGACAGAGTAATGAGAAACCTTGCCATGTACCAACCTGAAGCTATCTCACCACTATATAGGAATTATCTTATAGATTGTATGAATTCCTTCCAGGATGTACTACATTTTGCTTCATTCCAGGTTTTAAATTATTTCTAATGAACTATTTCTAAATGCTTTAAAAATCAGACACCCAGCGCTACATTTACCCAACCTCCAATGGGTCAGTTGGTGACGAATTTCCCTGTGTGGTAGATAAGCTTTAGAGGACAGTAACGGCCAAGTGGACACAATTCTCCAGGAATAACGAAATGAATAAATAAATAAATACAACATGGACAAGCAGTCAGAATCTCTGTCAAAGACGTACGGTGCCTTGGGTATAAATCAGTGTAGCTCCACTGACTTTAATGACATCAGGCCAGTTTCAGACAGCTTGACACCTCACTCAGTTTGGGCTGTTAGCAACACCATCAAAGGCATCATCAGCTGTTCTGCTGTTTGCCCAGCTGCCGAGGCCAAAGGCATATTCTTCATCTGCACCTGAAAAGAACTCCAGGTCACCCAAAACTTAATGTATCTCTCATGGTTTTGTCTGGAGTAAGGTAAACGAATCAAGATTGTTGCAGTTTTTCCTCAAAACAAACACTCTGAGTGTTTTGGCTTTCTATATAAAGAGAAAAGGTGCAAAATTGAAAACTCTTTCATTATCATTTTTAAGACATGCCAATTCTTCCCCAAAGCTCTGGCTGGATAATGCTTCTGAGACGATCTGACCAGCTATTTCTGACTGCAAATCAGGGGACATGATTAGATCCTAAGTGGCTTAAGACCTGGCTGCTTCGTAAATCTCTTCTCTTCCTATTGTCATATCAACAAAGATCAGCAAACCGCCAGACTCGGAATCCCTTTCATATAAACAACAGGGATTGTTTTAGCTTTAGACAAGCCTCAATTTTGGAATTTTATCCTTTCTGATTCAAAGACCCACTTTATTAACCTTCTGGGGGTATGGCAAAGACTATCTATTTTAATTAAGCAAATCAAGAAGTGGGCAGCTGAAGGCCAAGGAGTCTGGGTTATTATTGCAATGATTACTTTGAAAGAGTATTATTTATGTGATAGTCTTGCTGATACATCCTTACTTGTAGCGTTAGATAAAGGTGCTCAGAAAACAGGATCGCCTTCTTTTAAATATTGAACAAATTGAAATAAAGGGGAGCATGTTAACAGAGGGCAAAGGCAGAGACTGGCACCATCAAGACAACTGACTAAGACGTGGCACTATCCCGAGAGTTATCTGTTATTACACAAACAGGCAAATAAAGCCAATTGTGTGGGGACTCACAATTTTTTGTCTTGCTAGGATGCAATCCTTGTGGTTTTATCTCTGGTCACAAGTAAAAATGTCTCGGATTGTTTTACTAAAAGGGTTGGCAAACTTTGAGAACAAGCATTCGCTTCATAAAATATAGACAGAAGAAAACCTAAAATTACTGGGTCCAGAGCCTCTTGGGCCTTCCAGAACCATGGGCTCAATTCGTCTTTGCTGAAATGACCTAACTTTTGAAAGTCTCGTGGAAGAATGGCTTGTTGAATTATAGATTGTCACGTTGCCTCCCAGACGCCGTTTTCCTTCAAAGGTGTCCTGTCCTTCTCCCTCTCCCCGATTCACAGCCGCGTTCTCTGACAATTCCTTCCCAGTGGAGACACGAGTTGTGTGCCGTGTTCTTTTGGCACATGAAGAATTCACTGCATCCCCTTAAAGAAAATTGTGCCCAGATTTCACCTTTTTGCCTTATTGAGAAACTGCCCCGTGTTTCGAAGCACGTTCTATATCCAATGCCGTACCTTTGTTTTGCAGTGAGTTACAACTGCGTGCGGATCCATCTGCAGTTCCTTCAGATGGGAGCACCGCTGGCTGAGATCAAATAAGGCACACAGACCATTGGACATAACCAATAAAGCCACTCAATGCCCACATTAACACATCCTTTCTGTAAGGTGTCATCTGACAAAAACACTGGGGCAAATGGTAGGCAAACTACGCAGGTTAGAAAATACCAATTCCGCACATTTGTTACATTCTTTTAAAAGAAGATGTGCCATTAGAAGATAATAGCTGTGTCTAAGGTTCATAAAAGAACATAAAGAAGTGAGGTGTTCAAATTACGTTCCTCACTTCTACTGTTTCTGCTTAACTGGTCATCTATCCAAGACTACCAAATATCGTAAGATATATTTTAGCAGCACAGCAATGACTGGCAATAGCAGCAATGAGATTGCAACAATGACAGACTGTCCCCAATGAATATTCCCCCATAATAAAATCGCTCTTACAATCTGTGCTCCTCCCGTGTTTTCTCAAGGCATCATGAATCTAATACTCAACTACTGTAAATCACTGTAGCTCTGCAGTGATCACCAATTTAAAACAGATAAGGATCGGTCAATGAGTCTTTAATGAGAGCTGGTTTATCACTACTGGTTTTATGCAACTGTTACACAGAAATGCCACAGGAAGAAAAAACATAAATAGTATCAAATAAAAAACGGGTACACAGAAAATGCTCAAGAACCTCATCTAGTGCCCAGGTACGTGGTTTCTGCAGCACGGCACCTGGGAAGCCGTAGGGCTCTGCTGGAGGATCCACTATCACTGATCCGAACACAATTTTTAAAAAAGTCTGGAAATAGCCCATGCGGATCTGGGGAAATGTCAGTTACCTGTTCTGCAGGCGCAGGAGATGTCACACACAGCACAGACCCCACGCTGAGCTGGGGAAATGGGACTGAGGGAATCTGCACACCGAGGGGAACAAAGACATCAAACAGTTGCACGTAATATCGAAGGGCATTTTTCCGCCCTTCTCCTCTCACTTGTCCCTTTCCACCCAGGATTCGGTCCCCTGTTGGGTATTTCTGCAGGTAAAAAGCTGA
This sequence comes from Nesoenas mayeri, assembly GCF_963082525.1. Lineage (NCBI taxonomy): Eukaryota > Metazoa > Chordata > Aves > Columbiformes > Columbidae > Nesoenas > Nesoenas mayeri. The sequence continues at coordinate 119,300,203 of NC_137544.1, forward strand.
AAAGCAGGAGAGTGAGCCCGGGCATTGCTTTGTACCATTCGTTGTCATTTTTCCTAAGAGGCATTGCCAGCTGTGCACGTGAGCAGCCCATACAGTGCCAGGATGACTCGGTGGCGGGATGTGCACACCTCACCACATTCACCCCCCAAATGCTTTCCAGCCCAAATTTAGAGAGGTGTGTATTAAGTTTTGAGGCAACTAAGAGTTCGCCAATAACATCTGTCCATCTTTGAAAAGACACATTTTGGTTCCCCAAAGATCTTCCAACTGGCTTGCTATGTATTTAAATAAGAAATACAAATATGATAATCTGACTACAGAGTATGAATTCAATTGTGCTATGGTAATTGTGTTCTTTACATTTTCAAAAAAGATGTGTATGGCTCAAAGAAAAGTCTTTCAAATAAGCGTTACAAACCTACAGGGGCTTATAGATAAAATCACATGTAAAATTCCATGTTAAGTAATAAAGAGTTAATGGTAATTAAAAAAAACAACATATGACTTTAGTAACTGCTGAATTCTTTAATTCAGCACTTACTTACATTTATAACGGTAGGTTTTTTTAATTTCACAGAAGGTTTGCTTGTTATTGAACATTTCCGAGAAGGTTTACAGCCATAAATCGTGGCTTTTTCTGTATACAGCAATTCTATTGTTACGATTTAACCTAAAGAATACTAAATTAAAATTGATTTACCAAATAGGTTAAGGATAGCATACTTATTCAAGATTTCAACCCTATTTCATGCTTAGACAGGCACATCTTAATTATACACAAAAGAATACAAATGTTATTAGCATGATAATAATTATTTAGAAGTCGTCCTCTTTAAAAAAAAAATTAAAGCAGTATTGTCAGTCGTGCAGCCCCATTTTTCAGCAGAATGACAGCTACGCTAGTCATAGATATGTTCAAAGAACATATACAATATTCAAAGCTGTGCAGCCGACATGTTATCTGGATAAGCTGGAGTAGGTGCTGCCAGAGACGCGCTGCACACTAATCATTATGTCCTACCCATGCTACTACATGCAAATACAATCCTTTGTGACATTTTGTCAAATATTTTGAGGTTTCTATACTTATCGGGTTTTGCCTTTGCACTCATTAACATACAGCCACCCGGAAACCGGAGCGGCGAACTGCTCGTACTTCGGTTCTTCGCGAGGATAACACCGTGACAAATTAATGAAAACGAAATTAAAGATGTAAGTATCCTGAAGTCTAAGGGATGAGTCAAAGGGCAGCAAAACTGAAGTTTGCATTTGCAAACCGGGAGCAAGCGCAGCGTTTCAGTGTGTCTGTGTGCTCCGAAAGATGTGAACATTCCATACAGTCCCCAGCACACAACATACTCGATAAATCAATGTATAGGTCCTGCGTTCCCCCAGCCCACGCTGCAGGTCAATACGTCCTGTCAATGAGCCCCTATTCTATCAGATGGTGAAAAGGTAAAGATGGTTCAGGACTAAGCAGTTGGCTCCGTCCGAGCACTGCATTTCTCAACATTGATTTGCCAGAAGTGGTTCTGTTGTCTTGTTGCTCTAGGCTGGCATTTTTAATTATTTCGGAGACAAATGGATCATTCATACCCAGAAAATCTGTAGGGCTTCTTGTCAAATTAATAAAATAATCATGAAAGCAGTCATTTTGGACTGCAAACTGTCAAAATACCTGAAAAGCTCTACAGTAACCTACATGCTCAAGCAAACGAAAATGCTTCTCCCTATTATTTTAAATCTCAAGTACTACGACATAAAATAGATTGTATAGTGTCCATTGTATACAATGACACCTACTGTGACAAAACCGACTATGTTTAATGACCTTTTTAAATCTTATACCTAGAGTCCATAAAAGCATTGTAATTCAGTTGTAAAACACACTTTAATAATCAAAATGCAGCTGTTAAAATAGCATTGCTCATAATTCTAACTTCAGGCAATTTTTTTGTTTTTAATGCAGAAGAGCAGACCACAGTTTAAAATTCCTATGAGGTCACTATTGGCCATTACAGTGTTTTTTTGCAACTTAATAATAGATGTTTTAAAGTTTAAGTGCAGCCTCAGGCATTCATAAGCATTTATTACAAATCGCTGGTTGCCTCCCTTATGCAGAGAGGAATAACATTTACATACAGTAGCACAGATTAATAAGATAAAAAATTTGAAAAAGCCGTCAGTCAGGGAGCGAAACTGGTGCTAATAAAGCCCACTATATTCTTCGGAAATATCAAGCCGTCTGTTCCAATATTTTGCCATTCCCCATGAGGTATACAAATCCAAATCAGATAAGACTCGAGCAATGCCAAAGACATGCTGCTCTGCTCTCCAGTGGCATCCAGCTGAATCTTTTATTTATCTTCAGAGCAATTGTACATTCTCGTGTACTAAAGACTGAAATAAACCCAACATCCCTCATCTGAAACTTTCATAAAGCGGGGCCCGCTCCTCCCGCCTTTGCTAACCCGCGGCGAGCGGCTACAACGCCGCGCAAAGTGCGGGCGCTAGTAAGGAGAGATAATAGCAGGCGTGGGAGCGCGGTGGGGAAGGCTGGTGGAAAAGCACCACGGCTTGCTGTACTTTAACGTGGTGCTCACATGAAACAGAACATGGAGGAAATCAAATTGCCTAAGCAAAGGAAATCCACGTAGTCGTACACTTGGCTGCTTTATGTTAGAGAGACAGCTCGGAAGCCCGGCTGCCAAAAACATTAGGCAAGGTAAAGCGCAGTTCGGGTAAAATAGCGCACACAATGTGGCATTATGATTAAACTGCAAAGGTACTTGTTATAACAAATCGCTTTGTAAATCAAATAAACTACGGCATAAAAAAAGAACACACAATCATTTCTGCACCCTTGTAATGCCAATAATTTTAAAAGTACGGCATTAAGAACAGCAAGTCAGGAGGAGACCAATCAGTAATTTTTAGTAAGATTTCTCCCAAAGATAAAGCCCATTTATTTACACGAGTGTTTGTACGACTCTCCTCCTGAGCAGGGCTGGGAATCGAAGACAAAAAAGAGATACAGCTTCCTGCTCATTTGTCATCAAGAACGCTGTCATATTAACAGTGAATAATTACTAAAAATTGTAATACACCGGTGTAATATTACCTTTTGCCAAATTGCATTAATCAAAAAGTGAGCCCACTGCAATCAAGTAATTAAGTGTAAAAAAATTTGGCATCTTTGCATCCCGTATCTTCCCAGGATTGTTTGCTGCGCCGCAGTCTTTGTAATTCCTGGGATTTTTTTGGTTTTGTTTTATTTTGATTTAGCTGCAGAGATGCCAAGCAAGAAGGTACGAGAAGGGGAGGGCACCGGTGTCTGTGTTCCGTAGCCCGGGCGAGGAGCGGCGGCCACCGTGCCCACCCGGGCTACGGCCACGCAAAAGCAATCCTGCTTGACCTCCTCAGGAAACCAGACTATTGTTCACAGGAGGAGCAGTAAACAAGGCTGCTTAATTACACACCAGCAAACACTCGGGCTTCCGAGACACAAATAAGGACTTGCTTGTTCTGGTGGGTTTCTTTCAGGGGAAAGAAAAAAATGTGTATAAATAGTAGAGATCATTTCAGGTATATATTAAACTGGGGAAAGTCAGAAAGAGCTGCTTTGTATAATGTCACAAAGCAACCTTTAATGCTGATAGAATAAATGCACACACAATTCTTTTTATAGCCTTTTGTCTCCCAAGTTTCTCTTGGAGGTGAGCAAAGGTTTCTTTTCCACAGAAACTTGTAGAATCGCTGTGCCAACAAATTATTACCGGGACAGGCTAATTTTCTTGAAAGAAGGGGGATTTTTGCCGATTTCGTTGTTTGTTTGCGGGAAGGGTGTCTGTACAGCGAGGTTCTTCCCCAGCCTCTCCTAGGCTGGCTGTGAATAGTGCCCATTTTGAGATTAGGAGATTAGGTTATTCATCACTTGAGATGCTCCCTGCTGTGCTGCTACTATCAGAGCGCAGCCAAATCAAAACATCTCTGGAAGGCATTTCAGAATAATTGAATGCATCATAATTTCCCTATTAATACATATCTCATATTACAGATTATGCATGAAATGTTCACATTATCTGTTACTTTTTGTTAACGTCTTGCTCCTTGCCAGTAAATTTAATACACAGAGTGAATCAGCATGCCATGATGAAGGGATAGGTTACTGATAGCCATTTTTTCAGGATTCAGTAGAAAATTAAAGTAAATCGATCATTTTATAGCCCCACTGGAATGTCTACAAGGGCATGTTGCTAAGCAAATGGTAATTTAAATGTACTGTGTAATTTTTCTAAGCAATTTACTGAAAGCAGATTTTATTTCTCACTTACTTAATATCAGATGCTCTTTATCTGTTAGTGCATGATGTATCAGTTATAGAAAAATTATTAATCTATGGTTTAATCAAATGGCAAATATACAGTGATTTGACAGCTAGTTGTATACACATTAGGATGTCTTAATTCACATGAATTACAGTAATACCACGTGCTATTATCTTAAAAGACGTAAGATGATTAAATTACATACATTAAAAACACAGCAAGTTCCAGGTAAGTCAGTATAAATCCTAAAGAAACAGCAATCCAGCTGTCTGTTCTATTTCACCAAAGCCAGTAATACTTGTCATTTCCATTTGATTTTATTCTTTGCATGAGTGGATCTCCTCTTTCCAAAGTTCGCTAGCGACTGCAAACAGCGCTCCTGATGGCACCTATACAATTCACCAAACGAAATGGTGAAAACAAAAATTGGGATGGGATTTAAAAAATGCCACGAATATTTGGAGGCGATTAATTACCAGCTGGATGGGAGTTGTGCCCAATTTATTTATTCAGTGCACATATCCTGCTTTTAACAAAGAATCCTTAACATATACCTCATGTAACTCCTCGCCCTGATTTAGGCAGCATGCCAGTTGGCTTTCAGTGCAAATTTTGCCTCAAAAGCAGAGGGATCGGGTTCATTAGGGTATTTTAACTTTAAGAATGATTCCAAGTATGTGAATAGTTTAAAAACCAAACAAGGCCATGGAAAATCATCTCCTCGGCTCGGCAATGTGCTTGATGACAGCCTTCATTTTTATGGAACACAAAGAAGTCTCCATTTATCCTCCAGGTTCCTTAGAATGAATGTAGGGTCCTCCTACTGCTGATGCACAAAATGTATTATTGTCATTAATGAAAAAGTTAATGGGCCATTTTCTTATATATCAATTTACATTTTACAATTTGAGTATACAAATGATATGTACAGCAGAGAGCTGATTATTTTTGCTCAAGGAAATAGTTTTAATGTGTTTTATGGACATCAAATGTTGTGAATAATGATGCATCCACAGAATGCAAATAGGATGACAGTTCTGTGCTGTGATCAACAGTCCTTGGATAAAAGGTCTGCAGTGACAATAATATTCTATGGAGGGTCTGAACAGTAAAAAATGGGAAACAAGAGGATACCACAATGTTCAAAATGTACATCAGGAGATAGATTTGAAATTGTCACTAACATCATTATTTCACAAGTACAGTGTAATGGCAATTTACAAGTGAAATATACTCCAAAATCTCATTTTCTACAGTGGTGTTTCGCAGCGAACGCATTGTCTAGCCTTTTTTAATAGCTTTTTCCCAGGTTGAAACTTTTGTTTTTAACCAAATATGCTTCTCTAGTGTTACAGGAGGCCAGCAAAAATGTCTTAGCAGTTTAGGCTGCTTTTCCTTTTTTACCAGTTGCTAACAGGAGGGCCCAAAGGGGACCGGCTGCACCCGCAGGGCTGGACTGTTTGCTATTTTGGGGACCTAAACTCACACTGATCCAAGTGCCGGCAGCTCTGTCCAGTACCAGAAAGACTGAGAGCAGCTTTATCTCGGAAGGGAGACAAAGAGCACCCCGGCTATGCACACCCCTCACCAGGAACCTTTCATACCATCTATTTGGAATGGATTTGAAAAAGAAGGTAGAAGCTACACGATCAGACAGAATTAAAGTGTTAAAGTGTTTTCTTCCACGGCAGCGTACTAATTTTCACCAGGAGATGTTTGTAGATTGTTACCAGACTTGCAAACTGTTTTCTGGAGTTTCTCACTACGGCTATAAAAGTAGGTGCAATTATTGCAGTTTTTAAATTACTGCTTATGCTGGAGCAATTCATGTAAAATCGCAACCCAGGATTTTTATTTCTTTTCCCCCCAAATCCACTGCTGATAAACAAATTCTGCTGTGCCAGCACTCCTCAGGTAGTTTCAGATTTCCAGATATACTACAGTTACAGTGGCCTGTGTAAATCAATCTTAACCCGCCGTATTAGAAACAGAGTTACCCAAAAGATATTCAGTTCATAAAAAGGGGGAGAGGGAAAGTAAGAACAGATGTTGTGGTGTGGGTCACTTTGTGTGCAGCGCCCCACAAGTACCGGCTGTGGCAGCTGTACAAGAAGAAGAGTATCAGGCTCACAGCAAGCTTTTAAAAGCTATTTTTGAAAAGTAGAAAGCATAACTGGTCTGCAAGCACAGCTGAAGCAGCACGGCGCTCCTCTAAAGGCTCCGGTGTTGCCCAAAGACAACTATATACCACATTCTAAGAACTACACAATATTCTGCATAAAAACCCTGCCAAAATACTTTCCTTGGGCTCCCTGAACTAGTGGGTGTTGCACCTGAGCATCGTTAGAAGGAAAGAAAATATAGAGTTATTAGATGCTCATTGCTGCGTGCCCAAATTAAAACCAAGGTGATAACTTGCGCTGGAACACTGTGCGCAGATAAAGATACATGAGCTGGGTTTGGGAAACCTCCAGGAAACTACAGTGGGCAACTTCCAGCAGATCTTCTCCACTTTCCAAAATTCAGGCTGACGACTGGGAGCAACTAGACCATGTCTAGAAATCAGAATTTAAGTTGATGCCATTCAATGGATACAAGCTGAAGTGGGAGATGGCAGGCTCTGCCCTCTGGTAGCACCTGAGCTTTCTTCTCAGGAAGGAAACGGGACTGATTTTCCTTTTGGCATATCCCACCCATTCCTTACGTGGGAACACGCCACGACATACACCTCCACCAACCGGTAACTCCATCTTTCAGGCTAGTGCTGGGGAATCTAATGAAGCACGTGGCAAACCATCAGCATTTTGGATACCATGGAATCTCTTAACAAACACTCCATTTCTGACGTTAACCATTATGCTAAATCTCTGTAGTATTTTAAGAGCTTTACACACAAAACGCTATCCTGGAAGCGTTTTAACTGTGCTTTCAGCCCATCACCTCTACAAAGCCGATATTACATGAAGCGACAATTCAGTGCCGTCACCTCGTTCCGTTAATTAGCAAATCTAATTTCTTCCAAATCTCCTTCTGTGAAAACAAAGCTTCTGATCAGAGGCGAACGGCTCATCTGTACAGCCACGAAAAAAGAGAGGGGCAGTTGTTGGCTTCCAGCTCGAGGTGATTGTTGTACCATATCTACCCTGGTCTCATGTCCAGCCTAAGGGGGAGATGCTCCAAGTTGGAGTCTCTGACACAAAAAGGTGACGGTTTCAGCCCACTGGCAGAATTCTCGGCACCAACGTGGTGCAGCCAGGGACGGAGAACAAAACGGGCACCTGAGTCTCACAGGAAAAATGCAGAGAAGAAAAACCACATCCCTCCAAAGTAATCAGAGTTAATAAAACAAAAACCATCATTCTCCTAAACGTGACAGGCGCAATCTTCTTTTTTTGCTGTTCAGTTAGCAATCCATCCTGAAAAATATAACAAACACTCTGGTGCACGTTGATGCATTTTGTAACAATGCAGAACCCTCCACTAGCAAAAACACTTGGACTTTGTAATCAAGAGTAAGACTGAGTGTATTTTAGGGTATGTGCATTGAAATGCAACTTCTCTGAATAATGCTAATAATTCTCTTTTTTATCATTCTGTATCAAACTATAACCTGTGTCAAGGAAGCTGAAAAAACCAAGAAAATGTGATGAACACCTTCCTCCAAACAGAAGAGGTTTCTGGCTTTAACTTCAAATTGATAGCTAATATTGATCAAATTCTACTGCTGATCACTAAAACATACATCTCATTGCTTATAAATGGAGTGGTATGTAAATGTTCTGTACGTACATATTTCCTCTGAAGACATTAGGTATTAAGAAGATGTTTGCTTTCAAGCGTGTTGTAAAGTGTTTTGAAGAACAAGGATAAATATCGGTTTGTCTATGTGGAAATTAATGTCTAAATGTTTTTTTTTGACTCCAGGTCACCTTTATGTTTATAAAAATACAAACAGCATATATTTATTTTCAGTTATCTGTTTCTTGCTGTATACTATTAACCTCCTAAACAAGATCACAGCATGTTTGATAATAAGGAAAAAAACCACTGTAGATTAAAACTAGTAAAGAGAGCGTCAGCTTAAATAAAAGAAAGCATTCTGTATAACTTTTGGGGGTACAAAAACTTATTTTGAGCACAATCTTTGTTGCACCGAACACTCCAAATATGTTCAGTTGTGAGGTGAGAAGATGGCATTCAAATTAATGCAGATAAATTTGCTATTTAAAAAAAGCAAGGATAAAAGATCAGGCAAATATCAGGCTTTGACTGGTCCCTCTGTCCTAGGAACTGATTACTGACAGTGAGCTACTGTCGGCCGGATATTTCTACATTAGACAAAACTCCAGGCTGATTTGCTGACAAGCTGCAAAGTCAATGACACCAAAGCATTCAGCAACTCCTCTGCTCTAATAGCAGAAGAAACTTCTCAAAGCTTCAAGTCTAACACATCAATGTTCAGGGTGTACAGACCAGTTCTGGTTTGCTGATGCCCAGCCCAATGCCTGACTCACTAGAACCTGATTTAAAGTCATCTCATGGAAAGTTGTGCCAATGGAGACAAGTGAAAACTGACAGCCTTTCCTGAGAGCTGGGAGGAACCTCCCTGGAGGATCTGGTCCCTCTCCATCGCTATATGAGAATCCCGCAGGGATGCGATTCCCCGCAGCACCAGCACTTTGTACACACGCCCTCCTTAAGCTCCACAGTCGGAGAAGAGGAGGAGCGATTTTTGAACAATGTATTTATTAATTACACCAGTGGGTATCATTTCCACATTTTGCTTTTTGTGGAAATCTTCTACTTCATTTTAAAGGTGTAAAAATGGAACCTCATGAAGGTTAAACGGCTTGTCAAGAATTACTGTAATCCTGATTCTGACACTAACTAGCTGTGCCAATTTGGATTTGTCACTTCATTTCTCCGAGCCGCTCCTTCCCCGTTTCTAATGTCACTTCCAAACTTTATTTAGTGGCAAAGTGCTAATGTAAGTGCAAAGTATTACTAATCCTGTGTGCGGCAGACACTGGGATGTAATTCAAGATCTTCTGGCTCCCAGTCCTGTGCTTCACTAGATCTTGAGATTGCTGATTGTCTTCCCATTTTCCTTCTTTTATGTGCAGTTTCAAACAAAGGGTTTGGGGGGTTTTATTGTGAACCTGGTTAGGAAAAATATTACTGCCAATTTTAAAAGACTTTTACTTCTGGATACTCACTGAAATAAACAGAACTTTTTAACTAGAGAAAAAACAAGCATTAAAATATTTTGGCCAATCCTGTTCATTAGTGTTCTGCATAATTGGCAGTAGGAGTAAATAAATACAGACAGAAAGACAAGGAAAAGCTAAATGGGAATTAAAGGCTGTTGTTTTAATTGGCTTGGGAGGGGAAAAGTAGGAAGATACGACCTGCAGCTCTGTTGTTTATTAAAGTTATTGTCTTCCTGCCTTAGGTGAAAATTATGGTGCAACCTCCTTGCAGATTTTCCCATTTCCAGCTCTCTTGCAGGAAGCCACATTGATCTTCAAGCACGGAACGAACCAGGACGCCGAGGTGCAGCCTGAACCCTGCGCTCATTTGTTCCACACAGGGTTATTGCTGCTTTTTGATAGTAAGTTTTAATTGGGTTGTAAACTTCTTCTGTCTCATGTTTTCCTCCTGACCTCCAAGTAAACAAATTAACACGTGGTATGTACTGCTGCTGCACAAGTCTGCAATACAGTTTCTGTGCCTGTTTGCCAAATGATCAGTTGGTTTGGGACTGTGAACTTGCACAAGGAAGCACAGGCATGGATGAGATCCAGCAACATCAGCGGTCAGGGAAGGCCCAGGCACTTCAATTCCTCTGCACAGCTCAGACACTTCTCAAATCTGTTCTCCAGACCAGACCTATTTTGCTGTATCAGAAGTACTGATAACATGGTTTGCCGTATCCTCTTCAGAAAGCGCCTAAACCAGCCCTGGCTTATTCAGCAAGTGTCCCTGCCTCGCTTCAAGGATGCCGCAAACAGTCACCGTTCTGCAGCCGTGTCGACTGTACATATAATTGTGACAACAGTCGACTTGAGGTCTGCCGGAGCACATTTAATTACAGATAACACTATTTATACATCGAATGTGTCTGATATGAAAAAAAAACAGGGTCTGATGAGGACTGATTTCCCATGTTTTCCTTATAAACAAATGCAAATGGACAATAAACACGTGATGCAATTCATTATTCCCTTCTGGTCTGACTTACATTAAAGGTCCATTGAATTTTCCTTGCTTGAAGTGCATATCTTTTTCGGGCATTAATTTCTTTGTATGTAGCATGGAAGGTACCTACACGCTTTGGCACAGGGCTATGAAAAGATGAGCTCCTACAAAGGAGACCAGAAAGTTCTCTATGGTTTACAACCGTGTCATTCCTTCTTGCCCTTTAGCAGTTAGTTTAACAGAAGAAGAAATGGAACAAAGAACCAACCATGAGCTTGTTGTTGGCCATCAGAGCCGTGACTTGTTTCTTTAGTTAAGCAGCCAATATTGATTTCTAGGTCAGAGTCGCGTTGCATAATTCTACAATTTTCCGTACTGAATGGAATGAATTTGCCCCACCATTTTGTTCTGAAAGAGGCAGTACACCACGCTACAAATCCACACGATTTTCTCCACCGCGGCGAGTTTAATACAGCCCCGCTCGGGGAGTTCAGACATGCTGAAGCAATTCATGGGCTAGACGTGCAGCTTGCTTAAACAGCTGCAGTTCCCCTGGGCTTAGCGAAACTCCGACCAATTTCCAGAGCGGAGGATGTGGCTCGTTGTGCGCGACAGAAAAGGGCTCGGCCCCGGCTCCGCGCGAGCAAGCCCGGGCAGGAGAACCACGGTGGCCTTGAGAAATGGGCTGCGGGTCTTTGGGGGACGTGGGGGCTCACACCGGAAAGGTTACAACCGGCCACTTTCTTGTTTGTTTAACTCCACCGGCTTCCTTATACAATATCCTATTTACTCTGCTGCTCTTCTGTGGCAAGAAGAGTAAATATTAGCTTAATGTAGAGAATCTAAGTAACACTGAACAGAAAAAAAAAAAAAAAGAAAGCAAAAGTAGCAGGAGAAGAGGTAATAAAATGTGCCTTTCCTCAGATTAGCTGCTTTAATTTGATGAATAATTTTTGCTTATTGCACATTTGCATCCAGAAGTTCTAGCAGGCATAGTGTGGGTATTAGGCGTTAAACAAACTTCCTCATGATAAACAGGATAAAAGCCCTAATAGCGTGCCATTCTTACAGATGCTGGCTCGGCGCCCACACAGGCGGAGGAGTCTCTTATCTTGGGTGACGGATGCAAAGGGAGAAGAGCAGGGCTGGAGTGGTTTGGGTTTGGTTTTCTTTAAGGTGAACTGAACACTGAACCAATAAACCAGGGAGACCGGGTCCCAAGGCACGACCGATCACCATTACCTTTCTCTTCCGTGAATTAACCGTTTTGATTTTTCTTCCGGCTGCCACCAAGCTTATTACAGAAGAATAGTTTATGGCAGTGGATTAGAGAGATAAGATTTCTTCAAGATATAAAACAGAAAAACTCCAATGTGGGAAAAACTGAAGTGACAAGTTAGTATCTTACTGGACAGTGAGCCGGGGTAATAAAATGAAACCTGCACCAGAAGAGATAAGGCTGAAGTGAACAAAAAGTAAAGAATATATTTTTCTTTATTTTGAGATTCAATGGGCCAAACGCAGCTACTGAATAAGCAGATGAAAGTGTCAGGAACTTCAATGGATTTGCATGTGCTTAAACCACTTTGGGTGGTTTGATCTATTCCCAGAACCTCCCCGAGCCAGAGGAGTCAGTTGCGCAGCACTGGGAAGCAGCAGGACTCCTGCCCATCTCAAACACCAGCGAGAACAGGGTGCTTTTCATTTAGAAGAAATGCCAGACTCACTGTCATTCAAATCCACATTGGTAAACCACTTTCTAAAGCTTTTTTTTCCTTTTTGTTCAGAAACCTGTCATTTTTACATTTTATACCCTTCATTCCAGGGATATCTGCCAATCATTTTGATCCTGCCAGCTCTCTTATTAATTGATTAACTACTGGAATAATCTAGCAGTATTTAACAGACTTCTATCCCCAAATAATTACTCAGAAAAATAAATATATTTAACTGTTTCAGCTGAAACCAGAAATCCATGTGCACTGACCACAAAAACATAGGTCTCTGTAAATACTGCAAAGTGCCGCTGTACACAATATTCCCAGGAATTTGGGTTTTTTTTGCTATCTTATTTTCTATTTATTTTTGCTATTTCATTTTCTATTCTATTATAGACTTCAAAGAATACATTAGATATTACATTAAATCTGTTAGGTGAAGAAGAACTTGAAAAGATTGATCTGATCTTTAGAGTTTAGTGCCATTTAAATGTTGAAGAGCAATGACAAGCCCCGTGTCCCAAGCCTTTTCTCCCCTCATGGTCCGTCCCTATAAAGAGTTCTCTCCCTGGCCATATACAATACACTTCCATTTTGTAACAACTACTCACTCGGCCTGTCTGAGCCCAAATCTGGACGTGACTGTGTTGAACTTGTGCTGCTGAGTTCGGTGAACTGTGAGTCCTTCACAGCCAGGGCAAGAGCCCAGGTTGGAAGGGACCTCCAAAGATCATCAACTTTTCTTGCATCCAGAAACACGGCTGTAACTCACCTCTTCTTTTTCTCATTTTCCTCAGATTTGAACCAACAAAGCAGCACTCTAGTCTGACCAAACACTGATATTTCAACGTTAAACCCCAAACTAATGAAGTTTCCCCTTGAGTAGGAAGAGCCAATGCCAGAGGTCAGCCCAAGCGCGGGGAGGTCAGGTGAACTCCTATTTATTTAATGGCTCCAAAATTGCTAACTAGTCATTTGACAGAACATCATCCCAATCCTCGATGATGTAAAAGCCAGACAGAAATATTCCAAACCCGGTTTGGCATTTACTTTTTTAAAAACTAGATATTCTCCAAGTTTCTTACAGCTCTGACGCTTACTCTATAAGATAAAAGTTAGACCCACATGAATCAGAATAACTAAGATCTTCTTGGGAAGAAAAATGTTGAATTTCTTAACACAGAGAACAATGTTTAAGCAGTCCAGAGTAAGCAAATTCACACCTGGGAACAGCCGGAGTCAAGTCTAAATATATAAGCTTCATTTGAAAATGGAACTTCGAATGGAGTTCAGTGGTTTCCCAGACTAAAGAGGTGGCATGGGGAGTCTAAAGCACTCCGGGGACTGCAGACGGAATCCCACTGTGGTTTATCAAGTGGGGAATCGGAACCTCAGAAGCAGTGAATTTCTCGGCCCTGACTTGCTGAGCGATGAGGTACCGCTGTGGATGAAGCACTTCATGTGGGAACAAAAAAAAGAACAAAAATCCCCCCAGAGAAGTGGAGTAGTGCTGGGAGACGAGCGCAAAGCCGCGGCACAGCTGCCACGGGCCTGGGGATCCACAGGCCTGGGGATCCACGGGCTCCACTGCCGCCTTGCAGAACACAAGACATTCTGGTCCTTTCTCTAGGAATGCACGTTCTCATCAGATTTTACCTATGCTGCCAGTTTTCTGGGATGTATTTAGAAATGTTGCTCTACTAAAAGAAACGACTTTCTGCTTAATAAATATAGTAGGAAATATTCTCGATGCTTTATAAAAGAATTATAATTAGATAAAAGAGAGTCAAGAAATACTGTCGGAGCTGTCAGAATGGCCGGTTCCATGTCCTGCCCATGGTGAGGCTGGAGGGATGGATGGTGAACAGGTGTGAGAACTGTCAGCTCGTCTTACATGGAAAAAAATACATTTGGCCAATTCATACCTTTATACAGCTTAATATATTTAACTGTGACTTACAGAGAAAAAACAGATATGGAAAACAAAAGTCCAATAAACTAAATAAAATAAATAAATAAAAATATATAAAATAAAGTTTGCTTTAAAGCGGATTCTGTCTAAATTTTCCACTAGCACTAATTATAATTTTCAGTAGAATTTTTCCGTTGTTGTTTTAAATAAAGTGGTTTATAATTATATTTTATTTTTAATGAAAACCAGTAATGAAAAACATAAATAGTGTATCCTTTAATGATCAACACACTGACTAATTCCACTAATGCTGAGTAGCATGTGCTGAAATGATGGATTATCTTAAAATATAATTTTACTAGCTCTGCTATGTAATTTGTTAAGCATTTAGTAATAAGTATGTCTAATAAAATATGAAAAAAATATTTAGAAAATGAACCATAATTTTAATATAATTTTAATTAATGGGAGTGCAATTGCAGTGGTTTAAATTACATTCCCAGTGGTAAAAAGCCTTTCAAACCTAATTTGTAAGCCAAGATGGTGGCTTTAATGACTGGCAGCAAAGTTTCTTCAACAGATTTCATGGGGCATGATCCAAAGATAATAGGTTTTCAGCCCAATGACAATCCAATTACAATGCCAATCAAAGCCAACTTCATGCACTCTAATTATCAGATTTAGCTGTCAGTTCAAATACAAACATAACACTTTTATTTAAATAAAAATTTAATTTAGAAAAAAAGACGACTTCATGTGTGATTTATTGAGACTGCAAGAGCAATCTAACTTATTTCTCTAGTAATATAATAAAATCAGTCTTGTATTAAAAATGTGAAAACTTTTCATTCTCCTGTATGCGCTATGCTGTATTATTCAGGAGTTAATTTAAGCAAAAAAGCATAACATAACATGGCAGCAGATATTTGCAGACTAGAAGTAGGTTAAATAGAGTAGTAAGGTTTCAATGAGACAAAACTCCAAGTGAATAAATGACAAAACCTAATTAGTTTTTTAGCAGTAATCAGGAGAAGCGATGTTAAGACCACAACCCATTTGTGGAGCTCTACAGCACATAATCTACGGCAGCCTCCTCCTTCTGTCTGCTGCGGATAATATGTGTAAATGCACAGCTTTTCATTACATGCGCCTGCTTATTTGTATACGTGTGGAAGAAATATGTACGTTATAAAAACAACCACCAAAAAAATGTTATGTTAAAATAAATTTAATGTTCCAAATATAGGCATCTTCCAGCTGAAATAGCCCCATGGTACCTACCAGCTGCATTCTTGCTGTTACTCTCTCTCTCTATCAAAAGTTATTATTTATTAATTAACATAATTATAAAGGTCTCAATATAGGCAGGAAAAGCTAGTTCAGGACTCTGTATGCTATAATACATTACAGCACAATTATCAACTCAGGCTTGGCTGAAACAGAGGTAATTGTCCTATAACATATTTAAAACGTATAAAATCCTGCCTTCCCACAACTAAAAGAAATAGGAGAAAAGAATTACAGGAGGAGCAATTATTACACCATTCTTTAAGAATGTGAACTAATTTCCCTGTGCCATTTTCCCCCCCTGTTGTATATCAGCTCCTAAACGTTTGGTGCTTTGCTGGTTGTAGCCGGCACGCCAAAGGTATCACGTTCTATAGCCTCTTCTCTTCCGTGGGTTCAAGAAATTAATACATGTCCAGCACGGATAACAAAAGTGATTCTTATATTAGGGCTGACAAACACAAAAGGTATCATTAGGATAGGTGCAAATGCTAAGAACAGTAACACACTTATTGATGACCCAAATATTTGAAATTCATTTCTACAGCTTTTCCAAACACCGAAACAAAATTAAAAACCCGGAATTAAAAAAAATAATTGTTGGCTTTCCTGTTCTCACCTTTTATTTTAATCATTTACATTACTTCTGCTATGACAGTTTTCTTTATCTTAAATCAAGCCATGTCGGCCTCACCTTTCTACTACTTTCCATCATCTAATTCCCAATACATTTCATGCCTTTCCCTCTCTCTCTTTCAGATGCCCATTACATCATTATTTGCTACTGCAAGGGACTCAACCTCATGACCACTATGTAAGTGCAAAGAAAAAGGATTTCAGCAACTGGAATAAATGGGAAGGAGAGGTCCCACATTTATATATAATTCTGAGATGATCATCACTCTGAAGATGGAGCTACCAGATCCTTGAACTCTCCATCATTTCTTATGATTTGGGGGCTCTAAATAGCCACGTAATCTTTGAATTTGAATCCATAATGACTTCAGAGTTCAGCCAAAGAACTAGAAAATGAAATGGCAGAGCGAAGTTCAGCAGTGCCACATTTACAACGCTCTCTGGAGACAACCGTCCAAAGACAAGCAGCTTCCCCACTCCTTGGCCTCTTTTTCCCTCCTCCTTGGCAGTCACGTCATAGCCCCTTAACCAGAGCATCCCGCCATGGGATGGGACACGAGGGTCCTGGATGCACCCACTAGCTCAGAAAAACTAAGAAATTCATCCATACATGTTGTCAGGGTCATGACATCCCTCCAGCCAAAGCTGCAAGTTAAGAACCCAGTTCTTACCATTTACTGTAGCTGTTTCAACTTGTATCATTTGTCACTGTTTCCTATATGCTTATCTATGTAATTTTGTAAGTTATGAAAAGGACGGTAATATTGCTGTATCCTTCGCACACAGAAGACTAAAAAGAATAACACAGCATATATAATACACACCTCTCACCAGCCCGGGCTGGGACTTGCTTTAAGAGTCCCTCGATCTTGTTTGCATTACTTGCCAGACGTAATAGGAAAATTTCCTGACTTAAATATCACAGGAACAAGAGCCATAATTTATCATCATTGGTACTACTACTATATTCATTACTGCTGCTACTACTTCTGCTTTCTAACTCAGGCATCAATAATTTGAAAGATAATTTTGAAGGCCTATTCGGCAATTTGGGCATGCGGACGCATTGTGAATTTAGGAAATACACTGAAAAATTTTAGAGCTCCTTTACTACCTTCTGTTCAGGTTTGAACTTTGCTTGGAGGAAAGTGTTCTGAAAATGGGTTTGTTCAGACTTAGCTGGCAACACAACATAAAGCATTTCATCAGTAGGGACATGAGGGTACGATCTCAGGGTGCCTACGTTCTTTAACAATGATGGGATCTACAGAAACTTCTAGCAAATGCTGAATCTAGCTCATCGATTTGTTCTTTTCATTTTATCCAGAGTTTAAGCATCATTATTAAACACTTTTTAGGTCTGCAGTATTTTATAAAAATAAATGAAAAAAGAAACTTTAATAAGCAAATTATTTTGTTCTAACAAATTCTTCTGCGTCGTCTAAGACTTTTTTTTCCCCTATCCCATTACAATTGAGATGAACATTTTGGAAACAACATCCAGCCAAATCCTAGAAGCTATTAAAAATGTTTTCCAAGGTAAAGCATCATGCCAAGAACAATACCTACACTCGGCATGGAGCAGGAAGATACAGCAAATCATGCCAGAAGATGATTGCGCTAACCCCTATTAATGGAAATACCTGAAGTGCAATTCTCCCTTCCTACAGAATCTATACAAAGAAGTTCAAGTTTATCAGAATGACGAACCAGAAACTTAGCCAGGGATGTTTTCTGCCATTCAAACACAGCTAAGGTGTTTTATTTTCTGAAGACATGTAAACGTTGACAAACTACTTCTATGTGCATTTCATGAGAATTTTACCAGCTTGCAAGCGCCAGCACTTTTTCTTGATGGTTGATACACTCAGTCACCACATATGCAAAATGGAAAAGCAGGTTTGTACTAGTTCGCTCAGACTGTGGATTTGGATTCACCCTTTTCAAATGGACGCGGTTAAACTGCATCATCACTGCTTGTAGAACAACTGCCCCATTGTTTAATTAAACCTTCAAATCTGCATATTTCTCTATATTCTCAGGGACTACTTTGTGTATGTCACAGGATGCCCAACTGAGAAATGTACAGGTTCCTGACCTTTTCCTTCATTTTAAAGATTTTAATTCTGAAAGCAGTCTGACCTGTATTGCAAAGTTTTTTATTCCTTGAGGATAATGTCCTTTCGCAGAATGAGGTGACTTTTTACCAGCCTGACCTGGAGAAAAGCGTGACACATTTATATTCATACACTCTTCTCCGATTTTGCTGTGGATCCAACTCTGCCATCCTTATTTGGGACAGCAGCATCAGCTCTTCAGTGCCCCAACAGTGAAGATCTAGAGCCTACGAAGATCTGCAATAAGCAATTACAAATTCTAGAGGAGGGCGAATGGGAAAGATGGGGGGGTTACTTCATTTCATTAAGATAATGCAGTGGGAAAGGTGAATATGTGAAGGAGTGCATGTGCATGAGAGAGAGCTCAGCAAACATCCTGCTGAAATGAGATGGATCCTCAGTTCTGTGTTACCTTGCTTGCCCTTCAGGACAAGCACAGAGGCAAAGGAGGTAATGGATATATTTTTTGGAATGTTGTTTTTTGAGGATGGCCACAGCTGGGAAGGGAAGGTCGTTTCTCCGTAACGGCTGTCAGACTCTGAGCAGCATTTGCTCCTCAGAGTTGCACAGAAGACACCCAAAAATGCAGCCTTTACCCAAACCTGCCACAATCTGTTGTCTCAGGTTTTGAGGTTTCTATCCAGACGATTTCCATTTGGGGACAAAAGTACATCCCATTTCTCATTAGCTCCCGCTAGTTCCAAAAACACAGAGTAATTTTGTTGACATTATCAGAGTTTTGACAGAGATCAATTTCACTCAAATATACAACCTTATTTTTTAAAATGTTGGCACTTGTCTAATTTAAAAATATGAATATAGCCCTATCACACTGGAGATACAAGGTGCAAATACCACAGGCAAATGAGATTAAAGCTATTTGTCGCGAATAAAGAAACACTTTTAATTGTTGCTTTACACAGGAATCTGTGTAAATAGGTTATAAGCTGTTATTTGGAGCCAGTGAAGTTTGAGACTTTAAAAACCAAGGGAGGTTTTGCAGCCTCTCTTGCCTGAAATGGGATTTCAGGTTGCACAGTTAAAGCCTTTTGTCGACCCTGAGTTGGGCTACTTGTGCTTCGGGTTGAAATCTCCCGTGTTGTTAAGCGAAACCAAGATGATGGAAATGCAAACATCTTCCTTATTATATGCTTGTTCCTTCAGCAAAACAGAGCTTTAGCCTTAGCAAGCCACGGCAGTATAACACATTGTAAAAACAGTAACAATAGCAAAAATTATTAAACATTTATCTCTCCCATGAGTGAACATCTGGCATGTATCAAAATGCTGCCGTGGGGATTTAGCACCAGAACCTTTAAGGTTTTATGCGACAATGCCTAGAGAGGGCAATAATAGAGCATACTCCACATAGGTTTTTTAATCACTGGCCTCTTGAAAATATCAAGAGCAGAAGTTGAACCACATATCACTTTATAAATGAAATGTTCACATTTGTGACACAGGAAAAAAATATCACCTGCATTTTTAATTAACTAAGAAGAAATTTAAAATAAGTGGGGTGGGGGGGAGAATCATACAAAATATGATATTGCAGATAGCAAACAGATGTGACAGAGGATGTTTTCAGATCTTACATGAAGGACGCTTTGCTAAGGGGAAGGACTTTTTTGACCCAGAAATTTTTCTGATAGTTTTCAGCTCACTACCTCTACAAAGCTTTTTTTTCTCTTTCACCCAAGTCTTAGGAAAGTTGCAGGAACCCACTAGGAAAAGCCAGGCAAATATGATGTTCCTACCAGTCAGGCAGACACACAGTCACCGTGTGTCCAGCCACAGATGCTCAAAGATGCAACGGCCTCCAAGTCTCAATGCTACACATAACCTCAAAGCTGCCACCTCCAACACAGCACTGCTTTGCATCAGAAAAATCCTCCCGACCCAGCACAAGACGAGTCACCTCCTGCCCCCCAAACAGCAGCCGAAACTGGGGGTTGAAAATTGCATCTTTAATTTTTTATTTTAAAATGTCTTTAAAAAAATGTATTCATCTGCTTGTAAATCTCACCAGGAGCTCTAAAGCAACCACTTGGGAAGAGGGAGAGGAGCGAGCGGGGTGTGCAAGTCTGGTTTTGTTGTAGGGACAGACAAAGATTTATGGAAGGCAAGGAAGGAACGTGTGTAATGTGAATGATACTGGGAAGCAACAGCAAAAAACCTGATAGTGAAGATTAAAGTGCAGGGCCTCATATGGATCTTGTGTTGGGTCAAGATACAAATGTGAGAGGAGAATATAAAAAGGTCTGTTTGGACTCCTGCTATAAGAAGAAATGCCTATACAAGCGTGTAGCCATGTTCTCAAGCAGTACTTTCTTGTCTCCCTTTAATAGCTACACAGCTTCTATTAAAACGGAAGAAAAACTTGAAAATTCTGTGATGAATGTTATTATTAACAAGACTGTCCCAGGGTCATAATCTCATAACTAATCCTGTTAGTTTCTCAAATAAGAAGCACAACTAAATCATTTCTGATTGCTTGGGTTTGCTTCTTTACAATATTCTAAGATTTATTAATACTTTTTTGTTAAATTTGACTATGTAAGTTAGTATTAAAAATTAATCAATAAAAAGGTTCAGCTATTTACCTTATCTCAGTGCTTTTATGCATTTGAGGTTCTATATAAGCCCATAACAGATTTCCTTTCTTTGGAAGGGAGCCCGGTCAGTTTATGCATAGATGTTCAAACAAAAGGTTCTAAATCAGTGCATTTCAGAGGAGATAAAGGTACTGAAAGAAACAGAATTACACAGGGGATATAAGTTAGTGCAGTACTGCCAGAGAATACCATTTCTGGGTAGCATACAGGTTTCTGCTCGTGAATTCAACCCCGATTAAACCAATGGTGGGTTTGATGCAAGAGGGTGGAGGATGGCAGAGAGCAAAGGGGCCACCGGGAAAGGACTGAGGAACTGGCAGATTAAATATCCCCAAGAGGAAATTACATCCAATATCCATTGTTTAAAAAAAATATATAATGGCTAAGGACATGGTTTTGCATGCTCCAAACTCAGTATAATTTCAGATCAAAAGACAGTGCAATGACAGAACAAGTCAACAGACAAGGCCATTGAAGAAAACGGAAACACACACCATGGAGTGAGACGCGACTCGTTTTTCCCAGGCACAGGCACACAGTCCTGCTGGGAGCGCTGCAAACACCCAGCTAGTGCAGTGCTCAGTAACCTAAGCTCAAAACTGTATTTGTAGCATGAAATGAAATTATGATACCAAAGTAAAATAAACGTCGAGCGCACTCAGTCAATCAGCTATATCATTCTTTATGGCTCTCATTTATATTTGATATTGAATTGCTCACTTTTAAAAATTCAAATAACTCCCTCATCGATCCGGTCCTGAACGATTTTACTGAACATATCCTTTTAGTATCTAACACACTGTGATCTTGTTCCACATATGTTGTGTGCTGGCTGATTCCATCGTAACCTCACAAAACATATTAAGCTTAATAAATATATTTATGAGAATTACTTTGTATAGTCCTTATGCAATCAGCCATGCTGTGTATGATAGCCCAAGACGATGAAAACCCATTGACTTTTTGTAGCAAATTAGTCTACCACCTAATCGGTGAACCCTGCTAAGCTTTTGAATTATGACGAGAACCAGCAGCTCAGTTAGAACACTCAAATGAATTATATCAATTCATAAACTTGTTCATGTCCAGATTTCATTAGCCACACATTAACAGCATTTTATGTTTATTACTGCTCTGACATAATCTATAAATAACTGAAATGCTAATCATAGTGTTCTGCCGGGCATCATCATTTAATCATAAAGAGATACATTATTATAAACTATAATAGATAATAACAAGTCCGGGTCAATGGCCGCATATTAAAAGATCACAATTATATCCTATAAGGGTATGTACCTCATACATTTGGTGACACAAAGGTCCATATCTAATCACTTGCAAATGTTTCCCCTCTGACACACTTACAGTACAAGGTGACACAATTAAGAAAATATGCTTGTAAAACAGGGCAATCTTTGAGCATCAAAGTAAACAGAGAACAATTAATAGCGAGGGAAAACATTATAGCATTTGCCAATGGCAGTTCTCTTTAACTCTTCATTTCTGGGCTTGTTTTCCTCTGCCAAAAGAAATCATAATCACAACATCGCGTGAGTTTATTAGAGAGGAGAATACGGACTTATTAGTGCAGCAGTGAGTGAGCCCGGGCTGCTGGCGCTACCTGTGGGGCTGAGCACAGAACCCTGGAGGTCAGGTTGCTTTTCTCCTGCAACCCCATTGTCTCCTCCAACGCGTTCTTTCCGTGACCTGATGTCATCCAAACCCTGTGATATTCAAATATCGTCTGGACGTTTGCTTTTGAGGAACACCCGTTGACTGGAGCTATGCCAATGGCCATTTTCCTCTCATGTTCAGGCATTCGGACGTTACAGCTGCTTCTTTTTCCCCAAACAGATAAATTATCTGGATTATATATTTAACTTAGGAAGAAGATGGAATCAGTAGTTCACTGACTGATGGTAGTTCCATATTTTCACTGAGGTAAAACACCCTGGCAAAACATTAGTTACTAAAAAAATACTTTCTCTAATATCTTTATCAACTAAACTAGTTCTGAGTGAGAAATGAGTCTGACCTAAGGATCAACAATTAATTGTAGATTATTAGAATAAAGTTGTTTTCTGTAGGTTTATTTTTTGTAGGTTTTTTTCTTTTAAAAACCCAGAGAATTAGACTAATTTAAAGCTTTAGTTGAATAGGAAGCAGAGATGTAGTCTGTCATTGCGAGCACTTGCACCTCATAGCTCAGGGTGAACCGAGGGAGATAAAGAAAGGAATGTAAAACACTATGGAAACCAACCTCTGGAGACTTAATATTCTGATCAGCTCACCTCCGAACATCTGGCTCTTAAATGTTGAAGCACAAAAACAAGAGAGCTAATGAAAGCAGTACATATTATCTCTCCCATCAATGTACCTCACAAACACCTGCTAAAATTAAAACAAATTGAATCTTGATTGCTGATTAAGTACCCCTTCTTTAGCTAGATATTCTGTCATTATTTGCCCTGGCGCACAATGCATAAACTGATGAAAAGCTTGTGGTGGGCTGCAGCAGCAAAGGTTGGGAAAAGACGATTGAGACATCGATGCAAATAAACTGCAGCACATTAACTTTATGTACTCTCGCCCTCCAAAAGTTAGTTTGAGATTTTCTCCTCATTTCCAGGGCAAAAATTAGTTTCATTTCAAATGGAAAGCACCTCAACTGAGCACATTTGTTTCTCCAGGACGTTCACATCCCAGAGAAGAGTTGATAGATGGAGCTCAGAGTATTTATTGCAGTAACAGCACTGCCCAGCTACTGAGCTGAAAGATCTCTCTGAAGGGCACTGCTGTGCCTGCTGGGATTTCCAGGCACATCGGGTGTGTGTGGAGACTTTCAGGCATTTATACATGAAAAACGAACACAAAACCTGTTCGGGAATGTATGGCCTCTATTTATCTTAAATAGATGCTTAGGCAACAACAAGAGAAAGGTTATATAGTTTACTGCCAATAAACTGGGGGAATGCTCTGCTTGCACACTTCAGGCAGGATAAAAACATCCATTAGGATTTTCATCGCACTGATATAAATACCCTCCTACGTGAACACTGATGACAGATGTGTGGCTAATCTACCATGTTAACTTCATTTGAGAAGTTGTGGTTTTGTTCAAACTTTATTAGTTAAACTTGAATTGATCCCAGTACATTTTAAGTCAGTATTTAATCTAGTTTAAGTACGTTTCCAGATACCATAAACTCTTCAGACATAATTGTGTTTACTATATATATATATGTATTCATGTAAATTTCACTGTTAAAATAATCAAGTTTTATTTGACTCCTGGTTCTCTGATAATCAAAAAAAGGAAAAAGCAGCAACATGACAGTGTGTAAATCCTTCTTAACAATGGCATCTACGAAACCTGTTTCTTGACTGACAATAGGTCATAACAGCACATATGTTTGGCATATGTATTTCATCAATGGCGATTAAAATGGGAACCAAGAATTAGCTTCAAAATGATGGGTTACTTAAAGATCTGGAGGAGGACATTTAAACAAAAGAAATGTCCTGAATCACTTTCTATAGCTTGGCTTCTTTTTCCCCCTTATTGCATTCTAAATTATTTAAATATACTATTAGACATCATATTGGAAAAAAACAGATGTTTTCTAATTATGAACTGATTTTACAGTGTGATGGTGTCACGTATTTAAATTACAAATACACACTTTTAGCATTCCAGCTGTGCTTTACAAGGGTTTAATTTGCTTCTTGTGATATGTCACATTGCACCTGCCTTTTAAAACTCCTATAAATGTAAAACATTAGCCGAGCACAAGTATTAAGATATGCTGATGAATTCTAAAGATTTTTAACATCTTATAGAAGACGAAATTTATATGAAGATTTAATAATGAACCAGCTAAATGTTTATTTAAAATAACATTTACAAATATTTTAGAGAAGTACCAAATGGGACTGATGACTTGTGTGTCTGTACACAGGCAGCACAGACAATTAAACGGGTGCTGTTCTGCTCCCTGCGTACACAAGGGTTTCTGCACTAGTCTAGAAACTAATGAGGTTACATCCCAATAATACAGTACAAGTTTGAGAAGTCAGTCACACTTTCAGCCGCTCCACACACAGAGCACAGCACAAGAGCAGCTCAAGTGCTTTCCAAACGGGTCCATCAGCGTGGGGCTTCCCAGCCGATGGGACCAGAGAGAAACAGAGATACCAGTCTAATGTCTGGCGTGAAACAGAATTATTTGCATTAGCACTAGGTGGTCAGATGAACTTGAATTTCCTATTTTACTCCCTGAGTACTGCCGATGGGTTTACACATGCGCGTGGGTACCTGTGACTCCATAAATATCAAGATCTAAGTAGGTCTTCAAAGCCAATGCCGTCAATAAACTACAATGATATTGTATTTCTAGGAATAAAAGAGCAATAGTTTCTAGGAGAGGAGTTTTTAAACTTTGAAGTAATTAGCTTATGATTCACAGCAACATGACAATACAGTGGGAGGAAACACAGCTATTTATCGTCTGTACACTCCCTAGAAATAACAACTATTGGTTTAGGCTTGTATGCAGGGACAAAAAAGCCAGAGACAGAGAGGAAACAACTCATGGAGAAATGTAACAGTTGCTGCACCTTTTAAAGCCAGTCTTCTAACAACAAAGGAAAAAACAACTTTTGAAGCATTAGTCTTCTTATGATTACAAAGACATATTAAAGTACATCATAGACAAACAGATGCTCTTTTAGAGCTGGGTACTAACTGCACACTTTGTAAACACGCTCTGGGATCTTCTCGTTACCAGTCTAATCCTGCCTCAAGGAAATCAAAGGAAACTTTTGTGCTGACATCAACAGGAACTGGAACGGGCTCTACCAATGGACGGTATGGCAAAGCCCTCGGTGCGCTCACCAGCCCTGCACCCGTGCAAGCAAACGGCACAGGAGAACATGGAGGAGGGCAGGGAAAGCCCAGCGGGAGGCAGCTGTGGTCAGCAAACGTGGGGTAAAGTGGTCATCAAACCATGGTGTAAAGTGGTCATCAAATTGTGGGGTAACGTGGTGATCAAACCGTGGGGTAACATGGTCATCAAATTGTGGGGTAACATGGTCATCAAACCGTGGGGTAACGTGGTCATCAACCCGTGGGGTAACACGGTCATCAAACTGTGGGGTAATGAGGTCATCAAACTGTGGGGTATCGGATATGAAAACATAACATTTTGGCAGCTACACACGTCCACACCTGCAAATCAAAATCTTCCATGCACTTAAATGTATTTGAGAATAAATGCGAGGGCATTTGGGCTACCTAAGTGTTCTAAGCCCTTCGGACACATTATACAGAGACGTTTCCAGGGCAAGGCTGTGTTACAAAGCAGAATGATTATTCCTCAGGAGACCTTTCAAAGATTCCTACTTGAGTTTTGACATGTGCTTTTTGTTTCAGCGCTGCGTGATGCAGGAGGCTTTGTCATGCACTGCGCTGTCATAAAGAGGCAGATAGAGATCGTGTATATTTTGCTAGAGATAAAAAGTGGATGCTCTGCAGATCTCGAGATTTCCAACCAGTCATTAGGGAAATTACTTTTGCTTCTCTGCCATGAAGTTGATGGTACATGCAGCAAAAACTCCACGCTCCGTGCAGGTTAAGTCATTTTGCAGGAAGCTGCGCTTTACGCAATACACATACCAGCAGCAGAATAACTGCTTTACGGGCAGCTTTCTGGTTTGTATCACATCCGGAAAACTAACGGAATATTCACCTTGCATTTTGTACAATTAATTCATTTCAGAGTAATTTCAGAACTTAATGCAGTCTGAAAGCAGTAATACTTAAACTACACAAGATTCTCAAAACTGTCTGAATTTCTCTAGTCTTGTGATTTTCGATTGCCAACAATACTTCAATTTTTATTAAACATGTCAAGCCAGATTTACCCTATTTAAAATTACTTATGCAGGCTATCACTGTACATCATATGCTTACAGCAAAATGATTAAAATGAGCCAGAGCTAGGGTAAACCAAGCCCTTCGTGATAAGGTGGATCTTGACACAAGATCTGTATTTTTATTTCCTTTTTGAAAAGTGTATTGTATCTTTTTAGCCTACCTTGCTAAAAAAACCTGCAGTGGGATTACTTCATGCCAAAGAAAGGGTGGATGAGACTCCCCTTCCTTCCTGCACCAACAGATGCTCATACAACATCAGGTGTTATTGTGCAAGAAACTGTCCTACTTGATTTGCCACCTACACGCTTTGCCTGTCCCAGCTATAAACCAGAGGAAATATATTGACCTGCTTTGCAAAGCACTTTAATGTACAGTATTAAAGATGCATGACAGATAAATTATATTTAGATGCTACTGGACCTGCCCTAATTCCCTGTGAAGTCAGAACTTTCTCATTGATTCCATCTGGGAAAGTCAGGGTTATGGTCTGTCATAGGCAAAGACAGCCTTTATTTAAAGGTTTTCTCTGCCTGCTCTTGAGATAATATAGAGGAAATGCAAAGATTCAAATAATTTTATTTGCTCTGGTATTTGGCATGTTAGAGTATCATTCCTACCCCTTCTTTTTCACACTCTTTATTAAAGGAGGAAAAAAAGACATCACATCTTCAGTCCATATTCCAGGAATGCTTTGTCTGGGTTTTCATGGCCTTGCTTCCTGTATCATGAAAATAATATCAAATTGGAAATATTTCTGTTCAGCAACTTCAGCAACTCTAAATTAAGAGAAGCTGTAGTTTATTGGCTTTCAATGCTTGAGCAGGTTAAGAATGTGTAAGCAAGAAAGAATTCATTTAGAAAGGGGAGTGAAACGTCCATGATATCAGCAGAGACATTAACACAGATTAGGCCATCTTCATAAACTACTTTTCAGCTACTAGATTATCAAAACTAATGAATGCCACTAATTAAAGGAAACTATTTTTGAACTAAAGAAAATTAATTTTTAACTCAGTAATAGCTCATGGATATAAAATTGTTCTGAAAACAGTTCTGAAATGGGCATTGACCAACACTTGCTTTGGAGTTGATGGCCACCAGGTCACTGCTACACAGTGTAACTGTTGTGCATTTGGGAAAAAACCCACTCTACTAAATAGATATTAAAAAAATGGCTTAGAAAATACCCCTGAGGTTTCCATGAACCTCAGCAACATCAGCAACAATTCTCAGCAGATGTGAATTATGCACAATCTGCCTTCTCAAGAACTGGATTCAGGGGTTTTGCCCCTTTTGCCCCAAAGGCCTCTGTCAATGAAGAGACACACTCGCTATTGATGTCAAGTGGCAGGAAGAGGTTGGTGTTGGTAAAATTGGGGTGATTTACCCCTATTGAGGAGCCCAAGAGTATTGAAATTTCATTTGGTCTGTTAATAACATTCACCTTGAGCTGGTTGGGAAGGAAAGATCAAAACAATGGTTTAAAAGCAGAAAAGAATGCTTTGTGTTGGGGGGGAACAGTAAAATGCAGGTAAAAAGTCGAATAGTTAAAGTCATGATGACAGAGAGAAATCACTTTACAGTGCGGACGACAAAATGCCAGAAAAAATACAAAATACGTACTAAAAATAAATCCAGAAACGACCATTTTCAGAATTTTGAAGATAGAACAGAAACAAATAACCTGGAATTCCTAAAGCATTGGTAAATATGAACCAATTACTTATTATTTCATTAAAGTGGAGATGCAAAGGACCAATTCCTAACTCGCAGTGTTTGCCTCCTGGGGTCCTAGATAGCTTTTCCTGTCAAATTAAAAGGGAAAAAAAGATAAATAGACATGAGAAATTAAGATTGTTGAGGTATATGAAGGAGAAAGGAAAAGAAACAAGGAACTAATGTTCTACAATTATTACCAGAGCTAAGAGAAACAAAATTACTTGATCATAAATTCAGGATAATCTGGTTTTCTTTATGAGCTTCCATTTTATTAATGAAAGGAAGGTAACACCTTAGTGTGCCCGGATGAATTAAAATGCCTATTTGTAGAAGCAATCCTCCATAGGGGTCTTTAATAGAATCTGTGAACAATTCTGGAGTCAGATAATTTAGCTGTAAAAAGGCAATATTAATAGCTCACCTCTCTGGGTACACAGAGCAGGCTGGACACAAGCACAAAGAAGGGAATATTGGCAAGAAGGACCACGTGGTTTCTTTGCATTATCGTAATCTGTGAATTGTCTGTCTGCCTTGTTGATCAAATTCAACATATAGAGAGAGCGAGCTTGGACCAGAAGGGTATCAAACACCTGGAAAGACTGGATGCTATTTGTTAAAGAACAAAAGCAAGTCTACTGCTCTTAAAAATAATTATTCAAACAACTCAACTTAGCTCCTCAGCAGGATCAAATACACCCCGAAAAATATCCAGGTATTGGATATTCAAGAGCACCAGCTCTTGAAATAAAGTTCCCATAAGTTTTCACAGTCTTTGTCCTGAAAAAATGTATGTATAAAGGTAACTTTATATGTATATGTATAAAGGTAACTTCTTTTAATGAACTGTCATACTGAAAAAGACAAGGAGTTTAACACCAAAAAAAATATTTACTTCCTAATTAAGAAAATACGTTCTCAATAATTTAACCCCTTGAAAGAGAACATATCAAATACCTTTTCTCACTTATTTTTAACAAATCTGACAAAGATACTGCTCGCAAAAGTTCCAATCAGATCTTATTAGCAGCAGTCAAACTCTATACATAGCAGACAGGCTATGGGAATAGGAATATGAAGAGATAAAACAGAATAAAGCTGAGAGGGAAGAGCTGAGCCTGCCCGTGGGTACCTGCTGCTGCCTGGACGATGGAAGGAGGATCCTTTCAGACTGCAGAAAACCAGGGGGGGTTGTGCTTTGGGGTTTAACATGGCACCAGTGCTCTCTTTTCAGAGAAGAGGGCTGCCAGAGGCAGAACATTTCTTTCCACCAGCCCCTGCAATCTGCACGTTTCACAAAGCTGAAAACGGTGATGGGGTTGAACCATGAGAAGAACCACAAGCCATGTGTTTATTGAGGGGCTGGAACAAGAGGCGCTTGCAAAGTTTCAACAGAAACTGCAGAAAATCGACTTCTTCAACTCCATCAAGTTGGTTTTGATGATGAACCGGTTTTATGAGCAAGATGGGAAGAAAAGTATTACCAAAACTATAAATATTTCATGGTGCCAATTTCTCGGTTACATAGAATAGTGGTTCTGGTTCATTCACACGCACACTCCTCATCTTTTCTACAGCTGAATTCTCTAGTAAGATTGAACCTGCCCTGCTGAGACCGCCCCTCTCTACCCGGACAAGGAAAAATAACCAACCAACCAACCAAAAGACAAGCGAGGAAGAACAGAAGAGTGCACACCCAAACACCCAATATAACACATGAGGAAAGGGACCCTCCATAAAACCATCAGTACACTGTCTGCAACCCCTTCATGGCAATATAATGAATTACACTGACTGAAACGTTTGGATTTTCTCATGAAATACTTACATTTTCTCTTAAAAAAACCCTCACAAACTGCTAAAAATATATATATATATCCAAACCTCATTTTCTGACATCTGTTTCCAAGGTAAAATACAGGATGCTGCCCAAAGCAAATATGCAAATAATTGTGCCACTAGTGTAAGAACGGGACACATCACCACAGAAATACAGTTTCAAAACAGATATCACTACAGTTAAGTTCTCAAAACTTGTAAGTGACCTTTAATGTACACTTCTGGCATTTCTTATTTCACAAATATTATTTAACTTCACCACAGGAGGAAAAAAAAGCAATGAAAACAAACTCCTGCAGATGATGCCCAGTGTAATTTTTTCCTAGGGGAAAGGTGAAGGTGACAAGTCACCTTAATCCACGTGGAAATGACTTTGAGGGAAATGTCCAGTCGCTAGAGCTCAAACACACGGAGCGATACGAGCAGGGACTCAAGCCCAGGAGTCTGTTCCCCTCTGAATTCCAACACACAGACTATAGAGCTACTATCAAGTTGCAATATGATGGACCCATTTTCTTTAATAGGCAGGTAAGCAATAAGTCTATGCCTTTTTCTTTCTTCTTTAATGCCTATTCAGTCTTGTTATTGGGCTATTATATTTTGCTGTTGCAATTTAAACCTATTATCAGAAATAAATCTTTGGGTTCTATTATCTTGTAACAATTCTGTAGGGACATGCATTTCAAAAAGCTGAAAGATAAAAATGAGAATGAAAAGAAGTTCTCCTCTGCAGGCCGCTATTAAAGTTTTCACACTGCTCCATTACAACTGTAATATAGCATCTTTAATAATAATTCATTACCATGCCATAATAAGCAAGGAATATACGTTATGCTATATTAATCAAGAATTCTGTTTTTGTAACTTTTTCAAATCATTCATTTGAAATTACATATTATTTTTGTGCCATCTCATAGCTGATTTATAATGACTTAAAGTTTATCGCTAGTTTCTCATTCGCCTGAGACCTCACCAAATCTGCTGGTTCTTTCTAAAATCTACTTTTAGTCAATATATGGTCACTAAGCTACTGGTGAAAAACGCTTGACATGAATTAAATGGTCACCGCTTTGGGTTTTTTGAAGGTACCATTCCAAGAGAGGAAGATAGGGAAGGAAGAAATAAATGAAAGGAGTGAAACCAGTGAAATGTGGAAGAAACCTGCAGAACCACGAGGAATCTGCTTCTCCCTGAGCCAGCAGCAATGATTCATTAGCCACTTGCTAAAACTCAATAATCAGTTCATGAATTGCTGAGTTCAACCATTATGAAAACAATATACAGAATCAGTAAATAATGGGCTCTGATGAATCTGCTGTACTGTATTCCTTTTGGAAGAATAACAATAGAAAAATCCAGAATAAAAGTAGAAAAGGGAAGCAAATGAACCAAATAAATCATACGGAAGCCTAACTTGGTTCTGCATATATGAGTTTACTCCGTGCATCCAACTTTATAAGCTCTATGTACCTGGTTTTCTGAAAAGGAGTTTATTTGCAAAGCT
Organism: Nesoenas mayeri; assembly: GCF_963082525.1. NCBI lineage: Eukaryota > Metazoa > Chordata > Aves > Columbiformes > Columbidae > Nesoenas > Nesoenas mayeri. Next base: position 119,332,011 of record NC_137544.1, read on the forward strand.
TCAATTATAGATTGTGTTGTAACATGCTAATTCTCAGATTGAAAAGTAATAGTTAGGGGGGTTTGGGTTTTGTTGTTTGTTATTTTTTAATGTGTTCTGAAGTCAGAAAACTCTCTCTATGTTGAACAGCACCAGTAGCTGTATTCTCCGCGTGCAGCAATATGTTCTCACTGTCATGTCTCTGAAGAAATCCCTGGGGGCTCAAGATCTGTGCCTGTCTTTGGTAATACCCACATAGAAAATTAGCACTCAATTGACTCCATCGCAAAAAAAAAACCCAAACCCCACCTCTAAGGATATCTAAGCATTGTTTTGAAATTATGATTAATGAGATCATTTTTAGAGAACTAATATTAGTTACACACATTTACGCCAAAGCTAAATTTGATCTAGTCAGGGATTTCTTTCAAATGCTGGCCTGGAAGATAATGAGTTTCAGAAATTTCTCCAGCACTCAGGAGAATGCAAGATCTTCACAGCTTCTCAGGACCAACGCAGCTTTCTTTCTCTGAATTGAAACCCTTGCTGCCTCTGATTTTTTAAGTTTAAACTTGGAGGTTTGCTTGTGTGAATGGGGTTCCAAAGGAAATCAAAACCCCCTTCAGTCCCGTCCAGTGTGTATTTTGAAAAATTTAGCTTCCCTAAGGGCTTAACAAAAGGAAATTCTACTTGTGGGAAGAGCTGATTAATGCGAGGCGCTCCGGTGGAGTGTGTGGCGCAATGATGAAAAGGACGCTCAACAGGTCTGAGCCTTTGGAAGGGAGGGTCTGGCTCATCTCTGCCTAGGTGTGGTTCACCAAGCAGCAGAGGGCACCTCGGAATAATACAGCCTCTCTCCGGGGAACAAAATAGATTTCCAAGGCTTTTCTTTATCAGGTTAACGTTTGACAAGCTTGCTTTAATGCTCTCATTCTCCCCAAGTATCTCAGACGAGGAGGAGAGAAAAAGTTTGTGGCAGAGAAAGACAGAAGGCAAAGAAAGTGGAGGTTTTGCAAAGCTCTGCCAAAAAGCAGAGCTGTTCTCCTCCCTGCAGGCACCAGGTAATGAGTATTGCTGGATGTACTGTGGTTTATTCTAGAAGCTGGGGCCAAAGAAAATGGGGTTTGCTCAGCGTTTCGACACAAAGACATACACAAAATCTTCTGAAATCTTATCGCTTAGGTGTATGGGCTGAAAATTGAGTAATGCTTAAATCCTCGTGCTCCACGGCGCCAACAGAAGTCTATTAGTCCACCTTCAGCGATGCATTAATTTTCCTGCGATTGAATCATTATTTACATCATAGCACAAATGCGCATGGCCCTTTAAACGGAACTAAAGGTGTAGCCTCTGTCCAGAAGACCTGCCGTTCGAAGTTCATCCTAATATCGATACAAATAATGGAACACACTTTTGCTCTCTAAAATGGCAGTCAAAGCAAATTGGGCATTCTGTGCTGGGCCCTGGCAGCCTTTTGTATGGCTTTCATTAGAGTGTCAGGCTCTCAAAAATAAGGTGACAAAGGAAGGGTGGCTGGTGAGCTGGCAATCACACAACGTCCAAAGATCTGAGCTCTTCTGTAATGATCGTACGTGATTTACAGAATCAAAGGGTCAAATTCTGCCCTCAATTACGCACCTATTGTGAGGTGCTACGCCACCACATGGCACTTGAATTAGAGAGATTATTATATTTCTAGAGAAACAGAAAAATGGTCTGTGGCCTTCAAGGTAACAAATTCAGTGTTGATCCTATATTAAATAATAACATCTAAATGTACAAAAATGTCGATGCATCTTCAGTGCGGTTTTTAAGAGATCTAGTTGGAGCTACAGAACTGCTGCAGTCTGTTTCTCCTCTAATATTCTGTGTTTCTAATATGTTTCTATTCTAATATTCTGCAGAGGAATATGCTCCACAAGCCAAACTTTGGACAACACAAAACTGGCATCGTTTCAGTTTGTTTGAACAGCCCAGTGGCTCAGGAGCTGCCCATCCCGGCTGGACCACCGGCCCTGCCCTCCCATGGAACCGTCGGACAAGAGGTTCCTCAAATGCTTATTTCTGTTGCCTCTCTTGTAATGCCTTCACCTTCTAAGAAAGGATTAAGGCAATTGACTCTCTTCAGGAAGATTTATCAGATGCACAAGTGATTTAATTTGTTATTTAGCCCCCCATACTCTCGGGAATCAGGAACACCACAGATTTCAGTAGCTGGCTGCTGCTTTTTGGCATCACAGCTGACACTGACCCATAATCCCAAACTTGCTAAACTTGAGTTTCCCCCCGGACTTTGCTGGGATTTCATCAGGTGCCCTGCCAGGTGCTGTAAGAAGTGGAACTGCGAGCGGAATGGAAATGGGAGCTGGCGAGAGGCATTGCTATTATCCTTTCTATGCAAACACATGACCAAGGAGAGAAAATTACTGTTGATAAAAACAGCTTCTCATCTACACTTTGCGAAATAGCTTGTACAGTCTCTTTTAGGAAAATGCATTCAATCATTTTCTCCAAAAACATATGTACATGCATACACATACATAGAAAAACTTGAAAAGGAAAGGCTGTCATGTCCAAAATTTGTGTAGAAACAAATTTCCTTTGACTGCAGGGTTTTGATTTTCCCCAGCACCGAGCTGCATGTGATCCTGAGCCGTCGAGGCCGCTGTCCTGCACGGCCAGCCCAGAAACAGAAACACCCACAAATACACACATTTTCATCTTAACTGCACACTTTTAGGGATTCCAAGTCTGTTTCAAAATTATCAGTGTATTATAGCATTTGTTTTGAAATGCAATTAATATTTATTGTATGAATTCTGCTTTCCAAAATAATAATAATACTTGTGTAATTATTTGTAGATAAATGGAATGACTTTCTTACTTTGGACTAGAAATAAATCCTAACTTTCCATTCAGACCAAGCACACGTATGTAAAGTTTGGGATGGTTGCGCAAGCAATCTAATCAATAAATGGAATTGCGAACCACAGGAAACAACGGGCAAGGGAATTAAATAACGAGTAGGGCTAGTGAAGAACAGCTCCATTGATTTGGACATGCCAGGGAAACACCATCGCCCCAACCGCTCGACGTCTCTTTTATCTAACTGGAATAACCTACGCCGTGATTTATGTTGTTAGCACCGTGTTTTCATGTCATTTGAAAAGAACAGAATTTTCTGGATCTTCCCTTTCTTAGTTAATACACATGCACACGCTCACACGAAACATATGTTAATAACTTCAGCCCACAAATTTAATTTATCTCAGCTTTCCACCTGACATCATTTCTTGTCATGTGGCGCATACCCATCCGTAAACAAAATGGGGATTCATTTCCATAGCAACAGAGAGTGTGACTCTGATCAGCCTCAATGATTATTTGTAGGCACACAGGTTTACAGATATCAAAATCCTAAGTGAAGGCTGATTACCTTAAAAAAAAAAATGAAAGCAGTGAAGTTGGTTTATATGTATGAGAAAGAATCCCTCGGAATGGCAAATGAAGCTACTGGCCATTAGCCTGGTGTCACTTGCAGTTACTTGGGCATATATATATTGCTAACGCAAATGATGTGATGTATGTGTCCTGTGGCCAGGGAAGGGCTGTCTCTCTGCTCCCCGGCGGCTGTGGAAGCTGGGGCTGCACACGCAGGTGTTGCGGGGCTGGCTCGTGCGGGATGAGATGATGGGGGAGCCTGGAGCTTCAGAGAAAAAAGAGGGGAAAAAAGATAAATCTGAACATTGTGTAGAGAAAAAACACAGTCGGAGCTGCACGGGACCAGCTGTTTTTTTCTAATTAGAATAACAAAAATAGCACATGCTAAAATGTTGGGTTTTTTCCTCTCCAAAGCAATGAATGCTTTAGGAACTATAAGGAAAGAGCTCTAAAACCTATTTAAATGAAGGAATGTTTCAGGAGCCATATGGAGAAGAAAAAGAAAAGGCGAAAGTAAAGAAATGTTTTATTTTTAGCTAAATCTGAAGCATTTCGATTCTTCATCCAATGTTACAGAGAAATTATCTTACTTTGAAACTTCCAAAAATGTCAGTGCTGATGCTGCCTATTGTATCACAGCTTAACCAAGCTATTTTAAACCACTTAGTGCATTCTTCCAGGCATTATAAATTTCATTATATGCCCTGAACACGCATTGAGATATATTACTTATGATATATCTGTGTGCCAGTAATGTATGGTAGCTGCTCATAATGAAGTATGTGACAAACACTCAAAACACGCACTGTATCGGGCTTTTTTCCTCTTCTTTTCCTGAAGCACCGATGATTCAAAACTTTGCAACAGGAATAACATTTGTAAGAGCTCCGGCATTCTGGACATCTGCACTGGTAGAGCACGTTCGAATAAAGTCACATGGCCATAGGGAAATTTCACAGCATTAAAAATCACAGTGACTTGCCAAGGTGTATAACTAGTTTGTTTTCAGCTGTTCTTCTCATGAATAATTACCAAGCAGGCATATCCTAAAGCTAGCGCAAGCTGTCAGTTCACCAGAAATATTCAATATTTAAAACAGAATTTCGAATTTAGAATTTCATAAATGAAAATAATTGCGGCACACGCAAAACAGCACAGTGCAAGTGCTGTCATGTACCTCTTGCCTTCCTACGAGGGTTCCCAGAATCAACACGCTGGAGTCACAATAAATTATCCTTACGATGGAAAGAGAACTATGCATATGCAAGAGGAATCGCAAGTGTTTTCTCTTCCCCAGAACTAATACTTCGCTACCATTTTACTGACTATTCCTTTGTGAAGGGCAGAGAGAGAAAACATAGTATGATCCCAAGGTTTCCATGTGTTTCGGTCCATTTTGGGCAAACACGGGTGAGATCCAACAGCAGCGCAAAGCAGCCGGGAGATGCGCTTGACCTTGAGGGCTCCCTTAGACCCTTGACTACCTGTGCAGGTCCTTAAGACAAAGGCCAGGCCTAAGCTGAGCCCACGGCACAGGCTTAAGTGGCCACGGCCAGCACAGAACTGGCCACAGGGGACCAGAGCAAACACCTGGTCGTGTCCCGGGGTTTTCCGCTTCCGCATCCCAAAGGAAACAAAGAAAAGGGAGATTGTGAGGCAAGAGCAAAGAGATCTTCACTTTCACACAAGGCTTCATATTGGCACGTTATTATAATATTATGAAAATCTTTATTGGAGCTTGGATAATGCCCTGAACTAGATATTGTGCTGGTTAATAAATTACATTTTCAAATGAGAGAGATTTTATCACCAAAAACATCTCATGATTAATTTCTAATGTGAAGCTTATGGCCCTTACTTAAAACATTTGATTTTGCATTTGTGTTCAAAGGTTGAGCACTTGGTAAAGTTTTTATAAGAAACTCACTGTATTTTTTTTTCCCATATTGAAAAAAAAATGAAGAAATCACTAACCTGTTAATCCTCTATAACTTCATCACCTCAATTACAGCTCTTGAGATGAAGGTGATTAAGAATAAGTCTTTTCCCCCACTTTCAAAGAGCAGGTCATATCTTCCAAAGAAATTCTGTTTCAAATTTTTCAACGATACATTAATGGCAATAATTAGAATTGGTCAGAAATGTTCTGCAAGACATGTTTCCCATTTTCCAACCAGTTCTAGCTATAACTGTTTTGAGTTTAGACATCTTGAGTCGTACTCAATGTAGAAAGTAGGGTTATTTCTATAGGAAGAGGGGATAATACAAAATCATAAGTGCCAGGAGAAAAAGCTAGTAAAAGAGCCAGAGTATGAAAATGTAGAACTCACAGCCCCCAAACCTAAGTATGGACCATGAGACCAAACTTCTGCTCTAATAACATTTTTTTAAAATTAATAATTTATATTAATGAGCATTTTACTGAGCTTGGCACAGCATTTCCTAACGTGTTTGAGCAATTCATTGTTGCTGCTTGAGAGCAGCCCACAATCCATCTAAATACATTCTCAGATACGGAAAGGAATCGATAAAGTCAGGGAGCTGGACTCAACAGGCAAAACTGCAGCTCAGTGTCTCCGTTTTTCTGGATACGTTCAAGTCTCAGGCACTGGCATTTCATTCTTTTGCTGGTTAAAGATCAACTCAGCATTGCAAGCATTTACGCTTATATGTCCAGCATTGATTTCGTGTGTATTCCCAAGGAATGAATCCAAATTTTGCTTTTATGACTCGTAGCCAATCAATAATCAAACAGCAAATTATTCACAAAAAGTTTTAAAAAATGAAAAAATAAACAAAGAACATTGAAACACAAACAAAAATATGTACAATTTAGACTATTTAATCCTACTTTTTACTAGAATCTTTGTTTAATTCTAACCACAACAATTATTCCAGAGGAAGGATATAGTAACCTTTCTCAAGTGCCTGAATAGGTTTCCTCGTATTATTTTGTAAAGCACATTTTGGTTAGTCTAAAATGACCTCACTTTTGGGCAGGCAAAGTCCCCAGCAGCCGCCCACCAGTGGGGCTGCTGGCGAGATCAAGTTATTTTCTGGTAACTAAATGAATTGTTGCTGTGAAAAAACACTGTGCTTTACTGTGATCCTAAAATCTGGAGGAAAATGAGAAACGCTCTCCCAAATTCCTCATCAATCCCCAGTTTGTGATGCTTCTTTTCTCCTGCAATCCTTCTCCCGGTTGTGCTTGTGGTTGATGTTTCCTCCAGCACCTTCCTCCCCTGGGGAGCTGGAGCTCCACCTCCCACCTCTCCGTTTGTGATCCATTTTAATAACTTGGTCTTCTCCAACAAATAAGAATTTTGCCATTGTCTTCAGGGAAACGAGGAGAGATTTGCAGTGAGCTAAGCTGTCTAGGTTTTTGTCTCATTTTAATCAGGAGCTTGGTTGCACAATTCAATACTGATTGTGTAATCAGAAAGCAAGAAGAAACAGAACACAAATGAATTACTATGGAAAAATTGTCCTCATAATGGGGTCATGAAGCATAGAGATATACATTTATAATACTCTGTCAAATTACATTATGCAAGGAAATAAATTATGTTAAGAGAAAGTATGTTTTAATTACAAGCACAATACTTCAAATTGGGGAAAAATCACTAACCCCTTTTTTCTTATCTTTATTCTTCTATAAATGTAGCATCGCTATGCGCGGAGCAGTCCGCACAGGGCAGACATCCCCCTGCTGTCAGGGACCGGCTGTGTGTGTCCGTGCCAAATTTAGGACTGTCAGGTTTTCCAGGTTTATTTTCCCTGTAGGTTTTTTCCCTGCCCATGGATGTGCAAGATCAAGGGACCCAAGCGGGAAGACACCAGTAGTTTCTTAGCGTACACATGCCAGCAGCTCTGCTGTGCTCTCCCTAAGTGTGCTGCACATACAGTAGATGATTTAAATCACTGGAAATAGAATATAGAATAAAAAGAAAGCATAACATTTGGGGTGGGGTTTTTTAGCTTTTCTTTTTTAATCTAAACAAAAATCTAAAGAACAGCATCCCGGTGAGAAAGAGGATGTTGTTAGGATACAATATTCACCTTGGAATTGCAAATTCCATTTGAATAGGTGCAAAGGTAAACACAAATTCTTGATAATCAGTTTTAAGAATGGCATAATATAACAGGTTAGACATGCCTGACTGTTAGATAAATTTAGCGATGTTCTCCGTCTTTTAAAACCTTTATTTTTCCATAAATAAGTTGTGGCTACAGCGCAAGTAATAGTGTTGAGTATAAACCAGAGACATTTTCCTCTGCTTTCTCAGCCTCTCACGCAGTGTTAAGCACCAAGCGAGAATTCCCAAAAGAAGCCTCAGGTGTAAAAGCTCCACCCAGACTAAAACTGCATCCCCCCCTCCCAGCCCCGATTATCTCCGATAACAGCGAGTAGCTTTGGAAACACACACAAATAAGCAGCTTGGAAATATTCAGCTTTTTTGCTGCTTCAGTCCCATAAATACCCGGAGTACAAGAGTTCATGAAACGCATGGGAAAGGGGAATTTTGGTCACGTTATTCTCTAACTAAATTTAATTTTACTTAATAAACTCTTGCTTAAGAAGTGTTTTAAAAAAATCATCACTGCCAGCTTTTCATCTGTATCCTATTCACCCAAAGCTTTTCTGACTACACTAAAACATCTTTCTTACCACCAGGTGGCATCTTCTTATTTTTCTAGAAAACATCTGAATATTTACATAATTTGAATAATTTTCTACACCTGAACGTTTCTAATTCTTTCGAATGGAGCCACTGAAGGTGTGTGCAGATCCCCAGCACTGAGGGCTGACTGCACCTCTCAAACGCTCCTGGAACTATCTGCTGCTACTTTTCCTAAAGCTTTTTCCAGCCGGTACATACATATTGAATCCTTCAGTAAATACCGTGCTGACGAGACGTACAGGAACACACAAACACTCCTCTCGAATTCCGGGGCAGCCCAAAGGAAGAATTTACAGCACGGATTAAAAACACTGAGTTTCTCCCAAAATACCCATTAGCATAGTAATCTGAGTGGTTTCTCAGCATGTAGGTATTTTCAAATATAATACAGAAATCCTCTAAAGCCAAGGAACTTCACACTCATACTCTATACACATAAGTCCAACTAATTCTAGAAACGCAGAAAAATGCATTAAAAAGCATCAGCAGATTTTTAAAACCAAATCACTACTAATATAAGCCATATGAGAAGGAAAAGGGGAAAAGTTTCAACAGTGAGGATTTTAATCTAATCACAAGAGCATCATGTCTGGTGACTATGGTCAACTTCAGTGGGAATCACTACACAAGCAAGAAAGCAGAGACCTGAGTTCCCATGCCAGGACTTGACACCCCCCATTATTACATTGCTTTAAAAGCTAAACAGAACAAAAAAATATAAAAGGATTTTTTTTCTTTATTTTATTTTATTTTTCTTTATTTTATTTTATTTTATTTTATTTTAATACTACAACTTGAGTAGCTCTGATCCTGGGTCCACTGATTCAGTGCAAACCTGCTGTTGATTCCCTGCTCCTGCCCCATCATGAAGAGAAGCTGAAGGAGCACGGTAACCCCACAAACTGCGGGAAATCTCATGCCAAAACTTCTTCAGGAAGAAATCCAAATTTAATGCTGCTGAAATGGTTGAGAAATTCTTCTCAGCTTCTGCAAACTGCTCTAACTATGAAATTTTATCTCACATACTAATCTATTTCTAAGCCAAGGGGTTTTTCTTTGTATTTTCCAAGAACATTGGTTTGGTTTCTTAATTTCAAACAATTTCTTACAGAATTTACCTCCAAGAAATCCTGATTTTGAAGTGCTTGATTCTGAAATTCAGCTTTTGGAGTCAAAGGGAAGATTTTTCTCCTTTGCAGTCAGTGGTTTCAGATCTGGGTACAGTAACTCTTGCTATTGTACCACTGTGGAAGAGCATCAGAATATTTATAAACCTGATTCTTTGGAGCTTCTCTAAAGGAGATTTTGGATTAGTATTTTTGTCATACAAAATGCCAGTTTTGGCCCCAGCCAGAAATCAGTTCCTAGTGTGTAACAATCCATCTGCAAATAAAATTATTTCCAAAATTATTCAGTGAAGCCACATAACTTTAGAGACAGGTACGATTACCACTTCTAATGTTACCCGAGAAATGAAAGTAAATAAGAAAACCACTATTGAATGCACAAGTAACAGGATGCTTTTCAAATACTATTTCTATACTATTTCTACTTTCTATAGTTTCCCCTCTTTTTAAGCACAAGGCATTCGCTCGGGGCCAAGTGCAGGATGTGTAAGGTCTGGTGAGAGCTGCCAAATCCCTCCTGCCATCCCTAATCTTCCCGGGTGGGAAGTCCAAAGTAGAAAAATACAGGTAGTGATCACTGAGATTGTGCTAAAACCCTCAAACGCTTTCAGATCTTCTTGCCTCCGGTTCCGATAACATATTCCACGCACTACCATGTCCTTACTATATATATCTTGGAGCATATCCATATGTGCATGTACTAAATAAAAAATGTAGTCTTCAAGTAAATTGATAAATGTAAACTCACATTCTGTGCAACAGCACTAAGCAATTCTCTAGACAGTAAGAGATGGGAGTTGTTTAACTTGTACAGAAAAAGGTGCGAAGGAGCCCCCCTTTGCAGCTCCGGTGAGATGCTCTGATTTACAGCTGAAGCTCTGGCCCAACACAGGAAACATCAGCATAAAGTCCAGTTTCACTTTACTGAACATGATCTTACAAGTAACTTCCTTTGTCATAAAATGGCTTGATTTGTGTGCAGCATCCAGAAACCCAACACAGTGCCGAGCAGGGGATGTGACACCCTCGTGGACACGGCCGGGGTCACAGGACACTTGAGTCACTTCTGCACTATTAACTAATGCTTTGGAATAACAACACTACCAACAAACTAATGTGGGGCAAAATCCTCCATGCTGAGGTGAAAAGGAAGATTAGTGCTGACTTTATCGTGAGGTGAAATCTTGGCCTCAATCATTACACCAGGTGGCTGACCAGAGAAACAATACGATAATTCAAAGTATTAACCTCCTCCATTTCACTCTTTCCACTACATAATTGACATGGTGCGACACATTCTGCTTAGAAACTGGCTAACGCCCTACAGAACGTATTTAAATCTATCTGGAGGAAAAACTGGGTTCGTTTTCTGACTCAATGATACGAACTGGGTGAAGAGGCTTCTGAGTCTTTCCAGATCTCCTTCCACAGCTACTTGTCCAAGGGATGACACTCACTGAACAGCTTAAAAATTCACTGCTGAAGAACATTAGATGTGGGACATAGAGCCAAGTTATAAGTACCATAGAACGTTGCTTATTCCATAGTCCCTTTATTTACAGTATTTTCCCCACTGTTCATACTAAAGCATTATTGTTTGTTTCTCCGTAAAACATTCCTGTTACTGCTTCAAATTAAGGAAAAAAGTGCTGCCAAGAAAAAACAACTTTTCAGACGGATTCAAGGCTGAAATATGGTAATTCAAAAGCTCTCCTGTTGAATCAGACCATCCTAACTACTAGGGACTATTTTGAAACACTTCTTACAGTCTTCAGACTATTAATGGCATGTTCCAGTCCCACCAAGGCTGGTTTGGTTTTGTGTTGTTGTTTTGCTGTTCGGGGGGATTCAGTAACTCATTGGCACATCTCCAGCGCAAGATGCATTTGAATAAGGCACGGCAGGCCCTTTAGCTGCCATCATCATGCCACATTTCAAACGAGGCAAGAAGTTTCTCCACATCCACTCCCAGTGTTCAGCTGCTCATAATCTATAGCGTCAACAATTTATCATCGAAGCCGGAGACTCGCTGCCAAGTTATCAAAGTGGCCAGTGGCTGCGTATGATCCAGTGTGAGCATCTGGCTCCTCACTGCTCCTGACATTAGCACAGACAACAGAATCAGTGGACTATTGAATGCAATTACAGTAAGCGAGACAGACAATAAAGATTGATAGCGCCTTCTCTTTTTATCACAGACAAAACTAGTGGGGGTTAAAGCTTTGCCTTGAGCTGCCTTCATTTAACAATGATTGAAAATATGCAATTGTGATGGTAAAACACTGCAGCCTGTACCACTTCATTTACTGGACACATTATCAAATTAAATGAAAAGTGAACTGCCAAAAGCAACAGTTATTATATATTAATGATGAATATTTACTTAGCATTGTTCACAAATCATACAGAGAACAGAATCCTTCTTGTTATCTTCTTTGCAGGCTACAGATGAGTAGTTTAACATTTCTATGTTTACGTTACATCTTCTGTCTACAAATCTCTAAATACAGGCATGCGATTGGTTTTGTGACTATACATGTGCTTACAAATGTGTAATTAATAAAATGCTCCAGTAGTAAATGAATCCTAATTGCTGCAGGGATTCTTTACTTCAAATCACAGTTGGTATTCTTGAAAGTACTTAACTAGCCAAAGAAACTAAAGAAAATTGGTGTTTTGTTTCCGGCAGGCTTTACATCGTGGGTCACACTGTCTGCAACAGCTTCTAACACATGAAAAATGCAGAAGCAGCCAACACGATTTATCGTAACACATCTGTCATACCGAATTTCAAACCGGTTACCGGTCTTTGGTTACTGCATACTTGGTGAGCTAAAATATGCACAGATAAGAGAGTTCTGCAAGGAACTGATGGTTTTGCTGAACACTTTCAGTCCCTGTTCTATAGAAGCTGTGCTAACAACCGCATTCCTTCCTTGAATCCACATGTCCTCCGATGCCTGGCGATAATCTAACTGCTCAATGACAGAACTGGTAACTTTTCGATGGTTCTAGTCTAGTCTGTAATGATTATTTTACTAGATAAAAGAAGGAATTTCTTTATCTGAGCGTCCTGTAAGAATTGATATCACAGTGAAACTGAATTATGAAGAAACAATCTTCAAAATTAACCCAAAAAATAACTACACTGTCAGCACCATTAAACAAATCATTCTCTTGTCAGTTTTAGATGGACTGCAATAAAGTAGTAGTCGGACAACACGCGGTCCTGGTACTGCCTGGTTTGGCATCGCATACGCAACAAATGCAAACATATGGTCCTTGTCATGCCATGATATCCACACGGGCATATTTTTGCTGATGTGAAGAGCGAGCGTGTTTCAGGAAAGCTCCGGATGCAGGCAGGAGTGTGTGCGAGCAGCACGCTGAGCCACTCCACGTTAAATGGCCAAACAGAGAACTAACTTTCAATAAAAAGAGGCATTTGCTTTTTTCCCTTCTGTACAGGCCTGGGTAGTAAAAATAAGGCCATTCACAGAGCACTCACTAATCCACATGAACCCTATCTTCCAAACTTTGCTTCTTTTTCAGCAAACTGAGTATATTCCAGGAATGTGATTTCTACAAATTGTTGATGGAAAGGCACTCCGGACTAAACAATACAAAAGAAGAAAACTGAGGAAAAAAATTCCGCCTTTCTGGCCATATGCTAGCATAGAAACCATAAAAGTGACAACCACACAAATATGCCACAATGGAAAACTATGTGCTGATCCCACGCAATAAATTGAAAAAGCAACATGCTGTATGGTACAGTTTAACAATAGCGCAAAAATAACTGTAGGAAATTCTGGCTAAGATGGCCCACAGACAGTTTTGGAAGGGATGATGCATCAATAGACAAACTACAAGTAGAACAAATGAATTATCATAAGCCTACTGGAAACAGGAAACCAAGGACACTTCTATTTTCAAATGACATTTATTATCACTCTCCCCCCTTTTTAAGCAGAAAACTTAGCCAAATATTTTTCAAGAAACACAACCACTTGATTATGTTCAGATTTACTTGCTGGAAATACCAAGAAAAACATTAAGTAGATTTTTTTTTTTTCCATTTAAGCCACTTTTTCCACTTGAATTTCCATCTAAAGAAACAATAATCTGTTCCACAAAGAACAGAGCTATTGAAGCCTGGTTTCCTTGATCACTTCTTGTCGTCCCATGGCACCTCATTACCTTTAGCATGTAAAGGCCAGCGAGGAACACTGTGGTTTGTCCCGACCTACACACACTGACCCACTGACCGGACAGCAGCTGCTGCCCATGCAGAGAAAAGGTACCAAACGAGCCCTGTCCATCTTTTCCTGAGCGAAGTGCGTCAGATAGCTGTCCCATATCAGACGCCAGGAATTACGCAACTCAGAAAACAGAATTACTTTGAAAATTTCAATCTCCTTTGCAAACAGGTTTACAAATGCTAAAGTCGCAGACCAACGGGGTGAACGTCGCGTCCTTAGAAAACCAGACTAGATTTGAAGTGCCATTGGGAAAGGGGTAAACCAAGTGTGTTCAGAGGAGGCAAAAACATCCTCCTGGAATTTTATTTCAGAAATGAGGGAAAAATTACAGTGAACTGAGATTCACGGGGAAAAAAAGGGTAAAAATCCTCTCCTTGATACGACTCAAGTCTGAGACGAATCAGCAGCTCTACTCATCAGTTAGGGAAACAGTACCAACCGCACACCAGGAATAAAAAGCACGTAGCAGCATTTTCAGAGAGAAGCAATTGTGTCGCAGTTACAGGCATCAACAAACGTAGATATAGGTAAAGTGAATACAGATTGAGACTTTCACAAACTTTAGTCTGTATTTCCACACTTGTCCAGTGTATTTCAGTGAAGACAGTGTTGACTGCATCATATTTCAATGGGAGAGGAATCATTAGGTCAGGCTTATAGCAGAGTGACTGCAGCGAGAGATTCTGCTCTGAAAAGCAGAGCAATCCAGCTTATTTTTTCTCTCCTATTTTGCCATTCCTATTGTGTCAAACATAAAAAAGCGACCGCCAAGCCCAAGAATGAAGTTGCGCTTAGTTTCCTCCAATACTGCCAAGAGAAGCAGCAGTTCCCAAGCCACCCTCCTGCTCCCAAGTGTTCCCATGAACTCTGCATAATTTCTTTTCTCCAGAAAAGAGAGGTACGTTATAGCCGAAGTCTCAGGGCATGGAATGACTCACTGCCACCACAGGCTTCCCCACACCAGAGCTTACTAACATCAGCAAGTAGATGTGAATTTTATTACCTCTATCAATAAGCAAAATTGCTCACTAATTTTAAAACATTGCCATATGACAGACAGAATAGGTCACAGAGCCAAAATGCTAACTGAAAAATGGAACAAGAAAATATTCCAGCATGTTTTCCAGCCCACTCGAGATCTTAAAACTACTGATCCGAGCAGAAAAGGGGGGAACTCAAAGCTCTTGAATCCCTTTGTGAACTCTGACACAGACCTTTGCTGTGGCATCAGACAAGAAAGCAAACACCTTGTCTGCATCTGCAAGCCTGCACAAACAATGCTGCGATTTATTCATCCTTTCAAATATATCACAGGTAATAATCCTTTATCCACAAATATCTCAAGTTTGGGGGAAAAGAGCTTGTTTCAGCCGGTTTGTCAGAGGCATGAAATAGGCAATATCATGCAAGATGAGAAATCTGAAAATACTATTTAGTGGGGAATGGAAAAAACTGCTGTTATATAACATAAAAAGTCCAATGTAGTCATGTTTTAATATTTTCCAACTGGTAAATCATGTTATTCCAAGAATACCTTTAGCATTGTACCCTCTTGGTCAAAGACTGATTTTGTTTCTTGCTATGTCACGAGAAGAAAAATGGCCTCAGTATGGAATATGCAAACCAGAAACTTCGGAAATTCTGAAACAGATTTTTCTTATCACTTCATTTAAAACCAGTTGCTTTGAAAACAGCTATCTAAGCCTTTTACATATACACACGCTTTTATAAACTGAAGTCTCAAACCTGCTACCACTTCTAGTGTCATTACATTTTATGTATTAGTTCTTTTTATTTCAGAGCGACGATCGGTACACATAAAGCTAAACATGAGTCCAATTATTTTGCAGGGTTACAGCCCACGTTAAACAAGTCCTAGAGAAAAGGACATAAATAAGGTTTGGGCTGTCCTGCCAATACAGCCCTGAGACCAAAAAGGCCAGTCTGGAGATCCCTATTTCTCTTTACTGACTGCAGAGAAAAGCCCAGCAGAAATCACCTCCTATCTTCGGCACATTGAACAAGGACCTAAAGCCAGGAAGATGTGTCAAAATCCTGCAAGAGAAGCCAGCAAATCGGAGCAGCTTTTCAGCAGCCTTCCCACACGAGCTGGAGTAAAGTACTTGGGCTGTGTTTCAATTCTATATAGGCGAAAAAAGGATAACATTGCTGCCCCAACTCACAAGGGCACAATAAACACATTAATGATTATTATGTCCTCTGAAAATATGGTAATGAAGGTTGTAAGTATAAGCACCATCATTAGGAGTGTTTCTCTGCAGTTCTTTTCACCTCCCAGCTCTGTTCTGCAGCAGAACTCGGAATGACCCTCACCCGTGCCCAGCAGAGCTTGGGAGCACTTGTGAGAAAGGGCCCAGCTGATGCATCTTCACACCAACGCGATTCTGCTTGGAGGGAGCAATCCCCACTTGGCTGACATCCGCACAGGATGATGACAGATGCTTCTGCTTTTATTTCTTTAATTACGTTTCACATGCACTGTAATTTCTTAGAGTCTCCTCAACTGCTAAATTCCATTACCACCTCCGTTCCCTGACAGCTCCCCTTGGCACAACAAATATAACTTTGAAAAAGGACACCGGGGACACCGAGCCCAGCGTGCTAAAGCCTTTTGTACCAAGCACACGGTGCTCCCTGCTCAGCTGTGGAGACGGGTGCAGCAAGCAGGACGGCAGAGCTGGCACTGCAGCCCCAGAAACAATTCCCTAAAAGCCTCGCAACGGTGCCATTTTCCACCTCGCTTTTCCTGCACCATTTCACATGAGGGAGAACGCTGCACCGCAGTGACATCACCTTCTCCTCATTAAGCATTTAAAAGCAAAAAGACTACAATCAAAATTCTTTGAAAAGGATATTTTTAGTTAACTCTGAGATAGAGCAGGGAGCTAAAAACAGGTCTCCCATCACAAGAACCACTTCTCTGACTTCGTCTTAAAGCTGAAAAGCACAATATTCTACACAGCGTGCATAAAATGCTTCAAGTTGTAAAGCACATCGCTAAGAAAGTGAGAAAGACAATGAAAACATCGAATGTTGGACTAGTCCTTACTCAGATCTGGCACATAAAACCCTGGTGAAAAAGAATTGGTTTACAGCTAAAAGCACAAGCAGAGGAAACCTTGACCGGGGGCAAAACAAGAATGTGAGCATTACCTTCGAAATTCCCAGCCCAGCCAGTGAGTGGAAAGCTCTCCTCAACGCAGCTGCCTCAGAGTCTGCAAATTAGAAAAAGAATAAAAATAGCATTAAGACAAATACAGTTTTATTATAAGAATTCTAGAACATTTTATAACGAGAGTTAATAAAAATATAATCATCCCCTTCACGTAGCCCCACGCCTGCTCTGCAATAAGGACAGGGGGGCATTTGGAGAACCCGGACTAGTTTAGCAAATGCATCAGCAGAGGTGCATGGTTAGTTTACCGAGAGATAATTACTTCTCCCCCCACTTCCCTCTATATGATAAAAGTGAATTATTTACAAATGAAAGGCATTTAGAGCACTCCAAACGCAGAGTATTTATTTCTGCTTTCGTCACCCGTGGTTTATGGCATTGTTTGGTTTTCGGTGTGCACTTTTTTCCTCCTGCAGTTTACTTAGTATTAGGCTCGCACTGGTCTCATCAATAAGAAATGAATTTGGGTAACTTTCAAAACCACTATATTATCTTTCCTTTTATTTGTAGTGAGTTTTTCTTCTCTCAGTGGTATTACTGCAATAAGTCAGTCATTATTTCTTTATGTTTTCCCTCCTTTCTTTAGTATTTCATTTCCCTTTACAGCACATCTCGTGATCACAAAGAAAACAGAGACACTTATTTCTTTTAACAGTTGAAATTGCTGCAAGTGATTTAACTGTCATTTAATCTGATTCCTCTCTTCTGTCTGTGGAGAAATATGTTTAATGTACTGGAAATTATGTTAATAAGAAAAAGCATTATCTCATTTAATGAAATAAATATACAAATATTTCAAAATAAAATAAAGAGGCAATCTTCGCTGAGGAAAAAATGTCTCTTATGGTTTGCATAAAATAAACAAATGAGAAAAATTAATGAATACATTGAAATATACTGACAAAAATTATGCCTAAACTCAAAAGGGAAACAAATAAAAGAGAAGGTGACTGAATGCATCTCACCCCATCAAATGCTTGTTGAGGAACACAGGGGCCAGCTTAAGGATCAGAGTATACCTTATTTTTTACATTATTTTCTTACCCTAGGCTAAACTTTTCCCCTTCTTTCAAAAGCCATCATTTGTCCTGCTTTTTATTTTTTGTTTTATTTCCTTCAATCGGCGTTGAAATAATATTTATCGTTTAATGACTCCAATTGCTTCATCCTTTAATTATCTTTGATCCCTTGCCACAAAACGTTCTTTAATTCATGGCAAAGAGCTCTGAACCCCTCTGATTTAGTTAATCATAACTCTATGTCTAAGCTTTTCAATGCTGAAGTATGTAACCAGCATGCATTAAGGTTAAACAAATATTGCTAGTGGTGAGAGAAAAACTTGTACCAATTATGTAATAAAAGCATGACCACTGCAACAGAAACACATAATTAGGGATATAATTACAGACATCAAAACAAACCAAAGATGTCAATAAAACAAAATCTTCTGTGACAAACTGATTGCGTTCCCCTGTTCTGTCGTTCTAGATCTTAATGTATTTCTTTATATTTTCTTGTTTTCCAGAAAGGAACAGTGCAAAACGACAAGAAGCTATTCAGTGTCATCTGCTGGGGTGGGACTGGGGTAGAAACCCAATTCAGTCCCGGGTTGACTTTCTCCCTGGCAAGAATGAGTGGATTTGGTGGAGCCCCTTGCAGCAGCAGCAGCAGCAGCAGCAGCAGCAGCAGCAGTAGTAGTGCTGGGGACGCTGTGTTCTCAAGTCACACGGGGAGCCTCAGCCGCTTGTGTCACGCACAGCTCAGTCACTTTGCCTGCCCAGAATAACTATGAAGAGCAAGATGTGCAAAGATTTCAACTTTCTTACTTGAAATGCACAGTTGCACTTTTTTTTTTTAACTTTCGGTTCTCCTTTTGGTTTACAGACTTGTGAATGTGAATCTGAGCAGGACAGGAGCTGTGCAGTCAGTGTTTGGGGTTAGTGTTACACAGGCTGCTTTTTTATTTTAAAAAGCATTTAAAAGTCCTTACAGTGAAACTCCATATCCGCTGAAGTCAGGAACGACTCTCACCAGCTTCAACAGGGATTTCAGCCTGTATTGCCAGAGGTTCCACTATTCCTAAGCTACTTCTTTAGGACTTTTAAAACATTCTTATCCTCCTGAAATATGCATAGGGAAAAAACCCACAAATCTAGATATGCCACTCCTTACAGAACCTTCCATCTTGAGGTCCTACACCTGATTCTTCTTGATTGGATGCTTAAGCTGCTCATAATCATCACATTATACACCAAATGAATCATGCAGAAAGTGTTTGCTCTGAAGTGTAGATTATAATTCATGAAGAACAAGTAATCCACTTAAATAAATTTCAAATCACTATTTTACACATATACACACATATATACAAAACAAATAGCAGGATTTGGTTTTAATGATGGACTTTCTTTTTCTGCTAAATTTCCATTCTACAGAAAACATTCCTAACAGCTCTTGCGATCAGGGTTTTCAGAGATATTCAGGAGAGGATAACCCTATATATTCACAGCTTTATTCTTCTAATTCGAGGTTTACGGGGCACTGAAAAACAAAAACCTAAAGCCCATTGTATTTCTCTTATAACTGGAGTGAAGAATGTTCAGCGGTACAAATGAATTAGGAAATTACTCTCCTGCCGTGAAGAAACATTACGCTGTTAACACGCAGATATGCACTAATTCAATAAGATGAGAAAGTAGGAGGGTTAGTATAAACCCCTCTCCACTTCAGCAATGTGAAAGTCCCTAATGGATGGCAAGAATTTGCCCTACCCAGCTGCGGGAGCGGCTCTGTGATGCGCAGGAGCCGGACGGACGCGTCTCACCCGCCCGCGGTTTAACAGCACCAAGACGTCGTGCTTTGCTGACACCAGGCTTGGACTCTGGCAGAGAACTATCCCCAAACCTGCTCTGGAGGGGCTTCCCGAGTTACATCCTCCCAAGAAAACAGGCTCCCCACCCAGAAAATGCTGCTTCAAAGAGTTTGCGCCAGGCTCAAGAGTAGATGAGCCAAGGACCTCGGAGAACGGGGCGGCCGGGTCCAGGGGGGTGCTAAGCTCCACCAGGCTCCAGTTTCCCCGTCCATAAACCTGTTAAAAAGTTAGAATAGTCCCCCACACTCCTGTTGTAACCGTACTTAGGGGAGCTGGATCAAAAGACAGGAAGAACTGACATTTTTGATTCCTTTCGAGTGATCAAAAGACTATTGACACGAGCAAAACATCTTGTCAGGTTACAAAGAATAAAACCCCCAAATCTTTTTGAAAAGGTGTCTGTTTTTAAGCGGAACACTTCAAACTTGCATCTAAAAATATCTGTAAGCTATGCCTGACACAAACCTGAATTTTTTACCATTCAAGATCTTGAAAGCCATCCTTTTTTCTAAAGGATACTTCTAAGGCTGAAGTTTAATTTTTTTTAAATCAAAATAAAATAAATCATAATTCCTAAAATCAACACCTCTTTTCTGGTTTTCTTTTGTCTATTTGTTGTTGTTGTTGTTGTGTCTTTTCCAATTTCTAGTTCTATCCTTGATAGGCAAAGAGCAAACCCACTTAAGGTGGTATTCAGCAATAAATTTGACTACAGAGAAACTTTTTTTGCTGAATATACTTAGTATACTGAATTTCAGCCATCCTGCACATTAAGCTTTTCTCGGTTTAAGGCTAAATGTGGAAAAAATCAAACGCAGGACTTATTCCTTACATCTGCTGAGGAAACCTACCAATATAGCCCTTCTCTGCCTGTGCTGTGAATGAAAATAAAACCCCTCCTTGATGGGGACCAGCTTCCACCATCTCTTAGGATCCATAAAGCTGTCAAGGGAAAGGGTGGCACAGACAGATCTCAACAACCACGTCTCCAACTCTACTCGTCTTTGAAGTGTGATGGGCGGCCAGACAGCGATGCCACGAAAGCAGATGTCTAGATGCGGTAACGAGAAAAGAGCTCCTGCTCCAGCACGGCCGGCCCAGCTGGAATCATGGAGGAGCATTCGCCACCGCGCAACCTCTGCAGCAAGCCGCTCATCCCACCTGAGATATTTCCTTTAGCACTGGTGGCAATACGGACGACAACCGCACGGGTTTAATGCTTTGTGCCTGTTGCCAGACGTGGAGCTGGCCCTGCTGGTTTGCCTCGCGCTGTGTAAGCACAGTCGCTTGCTTTTGTTACTCTTTCAGACCTTTTGGCTCCTGTAGATTGAACACACTCCTGCACCACAGCCTGCAACATCAAAACAGACTGAAAGCTGAAAGTAAAAAGCTAATAGTATCTTATGTTCTTCTGAAGTTTCTCCTGCCTCTTTCATGTAATTCCTTTAGCCTTTTATCAGCCTTTTTAAACATATTTGAATTTATTTGATTTTCACATTTTCTCCCTCTGTTCCTTTAATGAAAAGAATTAATTTCTACACCTTTGAAGAGAGCTCGCTGCTTCCCCACAATGCAACGGGCCGTCTTTTCCTCCAAATGGGAGTGGTAAAAAACGGGAGTCATCATTTTCAAGCCTGAATCTCAGCAATGTGCACAAATACTGAATCTAGAAAATCAAGTAGGTGCTTGAAACCAGAAAATGGAAACGCATCTGTTTGAGCAGCAATGCAGAATTTGAATACCAAAGTGTGAACACTGCAGCTCATCACCCAAACTGGTTTGGTTTTTGAAGTATTTGTATTTCTTGAAGTACACATTTTTGCAAACGACATTGCATTGCTTCCATCTACTCTACAGAAATATATCATTAACCCAGCACTACTGAAACTTCACTTGGAGAAGATAATAAAGAATCTAGGAACAGGAGGAAGAGTAAACGTCTACGGTGCCTAAGCTCCACAGACCTATTTCAGTTATGTTATGCAGACTGCAAATATTGCTTCATTTGATTTCCATAGGCAGCATTTTTAATCAAGTCATCAGAAGTGAAGCAGTAAGGTGTGCTAAGTACTTTTGTCAAATCCCTCTCCTTGTTTTTCCAAAGGGACAGTTGCTGGCAGATGTCTCCAAACCTCCAGCATCCTTGATACCTATTTCAAAGAGATATCGATAGCTGAAGATCAAACTTGTACCAACACCTTCCTTCCACAGAGCATTTTAAAAGATGCTTGAGAGGGAAAGCAAGTATAAGATACAGCCTTCATCTAGTTGGGACCATCTAAAAAGCACAGTATGGCCTCTATTAGAGATTTTTTTTCTTTCCTGTAGAATTTCTCACAGATTTATCAAATTCTAAGAAACTATTTGTGTGTCAAAACACAAGTTACAATATACGTATATAATTCAGCAATATTGTTTTTTCCCTGTAAATCCAGGCTTTTGGCTTTCTTGCTCTTCATAGAAGGCACTTGTGGTCACGTTAGCCGGGCTGGAAATTAACTGAGGACTTTACACTTCATCCCTCAAGACTCCTCTTTTCTGTTTCTCTTGCAGCAGCTTCAAGGACAGCAAGCGTGTGTGTGTTATTCAGCAGTGACAGTTCAAGCTGTAGACACCTCATCATCCCACAAGAATGTCGCCCATAACCGAAACCAGAGGAAACTACCCAGAGACGACTCAGTGCTCAGACACAGAGGCAGATGAGCAAGAACAAGACAGATGCTCTCAACATGAGTAATGACAGAGTTCCTGTTCTGCCAAATGAACTTTTGTCCTTCCTTATCGTTCTAATAAGTCAACCTGGGAAACCATCTGCAAAACTGAGAACAAGTAGCAATTTTTCATGAAATATGTTAAAAATCACTTCCTCACAACTTTGCTTGTAACCAGACTTATTTATTATGGTGTTTTCCAGGTAGCCCTTTTTGAGAATCTACACTTGTGCAGAAGACTTCTCAAAGTACAAAACCAACCGCAACATCTAAATGTAGTTAAGTTGTCAGATACATAAGTCTGGACACTTGTGACTGTCCTCATTTCCCGTTTTTCCTGAAACGCCAAGTGTCCCGGGTGCTCAAGCACTCAGAAACTACAAGCAGATTCGTTTCCCTGTGCTATCTCTAGCACATCCATTCCTAATCATTTCTGGCTAGAATCCAGTGCTTACAAATACAATGACATGTTTTCAGACTTCAAGCACTGTTCAGCATCAGTCCCACTGAAGTACTAGAGAAAGGTTAAGGCAGATTTTCCCCTTAGCTTTCATTTTTTTCCCCTTTTTCAGTTGACTTCCATATGGGCAGCAACAGTCCATTGTCAGCTGATAAAATTAGAACATCAGAGATAGTCTAACTAGAACGCAATTTATCACTGTAGTATTCCAGGATATAGAATTTCTATTCCTTAAATAAACATATTTCTTTAAAGTGTCAACATAACCAAGAAATCTGATCTTCTAGACAATATTCCAGGCTTGATGCATTTTTATTGCTCTCCGGTAATGAAGTTTTAACTCTTGATATATTCCTCCTATTTAACTGCCATTTCAACAAAACTAAAATGATCCATTTCCAAAGTTGGTTGAGGCAGAGCCATGACATTCCGCAAAAGAATGTGCCCAGATGTTCTCTGGGAAAGCACCCACCATTACGCTTCAACAACAGGGGAGAGGAGGAGGAAGAATAAAGAACAGATTTAAATGCATAACAGAATTGAGGCCATAAATTCGGTTCGCACTAGTTGCACATGTAAATAAGGTGCACTGAGAAACTTTTTTTTCCTATATTTGGAGATTGCCAAGTAAGTGTTAGTATTATGTAAAGCTCCCATGTGGTGTAAACGGCGTTGCTCTATTAACTTCAGTGAGTCGCCCTTATATACACTGTAGATTTAATGATGATAACTCCTATGCAAAGTTATGACTACAGAAAGAGATTTGAATGAACAACTTCTATCACATTTATACTTGTCATTTGGGATTAGCTAATCCCAGATCAACTCTGTACATAACATATAATTGCATATCAACAATATCAGCCTGAAAATGTGTCTCACTTCTTCTAGCAGTTTCCCAAGTTAAGCATTTTTGTCCTGCTAATGAACCTTTTGTTACAAGGAATACGATTCTGCCAGGAATTTAATGCATGTAAATGTAATGACATAAGAACATTACATAACCACTCTCCTACAGGAGTTTATGCAGTACAGAATATAATGAAGCCAGACTATAAATGATGCATATACCTGCAAGGGAAAAGTAGCATTTTTTAATTTAGTGAACTGCTATAAATAACAATGTGGCAAGAAATAGTTTCAAGTGCTTAAAAATGTTTGGAGAAAGGGATCAATGGATACGCTGAATTGGTAAATGCAAAAGATAAGCTAGAAGATTAGAAGGCACCTCCTACTTTCTAAGAAATTTAAAGAGAAAAGCTGTAATAAAAATGTAGAAACGCCCAGAAACACACACACCCCATCTACATTAGAGAATGTTCTTGGCACTTTTTTCCTCCAGTTTTAGGATCAAAAGGGCCTGCAATGGGAACTTGAACATTTGGGAGCAGATTCCACGTCAGAACCCTTCATTTGACACCAGCTGGCTCAGTGCACTTACACCACGCAAATACGAACTTCCATAGTAAAGGAAACGAGCAGCTCTTGCAGCTTTTCCAATGCTGTGTTGAGCCTCTGTGTACCTGCTCAAAACACAACAGACTCGGCAATCTTTACAGAATAATACCTGCATGACATGATCCCATCTTTGTCCTCTCCCCTCCCTCCCTTTCCACAGATACCTTTAAAAGAGCAAGAAAATGGAACATATGTACCTGACATTCAGCTGCTGTAACAGCTTGGGAATACAACTATGTCCCTAAAACAAGCAGCCTATTTGTTTACACGCACAGAAGTGAAAAGAACCACTGTTCATCTTGCATAATTCCTGAATTTACCTACGACAACGCTGTAATTCCAAGTATACTACCTAAACCACGCTGTGCTATGGTTATTGATGTCACCCTGAGTAAGCAGCACTCCTCTTGTCTCTTGTCGGATGTATAAATAAATGAGTGGAGAAGCAGACATTCAAGTGTCTCTATTTTGCATACAACCGCCTCCCTTTTTTCCCCCCATCGACTTAGTGTTTGACAGAAGGAATTTCACCTCTGCCCACTCGTTTTCAGGCTGGTATTGGTGAGCTCAAGGCAAAGAACTCATAACTTCGTACTGAAATCAAACTACATGACAGAAATTCTGCCTGAATTTTGCGGAAAAAATGCAAAACCTATTTCTGAGTAACATCAAAATCCAGTATTAAGGATGCTTAATTTTTTTTTTAAATGTAGCCAGAATTAAAGCCCAGCATTACTACGCACTCTTTCAATACAATAAGCCAAAGCTCTGGAAATAAGATCTGTTAAAAGAAGTCCAGCTATATCACAAATTCTACCACTCTAAAGTAACATTAAGATGTAATTTAAGACCTGCAAAGTGGAGAGAGCTCAGAGTAAAGGCTCGGGACTCTTACCTTGTGAAAAAGGTACTCTCCTACAATTAACTCATTTTTTTCTCCAAAATTCCATTTAAATAAAGCAGCAAATAAGGTCATGGAAGTTCTGTTTGGAATACAGAAGCAGATAGCACAAACTAATTTGTCATACGAACTGATGATGTTTGCACAGCATTTAAAAAGGAAGCCAAGGATACAAGTTGCCAAACTCTTGGGATCCATGTTTAAATTGGACTTTTTATCATACATATTTCATTGCCATGTAACTCTTCCACTTCCCATTCATTATAAAATACCGAAAAAAGTGCAGTATAGATTTTCGGATCCACAGCACTATATCTGTCAATTTTAGAAGCATTTTGATGCAGGTACCCACCGGCACATTTTAGCAGCTGATCACAGCGCCCCACGTTTGCACATTTGGGGCACTAGGAACGATCCCCACAAGTCCATTCACACAACAGATCAACCAGTTTCTCCTTCTAACTTTTTCTTTTCAAATTACACGCAAGTAAGCCAGCATTTCATCAGCCCCAAGGGCAGACTGGAACTCGGACTGCAGACGTTTACAGCTCCTAGGGATAATGAATACCATATCAGCACCAGTTCACACCACGTTGTGAGGCTGTACAGTTCTGATTCCCGTAAAATGTATAACATCTGGTATAAATAATTATTTTGTTGATTTTATACCTTATCCCATTTTACTCTTATATACAGTGTTAAAAGCTAATATATTATTCAGTAGCTATAAAGGGCCTTTTCTGGTCTTTTCAGTGGTGTTATTGTCTTTCACATCCTGTCAGAGTATTAAGATGTCATATAACTTTGCAACAATTTACTGCACAATCCAATGTGCACTTCACTAATATCATATAGGATGACTAAGTAAACTGGCATTACTTTATTAAAATCCATGTTTAAGGGGCTGCCCAACGCGTTGGCTAAAACACAAACTGCAACTGTGGAAGGAACAAAAAAAAGCAGCATATTGCTTTTGAAAAATCATTCCTTACTCCATGTAAAAATCAGCCTCCTGGTGTGCAGGAGACAGGGTGTAAGCACCCATATATAGTGATCTGGTTTCCAGGCTGTCCCTGAATACACGCACTAGAACCCTTGCAAAACACAGTTATTTTCAACACCAGCACCAGTGAAGAAAAGGATGATTCCCGGCTGTTTCCTGTTTGCCAGGGACCTTTTGTTTCTTTGCCTACAGCTTACAAGGGTGCAAAACCGCCAGCTTTATTTTTCTGACACTAAAAACCAGTCAGTAACCTGTCACAGTTCAAATACAGATGTTAAACTGCCATGTGTACTGTCTAGTCTAAAGGAATCATTTAAAAAAACAAAAATGACTTTTTATGGATAGTTTTGGACAACCTTTTAACCAGGTAACATAGGGAAACAAAACAGTAGTGCAACAGCACAGGCTGGGGGGGTTGTGATTGGCAACCCTTGATGCTTCTCCAATCAAAATAACAAATAATAACACCACTATGATGGGCCTCCCTTTAAGAAAGTGACAAGAATATTTTCTATCCTATGGAATGTTTGCATCAATCATGTACCTGTGGCTTTCACAGTGAGCTGGACTGTTACAAGATTGATGATAAGCTCAAACACAATACTTGACCCAAATACATTATGTAGCAGCGGATGCCTGTTAAGTAGGTCAGCATGGGCTCTTAAAAGTTACATAAAACTTATTGCTGCTACACAGCCGGCATGTCACTAGTCAAGAAGTATGAGAATCAATTTTATGGGCTGGAGGAAATCTCTTCTCATCACGTGAAAATCTGGTTTGCCATACTTAAAATGTCTTAAATACAAGAATATGCTGGTTGTCACATGTCTTTACGCCTCGAAATGAAATAGAAGTGAGGTGGGCAGCTGATGAAAAGCCTAGCAATCCTGAGGATGATCCTCAAGTTTGACATGGAACATTTCTCTTTGAAAATAATTGTTCAAATAAATACTTTCCATTCTTGCAGGCAAACAAATTGTGATTTATAGGATGCATCGGACAGGCCTGTCAAGCTAAGGAAGTGTGTATTTAGTAGTGATTAAGTCAAGATAGCGATACTACCCTGTCTGCATCTCGGAAGCTCTAAAGCACTGTGGTGTAGAGAAGGCAACTGCACAGAATTATGTGTTGCAGCACACACAGGAGGCTGACATGCTGTACTTGCTAAATGGAGCTGGTAACCACTTACCCATCCCTTTCTAACCACGTCTGTGCACTGGAGAGCAGAGATGCCTCGCACAACAGGGACTTTTTAATCTCACATTACAAACAGAAGTATCTTTTGGGCAGCTTTTGACTTAAAAGCCAGTAATGTCCACCCTGCGGGAAGTACGGGAGCGGGCACGGCTGTGACATGGTGGTCACGCTGCTGAGCAAGACCTATCATCCTCTTCCTAGGAAGAAGCCGCTTCTAGACACGGATGCATTAGCGAGGACGTGCACACCAGCTCTTTGCATTCTCCTAACTACACTAAGCTATTTACCAGTCACAAGGATTTACCAAGAAAAAAAGGTCAGTGTGAAAAGCACCTTTTTTGCAGGAGAGTAAATAGGCTGTAGATTTCTGTCTTGCAAAGCAAGTCTCAAGAAAGCTCCCACCAGCCTCTCCGTAACACGGTTCATGTATACATACTTTAGCTAGTGTTTACCTCAGAAACGTTTCCTTTGAGACAAGTGATTCTTTTCCTTCTCTGGCTGACCTAATGAACACTCCAAGGCCCCACTCTGCTGGATTTGTGCCCTGCAGGCAGCCGTGCCCACCAACTTCCCACCCAAAGCTCATAACAGAAGGCAACAAAAAAATAGGGGTATTATTTTGCATATTGAAAACAAATAATGCTATTGTGTTCCTTCTTTTATTGTTTTGTTATTTCATCATTATTCACCACAGTTCTTTGCTTCATTTGCAGAGTTTGGGTTTTAATGTAATGGCCATTCAATAAAAATGTTGCTTTTAAGGGTTTGCATATCATCCCATTTTCTCTTCAACCCTTCAGCAACCATATGGCAAGCAATCAGGTCTGCAATCACTAGGTCCATATTATGTAGAGCATGATTTCAGCATTATGCTATTACCCATCTGTTTCTGTAGAAAAAGACATGAACCCTTGTATAAGAGGTCAGTGGTTTCATTGCACACCGTATTCCAGAAATCTATCTCTGTTCACTTGAGATCACTTTTGTGATTTACTGTAGTCTTTTAGGCCAGGCTTTTTTTTTCCTCCCTCCCCCTCCCCTTTTTTTAAATACAGACAATCAGCACAATTTGTCTGTCTGCTGTATAAAATTCTTTGTAACTGTCATTCTGTGCACTTCTGCGCTCTGGGTTGAAGATGTTCTCTGGGGATCACGCCATTTTCTTAAATAAGAGACGAAAAAGAGACAGGAAGCCTCACCTATTTTCATTTGTTTAACAGATTTGTCCAGGAATAATGAGGTCTGCTATTCAGCATCAATTCATTTAGAAACTAGTACAAATTGTCTCTTTTGCTTTGTTTCTCTGGTTTTACCACTCCAAAGTATGCAAATAGGTATTTGGCTTTCTGTGGAAGAGGAATGCACTATAAAATTACAGCCATAATGGTAACGTCAGTTTAATTTGACATAGTGCTTGAATTCAGCCCACGATAAAAACAAGTCGATGAACTTCAACTGCAGCCTATCAGGCTTATTAAAAATAAAAATACAAAGGAAGTTAAGTGCAGGTCAGTGTGTTAACCACAGACACTGAGCTCCTTACCACCCCAGCACCAGAAAGTCTCTGCCACGATAAAGTACCACAATGACACGTCCAAAATCAAATTCAGCATCCCTTACATGTTCGACTATTCAGTGCCCGTACGACGTATTTAACTGGATAGCTATGCTTCACTAGAGAAACACAATGGAGTTCTTTTTAACAACCACTTTTAAAGCAAACCACAAGTTAGAGCAAAAATAATAATAAAAAATCTACATCCAAACGGTTCAACAACCCAAAACTAGCCTCTTTATCCAGAATATTGTGTAACAGCGGTTTTGTCAGGCACTTCCCGGACTCCGGGGCTCACATAAGAACAAAAAAACACAAATAATTTGAGACTAGACACAGAATAAAGACACAGAGAGGTATGATGGAGACGTGAAAGCATGTGAGAAAGTGCTGAGGTAGCCTGATACAGAGACACAGTATGGCATCATGACCTGGCTCGACAGAAGTGCAAGCACCACAGTAAAGAACAGTCACACCGCGTCAGACGCGTGACTATGTGGTGACACCAAGATGAATAAGAGGAACGGGAAAAGAAATGGAGCAAATCCGTGCTATCTTCCAGGAGTTTTAATAGCAGTTCTAGAAAATGAGGGTGGAACTCTTTGCTAGATCATAGGGCAACAAGGGAGTCTGGAGGAGCGGGGATGAAGCGGCCAAGTTCTGGAGAACGTTGCTGGTTTCTAATGAGGAGCTGATGGCAAAAGCTCCATGTGGGCAGAAGAGCTGAATGCCAAGGGGCAGGGACATCGCCACAGGGATGGCAAATACCTGGAAAGGCTCAAGAAAGGATGGATGGAACTTGTGAGATGTTCTTGTTAGCTATGCACTTCTCACTAGTCCATTATTTTGTCACAGGAAGCTGAAACAAAGAAAAGTTCATTTGGTAAAGCTGGACATAAAACGGATACAGAAAAGCCACTGAAGATTCTAAAACATCTGCAGTTTGTTATGGATGGCAGAAGCGGCTGAAAAGTTTAATTTCTAAGCAGAAGCAAGGCCTTAAAAATGAAATTCAAGTTGCACAGTGAAAGGAAATCTTGTTCCTTCACTAACCAGAGCCTCTAGTTAATGCTGGAGCTTAAGTGACTACTCAGCGATACAGATTAAAAAAATAGATCTGCATTACAGTTCTTGGACAACATTCAGCGAGACTTGTTTAACTCGTGGAGCAGTTTGAGTGTGGGAGCAGTATGGAAGTTTGATCCACTAATGGGAGAATTAGGCTTGGGTAATGTATGCTTAAGTATCAAATGCTAAGTGTCATTTCAATAATAAAATCATTAAAGAAATGATACATGGATATATTAGGCCGATTAGGTAGACACAGACAGATTAGATGGGATGACCAGAAAGAATAAAGTAAATATGAAATGGAGAAAAGTAAAGGGCAGAAAATGGAATCTAAAATAATATGATAGATATATGAACTTCGCAAATAACTGGAGTGATTTCCCCGAAGAAAGAAATATTAAGCTGGTCAAACAAAAACTGGTAACTCATTTTTCTGTTTTACTTTAATCTTTTACTATATATGCTGTAAACACTAGAAAAATTAGGGAAAACTTGAAGTGTTCAGAACGTAACTATGGAAATTACAGGCTGACAACCACCAATTACAGAATAAATGCTATTCAAAAGCAGATGTAATACTAGCTGGCAAGACACATTAATACAGTTTGACCTACAGTTTTATTTACTTTCAGGCAACCTGAATGTCATGGTGCTTACATAAACAATGCTTCATGCTTTGAACTCCACTAAAACACAGCAAGAGTTCATTAAAATGATACAATCAAGGCATATCTCTTTCAATACCATAGACAGAACAATAAAGAGAGGCTGAGTGTTTGTTATAGATTCTAAAAATTATTCACACAAAGTATAGAGTGAAAGATTAATTGTCAATTTTAAAGATAACTTTTGAGCTGAAAAATCTCCTTGCTTTGATGTTTGCTCGCTGCTGAAATTCATGGGTATGGGAGCACAGACTTTGGCAAACAAACCCTTAATACACATGGAGAAAAAGCTACTTTCAATAACATTAATGTTTAACGCAAACTGCTAAGAGCAAGAAAACTCAAAGTGAAGGCTGACAACTCCATCTTGGGCTCAGCAAAGAGACTTTGAAAAGCCACAGCATCTTACTCCAGAAACGCTGCAAGATCGCATTCTGAATATCCCAGCTTTTGGTTCATTTTCTATTCTCCGATTCTTTCCATTAACGTGTAGATTTGGAGGGGTTTGTTTTCTCTGGACTTTGGACAAACCTTCTTCAAGAAACACTAGTGGCTTTTTTTTGATATCACCTCAATAGCAACCTAAGCCCGGTTCCTCAAAGGAACATCAAGCCTTCAACTCAAAGCAATTCAAGATAAAGTGAATGAGGAAACACAGGACCCAAGCCAGCAAATACTTTCTGGGTGGTTTTGGGGTTCAGCGAATGCAGCAAATCAGTTGAGAACAATTTTTGCTTTCTTGCTGGTTGTCTTGGGGTGAGTTCTTTTGTGGCTGTGATTCTGTCCAGTCGTATAGATCCTGTGCCCAGCTCTACTCATACTGAACTCAGCAAGTTCTGCAGGCTCACCTGCCATGCACTCATCCATACTCACAGAGATACCAATATCTTGGAGTCCAGCTCTAAATTTGACCCCTTTAGATTGCATTTTGTTGAAGACTGGCCAAATGACAATTCCTAGTTGTACAAACCAGCAGATTTGCATCTAGTATGGACACAAAGTAAAGCCTGATGTTTACATATGGCACACCCCAAACCAGTTGAGCCAATTCTTCTGATGTATATTCATAACCGTAGCAAAATGGCAGGGGAGTCGGTGTGCAAAGATGTGATTGGGTGTATTTCCTACTCAAACAACTATCTGCTGGCGAATTGGGATCACTACACTTGCATTAGCACTGGAAATAGTTGTAATCAACTGGTATAATATGGGACCAACTCATGGAGAATTTAAAGGAAAAAAAAAAAAGAAGAATTACCAAATTACAGACCAATCTTTGGTGTTTTAATTGAGCAGTTTTCTCAGAATCTGGGGGGAATGATTCATGCAGTTCCCCACCTCCACAAGCAATTTTTGCCAACCCATCTGCCACCCCAAATGTTTCGTCCAAAGCAACCCCATTGGTGGACTTCTGCTCCCTCTGCTGGATCTGCAAAATTAGGTATTAATAGACCCAAATCTGTTTCCTTAGGAGGCAAGAGCACAACTTCATCTGGTTTCACCAGGAAAGATTGTGCCCCAGAACTGGATTCAAAATCGTGTTGACATCACTGCTAAGACTGACTTGCAGATAAGTAGCAAATAAACAGCTGTAGCACTTTAAAATAAACAAAAAGCCCTAAAAACATGGGGGAACATCAGTTAAAAATAGAAGTGACAGAAGTAAAAGAGAATTTTTGTAATGCTCTCTGAAAAGAGGTGGAACCAAAAGGAAACAACAACTCTCTTTTAAGCTTTCGCTGTTTCTTTCCAGCTTCACCACTTGTTTCCCCCGAACGCAGGAGCACAATGCAACACAACACGATGGCTCCTCGCCACGTGTGATGGGACAACAAAATATCACCCTTACAATGAACAATAAAGTCTTGCTTCTGCATTCCCAGTCAGAAACAAACACTGAATTCCATTATAAGCTCTGTTCGTATGAGCTTTCCTGCAGTCTTCACTATAGATGCTTTTAGCGTCTGACTACTTAGAAATCACAAGAGTGTTGAACTGTTTAGTGACTCCAATCCTCCCATCAGTAAACTGATCCGGTGATAAAACGTAAAGGGCTTGTGCTATTTGCATTTTTACTCAGTTTAGTCACAGATCACAAAATAAATTAGTAAATTGAGCTACAAGGCTTCCAATTTGCAGCAGCCAAACCTTCTAAATAATCATCTATGCTTAAATACACAAATCCCTTAAAATGTAATAATTTCTTTGTCAACTAAAACAGTTACAAAAACTCCATCCCCCCCAATTGCTTCCGCATAATGATTGCTTTAACGAAATCATACTAATCAAAGTGCACGATTTCTCTTTAATATACTCCAGAGAATTAAAAATGTCCAATGAACGGAAATGCTAAAAATCACCCATGGTGTTCCTTCAGAGCTGTCAAACGCTGTTCCTCCGCTTTCCTAAAAAAGGGAATTGAGAGCTGTTTTCTTGCTTAAGAGATCAGAAATCCTGCCGTGGTACAGGTGCCTGGATCCCAAATGGCAGCAATTAGCAGCAATCCTGGCAGCAGCTGAAAAGCAGCCAAGTTCACCGGGACTGAGCAAACCTCCCAGCGCTCAGGTGGATCCTTCAGGTCAGGGCTAAAGCACCTTTGTGGTCCTCGCACGGGAATCTGCTCCCGTTCCAGCATTTCTGGTGTTTCTGTGGCCAGGCACTTACACAAATGGCTCTGAAAAAGTGTAACTCCACCAAAACATGGCGACTTGGCACATGAAACATCAGGTGTCTGTTTAACAGAAAGGATTTTGTTAGATATGTCCGGGATAACAATGTAAGCACAATGCAACTGTGGCTGTGTCAGAATTGGGTCAAGCAGGTGCTTGAGTTCTTCTTGACATGGCCCTGAATTGCCTCTTTCAGTGTAATTTTAGTATATACCAAAAACCTGACCACAGATGTAAATCACCCCACATTTCAGGCGTGTTTCTGTGATGTCTTAGTTGGAATGTGCGTCACGTAAGGACAAACTTTACAGTTTCCCTGGACCTACCTTAAAAATATTTAAGTGTTTAAAATATTATTGCTTTTGTTCACATGCTAACATCTATAAACTATGCTCCAGTCAACACATTACAAAAGCCTGAATAGATTTCACTATGACATTACATCTTCTTAGTAAACTAGGTATAACAGTTAGTAAATGGATGTACTGAGGGCATTGCAAAGTTGCCACTCGGCTATGCAACAATAAAGGGACTACACAGTTAAAAAAATAAGTAAACATGCCATAATCATAAAAAAAAATTCAGAGGAACTATGTATTCCTCTTGGTATAGAAATACTTTGGCGGTGCTATATTTGCTTCCCGTATCACAGGAATATTAAAGATGGAGAAGTGTGTGGTTTCAGTTTGCGAGGCTTTGTTTGTGCCCGTGTGATTGCTCTTGGTGGCCTCCACCTTCCTCCTGATGCTAATCTCAGCTCCCCACTCCCTATTTCCCAACAATAGTGGTCATCTAAATACTGTTAATCCCTTTAGCAAGCACTAATAATTATGCATTAGCACAAATAACAGTAAAGCTTTTTTCAAATAATTACATATATAATGGATGTGTCTTTTTAAAGTTGTTTACAGCTAATTAAGCAATGAATAATTGTTTTCTCTTCCTGAAGCAGGAAAAAGCTTATCTGGGAGTCACAGTTTAAAATGCTTTTTCTCTCTCCTTTTTAAAAACAGTTTTACAGATGTTGTTAGCAATTGAAACTGTTAAAACACTATTAAACCAAAATTTCTTTATTAAAGGGATTACTCAAGCCAGTTGAATTGTTTTTTAAAGTACTGGATCACTTCAAATAATTTCCAGTTTGGATGATCGGTGAATGATCTGAACACACCAAGACCCTGTTCTAAACAGTTCAGATCCTTTACTACCACAACACAGGCTGCTTGTTGCTATCTGACTAGTTTAATTGTGGGCTGTAATAAAGGTCATAATTAATATCCCAACACAGACACTAACAAACAATTTTAAATTGCCAGCATAATCAAATGATGCAAACATCTATGAGCTACAAAAGTTCATTGCCGCAACTGACAATTTCTTAATTGTATTCAGTCATTCATGGAAATTTTATTAACATCGAACTGATGTATCCTGCCCTTACTCTGTCACAACACCAGGGATCTAATTTCATTATTTTCCACAAGATTTGCTTGACTACTGCCATGATTCTAATATTGCTTTAGTCCAGATGTTTATGCTATTTAAATTAGGAAGAAAAGGCTTTTGGGTAAACACAATTAAAGAAGTTTTTTTGTTGTTGTTTTTGTTGCGTGCTTTTTTTTTCTTTCCAAATTTAGTTTAACAAAGTTCTTTTAATTAATGAATATAGCTGCAAAGTAGATGGGTTTTCCCCCCTCATTTTTTATGCTCATTCCCCACTGTGCGCAACACACATTGAGCGCGTGGCTCTGGATATTTCTAAATATAACAACCTTTTAATTTTTCACTTACATTTGAGTGCTCATTAAAGTGAAAGATAGCGGTGCATGACAACTGCGCTTTTCCTCCTTTTACTCTTAAATCAAGCCCCAATATATTTTGAGCATAACAGAAACAGTTTAAACCTTCCCCCCTCCTCCCATAGTGTTACACCCCTGAAGTGGCTCTATGACTGAAGGATAACCCGTATTTCTAATGTCTTAAATGTTCAAAATGAATGTCTAGCATCAAGTTCTCTGTGACAGGAGAGGAAGGTACGGCTGGAAAACCGGCATCCAAAGCATTTCGCTTCTGCTTGAAACCACTTGAATACACTCATTTTCTGCTCCTGTTGGACAATGGTACTTCATATCAGATTTCTTTCCTACGAAACAATGCTTCAAGTTGGATTCCCCTCCTTTTATCTCTCTTAGACAAAGCTGTTTTTATACAAAAATAGGAAATTTTGCCTGAATGAGCTAATAAACTTAAGCACATATTTTTATAACAGACTACAAGTTTAGTAAGGTCAAAATGTGACTGGACAGCGAGGATACCCTTCTACACCACAGCATTTACACTTGAATATTATTCGTAAGAGCAAAACTTGACAAATTCAGTATGCACACTACAGTCTTTCAAAAATAAACTGTCTTGAGACGGTATTTTTAAAGGATCCGAAGTAGGTTTTCAAAGCAGCATTTTGTCAACATTTGTAAAAGCCTGGGTAATGTGTGTGATTGCAGCCGACTGAAGATTCACACCGCGCTGTGCCAGACACTCATCAGATACACTGAAAACTTACTGCTGTAATTAGTTAGCAACTGCTTTTATAATTCACAAGCACGATGATATTTATAAATAACCCCAGTATTTGCCGTCCTTACGGAACAGCGTATTTATTCTGTGTGCAGAAGAGGTCATTAGCACCTTTTCACCCTGCAAATTCCCTTCCTCCCCAAAACTGCGGCTGCAGGATGACACAAGGTGATTGATCTCCGCTATTATTCTTTTTGTATGTCTTACATTTCTCCGAAGAATGTGACACTCGTTCTATCAACCACAAAATGTTAATGTGCAGGAGCACTTGGGATGCCAAAAGTTGGATTTGGTGGCTGTTGAGGCCGGCTTGTTTTGCTAAATTGCAGGAAGATGGTTGTGGGAGCTGCGCGAGCCCTCGGGGAGCCGTGCGGCGTGTGGAACAGCGAGCCTGGCTTCCCATGCTAATGCTCTTCAACGCTAACGTCGTGCTTCTATTTTTCACTATTATTCTTTTGTATGTGGCTATGAATCAAATCCAGGCAGCAACTTGCACTCACACGTACAGAAAACGTGCTGCAAAACTTTTTAGTTGTGTTTTTTAAATCACATGTTCCCATTAAAGAAGTCAAACAGACTGATTAAAAAATTATCAAAACATATCATGTGCACAATTCATATGTATTTTCTGTAAAATACTTCCAAACCCTGGCGCTATAGCTTTAAGTGTTGCTCTAGTTCCATCATGTGCTAATATGGAGATCTATGTTTGGCAATCTTTCCAAGTATACCATGTCAATTGAACAAAAACTAAAAATATTGTTGAAAAAATATTATCCCAAGAACATACGTAAAATTATAAATATTCAGCACATCAAGCTTTTGATATACTTTAGTGCACATGAACTGAGTAGCTGTCAAAATTACAACAGGCAACTCAAGTAATTATGCAGATTTATGCAAAACATTAACAAGAAGAATTAAATGCACAAATGAGGTGGCTACACTTGAATTGTTAAGATTATGAATAATTACCATGAATCTTTTTGCTCTTAATATAACTTGTTTTTGATAAACAAAGCCTTAATTATCAGAATACTTTTGAGAATTTTGGTGACCTTCATTAATCTTACAAAACAAGTCTCTTGTGTTCTGCATTGTAAAAGGCACATGCTTAGAATAAGTACACAAACCATAGGAAAAGCATATGTTAATGGCTACTACAAACCAGTGAATGATACCCCGGGTTTGAAGCAGACCGCATTCTGCACACGTAGGTGAAATAATATTGAGTGTTTGGAAGTACTCTGGGCTGAACAGTATCTGACAAAGGGTAGGAGAAGGCTGCTCTATGAGAAATTCTTTCATTTTGCAAAATAACAGGTTGCTTTACGAATAGAAGGGAAATATCAGCCTGCTAATTTCTCATCTCTAAGATACAGTAGGTGAAATAATCATTGCCAGAAGCAATCGAGAACCCCAAACATCCCCATCCCACAACTCCTATTAGTCATGGCCGAGGCGCAGGTCTCTCCGGGTGCCCCGCGGCCGTGTTTTCCGCCCTCGCACCCAGAACGCAGAGCGCAATTCCAACCCTGCTTCGCCGGTGATTCCAACGCTGCCCTCCTTCCTTTCAGAGGAACAGTGGGACCTCTTGGCGCCCCCTCCATTTCAGAATTAATTTGCAACGCTGTCGTCGGCAGCGGAACAATCCGCTGATCAACAGTTGCGATTCCGCAGAACAGCGCCGCAGTCGCAGCTGCCGCCGTGGCAGCCGCCTTCGCCCAGGCCCAGCCTCTCTGCCTTGGGACTGGGAGCAAAGAACAACTTTGGAAGCATTAAGGCTTTAATGCCAGCCACACTGTTTCTTCCCCAGAGAGCAAGCTGTCAGATCAATGGCGGGTTTGTCATAAAATCTCTCCCAGGGACTTGAGTTTGTTTTGACAAATGTCAAATAGCTTTGATGCATAAAAATTAACTTAAGGAGGTCATAATTAGACAAAATGCAAACTTGCATTTTGCTGGTACTTGCACCAATTTATATCCTTGCATAACAAGAAGCAACGAAATGCCACCCGGACAACAGGAGCCTCTGCTTAGAATTAACACCGCTCTGAAATTTCTGCTGGTGCTCTCCACGCTGCCCAGCAGACATGGATACAAGGACTTTTTTCCCCTAACAAAACTAACATTCAACAAGTGTGTCTTGTACCAAGGCCTCCAAATTATTTCACGCCAGCCAACGAGGAGCCAACAAACATCAAACACTTTCCATTCACAGACATCACTTCTGCATTTACACAAAGACCGCGGGTGCGTGTTTTGCTGATATCCCCGTGTTGCAACTCTGGACTCCCAAGAGGTCTTTGGCAGTTAGTAAAAAACCGCTAATATTTTGCTACTTTTACCAAATAGGGTAAATGTTTAAATTTGCGCAGCAACAAACAGGGCAACTAATTTCAGCTGAGGTGCATAAATAAATAAGCAGAATTTTTCTATTTTCTTTGCATTAGGTGCTGCTTGTGAGCTTGAAATTGTCAGTCATTCAGAATCATATTAATCAACACTAAGGTTCCTCAGTCGGGAATCCTCATGCCCAGTGATGCCAACAGTCACCTCCAGCTGATGTCAGCAGGGTCACATCTTCCTAGCCTGTGGGTGCCACTGCCTTACACACTAAGAGGAGCCCAGCTTGGGAGAGGAAAATGAGCAGGAGACCGAACCAAGATGAAAATTATAAATCAGGTCGATTGAGTGTACTATAAGCACCACCTGTTCCATAAAAAAAGCGAGTCGTGCAAAATCCATGCCTTAACATGGTCATAGGAATCAAAAACATCTGCTTTTGTGGTATCAAGTTATTTTTCAAGAGTTGCTCAAAGATAACACACGCTGCCTGTCTCAGACCTTCTACACAAGTTTCCTATATAACCCCCATTTTTATAGTCATGTAAAAATAAAAAAAGATCGGAAAAGAGGAGCCTTCCCATGAAATTCTGACAGAACACTAATGGCAGCAGCACTACTGGGAGCTGCTAGGATAATAATATTCTTACTGCTACTTGTGCCTCTTTTCTTTAGATACTCTACTAGCAGCAGTCATTTCCTAGATAATGAGCCTGTTTTGGAGAACGGCTAATTTAGAAAATCAGAACAGGGTTACCACCAGCAGACATTGTTTTCTTAATAAATGATCATTTTATTTTGAATAAATGTGCAGTTATACCCTGTCAAGATGTCCTTGCTTTACATGAAATTTCCCAGCATTCAGAAGGTTACAGTGTAACATTTCTCTTTAAACAGT
Source organism: Nesoenas mayeri (assembly GCF_963082525.1). Taxonomy (NCBI): domain Eukaryota; kingdom Metazoa; phylum Chordata; class Aves; order Columbiformes; family Columbidae; genus Nesoenas; species Nesoenas mayeri. The sequence continues at coordinate 119,371,081 of NC_137544.1, forward strand.
GTTGACATGATTTTTACTCGTTCCTTATGTAAAAGCATGAGAAGTAATCAAGTTTACTAAGGAGATAATGTTTATTTAGAGATGCAAGAAATCGCTAAGTAGCTTCCGCACTTTTTTGCCCACTGGAGTTTGTGTACGGTGACCGCAAAATGCCAAGCAGCATTTTAAGGGAACAAAAAGAAAATCACAAAGGCTCTGACCATATAAGAATGATCAATTTGCTCATCTAAAATTGACTTTTTAATCTACACCAGAATAGAATTTGCAGCCTGATTTACATTGGATTAATCAGGCTGGAGTACAGTAAGCTTGCATTAGTGACTATATGCCGTGTGAAGCCTCACCCAAGCTGTTGAACCAGGTATCGATGGAAAAGGCTCAAAACCACTCAAGTGAAACCCACAGTGCTGCTTCTGCTCAAATACGGACCATTCTCTACCATGGAAGATTCCTGAAATGATTCAAGTGTAAGGCAAGGAACAGCCACCACCAGAAGAAGAAAGGAAGAAGCTATTTCTCAAGATTTGTTGGAATAGCTGCCACGGAGATATGATACCGGCAACGTGACCTGCACACTCTGCTGGTTTCAAACCAGCAAGTTTAGCATAAGCTGGAGCGATCCAGAACTGCAGTAGCAGCTGCGGTGCTGAGCAGGCTCCAGAACAAGCTTTGCAAATCATCTGCTGTTGGCACCTGGCTCTATCATTAGGAACAAAACCCCACAGCAAACAAGAACAAAAAAGAAATAATGACAGATTCTCACCGCAAGGAAAAAAAAAGGCAGCCACTGGCCTCATGCTCAACTCTTCTGATTTCTAGACGACCTAATCTTTGTCAAACTCAGTCTTTTCTTGAGCTGCGGGGTTTTACCCCAGAAAGATGGCTGCTTTAGATAGACCAAGTCTGCTCTAGAACTAATGGGTAAGTGAAATCAAAATCTGCAATGCCACCACACTTTTTGTCCATGTTGCCTGGAGCTTGGCCATTTTATCATTCAATAAATCACAAAGAGTGTTAGCTAGCAAAGAGCTTTTGTCTCAGGGTAGGCTCAGCATTATCCAGACAGGTGTTCAAAACACAAATCCAACACATTTAACCCTATTTAAATTTCATCAGACACCAGCCCAGGCCAGCACACAGAAACCTGGGCAGACACTCACACCGCGCGATTCAGCCTGACAATCAGCCGCCGTCTCTGCCTTGAGCTGCCCAGTGACTTTTGAGAGCAGCTACAGGGACGTGACCTCAGGATCAAGCTGAAAAAACGGACCTTGCAGTTCTAAATGGAGCAGGAAGGTGGGGACGAGCTGAAAGAAGGGGGCACTTGTGCAACCGACTTCTCAGCCCAGTCAGGAGGCCCCGTTACCATACAAACTTCTTCCCACAGGCTCTCAGAACTGCATGTCTTTCCATTCTTTGCTCTTCCCACCCGCAATGGCAGTGTGATTACAGCAGCTGCCAATAGGAACGTGTGGGAAACATGCTTTTCCAGTGTGATTTCCCAGGTCCAGCGTCATAGAGACCTACGTGTACCAGATTCTATAGTCTTCAGAGGCTTTGTCTGGCGAAACAATCTGTGATTTACTCCTCTGAGTAACCACACCGGCATTCTGCAGCTCTCAGTTTGCGTTACAGGTTCTTCAAAACATCCTAAGAAACCTTCCAGATAATGGAAGATGGAAAAAAGAGCGTCTCCCATCGTCAAGCCTTCCCAAAAATACAGATGTATTAAGTTCAGAGAAAACCAAAATGTCAAGAGCAACTTAGCTTTCAAGTTCCCTTTAAGGCCCTTCATCAAATCCTAAAGGCACTAACAAGTGGACTAAATGCTCTCCCTTCTTTTGGCAGATGTATAATTGAGGTTTGCTCTTAAAATAAGGTAAAAATAAACAAACATTATTAGAGGGAATTCAATCCTGGAGAGCTTTTACAGCTGAACATTTATCAGTGTACGGAAGATGTTACATAAAGTGCTTTTTAATCAAAATCCTCTTGATCACCAGCCACAATTCTCCTCTCTCCGGATCTCTGCGCTTACACTCTCAGCTTCAGCCTTTCTGAACATTAGTTTTTTGGTCTTGGCGCAAGTTAGAACAGTGATAAGGGCTTCATATAGATTCATGCCAGGTTCTGCTTCCACTCCAGATACAAAAATACATGAGATAAACTGAAAAACTGAAACATTTTGGGTCAAAACAGAACAAATTCACTGCTGTAATGACATTTAGAGAAAAAATACTCTATGCAGCTCTAGTCCGAAAACATTAACGGTTCTGTATAATAGCCTAAGGACTTGTACACTTGTTTTTCCTTGACTGTTAACGGGTGAATATCCACACACATGCACACCACAGTCCGTCCTGCTGTTACTGACAATAATACATAAACTAATTGCTGTTTGCTAATGCCTTTTCCTTATTTAATCTAGTCATACATTCTGGTTTAGGGTAATACAAAAATCCCACTTCTGAAATTAAAGAGAGATTAAAATATAAGTGTTGGTTTTCCAAACCAGTGACAACAATGACTTAGATACTTAATCCCATTAATTACTAACACTGATCACAGTTTAGTAGGGCTATTGCACTGAAGTGTCACCCAAACACAAGGGCTGGCTCTCCTACACACACAATGTACATTTCTGTCTCTAGATGAACGGGAACTCAGTGGAAAGGTCCAAAGATGTTCTTTAAAGACGTTAATGCTGGTTTTGCTCCTGGGTGCATCTCTCTATACCAAAAGTTGTGCATGTACATAAACTGCACATTGCTGAACAGTCAGAAATTTAAGAGCAGCAGCAGCTTTTGTCTGTGACATCTGCACGTCACGAGCCACAAAACCCCACTCTTCTGCACCTCTGGCCTTTATTTGAGGCAAAGCACTCCTTTTAGAAAGCTATTTCTTCTTCATTCATTCCAGTGAATAAATATAATTCATTCACCGCTGAATGGTTTCAGGAATTCCTTTTAAAACTCGCTATTTATTTCTGGCTTGAGTTTATCTAGTTTCAGCTTCCATTCCTTTGACTCTGGTTACACCTTTGTCTTCTATATGGCATCTGTCATGCCAGTATGGAGTTACTGTGTTAATTAAAGCACGACAATTCAGTACAATGATTCTGTATCAGAAAGCCATCAGAACTGTATCAAAATTGTTATCACATGCAGATAGTGCTGCAACACAGGGGGTTCCTGGGGCTCATCCAGAGTTTTCAAGAAAGAAAAGAATAAAGTCTGCAAAGGGAACAAGTTTGATCAGGCAAAAAAAAGAAAATATTTCCATACCCTGGGACTCATCCCCATTTAGTACATTCTGTACTGAACGAATATCCAGTGCGTGCTTGTTTAATATGAAAGAGAAACAAAGAGATCTGCTCTAAACTTGCAACCTATATTGTGCACATGGTTGTGTCCTATTTGGTTTGCAGAACTACTTGATATGTAGGAAAACATGCAATTAAGAGCTTCAAAATTATGATTTGGTAGAATATGTCCATTAAATCCATCCTACCAGAGGACTTTTTTTTTTTTTTTTTTTTAGTTTTAATATAAGCACTTAATGAAAGAGAAGAGACAGACAGAGAGATGCAGCTTCATCCTTGCTTGGGACAACCGGCACATCCAGGTCACCCTTTCCAGACTAAAGTACGGTGGGTGGGCTCAATCCTTTCAGGGTGTCCTCTGTGAGAAGCAAGCAGCAGGTGCCCTGGATTGGGGAGCACACTTCAAATCTTAAGGAACCAGTTTGAAGACTCGGAAAACAGTGACTTCTGTAGCACCAGTCTCTATTGGAAGCTGCCACCTCTCTGACAGGCTGAAAGGGGAGTGTGAAATGGTGTCTAATTCAGAAAAATCACACTGTACTAGTGGGTTGTTAGCCACGCTCTGGAAAAGATGTAGAAAAGCACTTGTATTTATTCATCTACAAAGATCTTACAGCTTCTGCTTAAGAGAGAACGTTTTTCTGTCCTGCAGTGGCTCTCGCCCACACTTCTGGACCCAGATCCACACCATTGAAGGATACAATTTCCCTAAATACTCCATAGGAAAAAACTGCTGTTGAATATCTGAATGTCCCAAGTGCCTGAGAAATAACGCACACCAGCAAACACAGAAACAGGACAGAACATGGAAACACATCATTGTACTTCATAGCATTTTTTTCAAAGCATAGAATCCACCCCATGTGAAAGGAAAGAAACCAGTGACACAGGAATAGGTGCCACAAACCCTCAGACCTACAGGCTTTTTGTTTTCAAATTTAACAGTTAATTTTTTTCCATCAGTCATTTGAGCAGATGATAAGTGGGAAGGGATTTTAGTCATAAAAACTATCATTTGTAAAGGCCTCATTTAAATATGCCTTAATTAGCATTTTCAGAACTGAGTTATCAGGTTTCCATTAAACTCTGAAATTCTCACTTCTGTTCCCACTGGACAGATGTCCACATTGCAAAAATAAAAACTGTACCAAAATCTTACAACACTAGAGTTGGCAGTAGCTGGAAAACTGTCTGAGAAGAGAGAATGAAGGGGAAGAGCCAATCTTTTAGCACCATTTCCTGCATTCAATCCAACCATTAAGACCGTGTGAGAAAGTTTGTACCACTGGTAAATATATTTTCTTGAGCTCGCAAAAGACAAGACTCCTGTCCTTTTGCCAAGTCAATCTGGTATCTTTGATTTGTGCTCTGTCAAAGAAGAGGAAATAAACAGAAACTCTACAAAGTTACAGAATTGCTTCAACTTTTTTTTCCTCCAGATCCTATCACATTGAAGAGATGAAGACGCCATTCCTGGGCAGTCCTGGCACGGCGCACAAACTGCTCTTGCCCAAGATAGAAAAGCACCGAACTTCTTCCTTCACTGGAACTAAAATGGTTACAAGAAATTCCAAATGCAGTATCCAAACCCTTTCTAGTTCAAAATTCGGAAGGAATAATCTACAGCCAACCAAAAAGCAAAAGCCTAAATACATATAACAATACTTCACAATTATATAAACAACCTTTTTTTTTCTTTAGAGATACAATACAGAGAATAATCAGCTATAATCATTGCATCAGAAAATGCAAGATTTATACTGTACAAGATACTTAGAAACTAAATACAAGAAGTCCTCAAAATACATATTCTCCACTCAACGAAAAATATCAAGCTAAGTCAGGACATGGCAGTATTATTTGCAGCAATCATGATAAGTCATTTTTGGCTTAAACCATGATTGTTAGAAACACTCATAAAACATATTATTTACCAGATGGCAATCTTATTCAAGCAAATGCATCAAACTTATGTTTCATTATTATCAACTAAGGATCAGCTTGCCACTGGGATAACCTGCAGCAGTCAAAGCAACGCTCCTCTGTCAAATGAACGCGGTGGTTTCTGTCCTTTGAGGAGCAGGCAGTGTAATGCACCTCACTGATACCTTGTACTCCAGTGCCCAAACTCTGCTTTTGAACATAAATACCTTACTTCCCTTATAAAGCTGAATACTTCACAAATGGAGCAAAGAGCATCAGCAAATGGCAGATGTTTTGTAAGTGAATTTCAGATCAAATCGGACTCTCGGCTAGAACATTGGGACCTGTCGAGGGAAGCAGCAGGGCTGGGGGGGTTTAATGAAAATGCACCGTTGCCTTCAGCCACAACGCAGCATAGAGGAGGTAAGCGCTAAGACAGTGCACTGAATTAATTATGTATATCGAGGCATATATAGACATATTTATGGGTTGGCTACAGCGTGGTAAACTGTGCCTGTTTGTGAAAAGCCTGGGCTGCTAATGCTGACTCCGGATTGATTTGCTCTGTGACCTGAGGCAATTCACTAAAGCCAAAATCTCCCACCTTAGGCACCTTATTCATATTTAAACCCTTAGTGACCTGATTTCCAAGGTGTTGAACATACGCCACCCCCCCTGAACTCACCGGTAACTACATATGTAGTAAATATAGGAAACTACATTTAAGTTTCTTTTTGGAAAATTCAGCCGTGACCACTCTTGTCTGAGCCAACAACATTCACCAATGAATCCAATTTACTAGTGCTTCAAAAGGGAAAAAGTCAAGAAATTCAGACAGATAACAGAAGAGGCAAAGGCTCTGCATTTCTTGTTATAGAATATATACACGTATGCATACACACATAGCTATATAAGTAGATAAATATACATATATACCTCTGTGTCCATATACGAAGACAAGCTTAAGGAAACTATTTTTTCTTGAAAAAAGTAGATTCTTTATTGGTTAAAACTAATTAAGAAAAAGGAAACAAAATAAAGTGGACGATTAAATGCTTGTTGCACCACAGAACACAGTAAATGCCAGAAGCAAAGCATACTCCTGTAATCAGACATTTTACATGCTGTGCCGATAAGTACAACTTTTCATGCCTGCCCATTGTCAGTATTGATGTGTGTGCTGCAAAGCTTTAGCATTAGGTGTAGGAAAACCTGCGAAAACTGAAGGAGTCACACAAGCATTAGTGTATTGTAGTGAGCCACTTAGCTCAGAATGAGGCCTCTGCTGAAACCCAAGCCCTGGACTACATTGGACTCAAAAAAAGTCAATACTAGAACTCCCACTGACTTCACTGGTAACAAAAAAAAGAGAGAACTTCATCCTGGTGTTTTTTCCAAGCTATGAGTAAGAGCGATTCTGCAGAGGCAACCATATCTGAAATCGGCTTTCTTCTGGTTTTCAAGTGCTAAACTCTATAGAGGAAACAACGCTGACTCTCTTGGTTTTTCTAAAACACCCACCATTTATAATATAGCAGTTAGTTACTGGCAGCTTGTATTTTTGGAGGAAATATGTGGTAACACTCAACACAACATTTAGGACACAGCGAAGTGCAGTGAAAGTCCTAGCGGGGGCAGGAGGAGGATACAGTGATGCTGTTGCCTCCTTTCTCCCTTGAATTTCATCCAAGACTCTCTAGGTATCTGATTGATGACAGGGATGGAGACAAAACCAAGAGGCAGAGACTTAAACCTCTTCCAAGCTGGATGAAATTCTTCCACTAAATGATTACCTCCGGGCCCCACATTGCCCCGTCTTGAAACATGAAACAGGGAACGTCTGAAGAAGGAGCCGGACAGGAGCTTCCCTCCAAGGTCTAAGACAAGCCAGCTCAGAGGAACATGCTGGTCAGACCAACCTCTCGCTCTCCTCTGGGTCTTGCCTTTCTCCTAAGAGCATTACCACGTCTGTAGATGAAATGTATATTTTAAGATCAATTAATTCTTACGGTCTATCGTGCGTTTTAAAAGGGTATTTTACCATAGTCCCATACTTAATACAGAAATATCATCAAGTAATGAAGATTTCCATCCAGGGATTCCAGGCTTTTAATAACATTTATCAAGCAACTATCCAGCCACCTTGGCTTCCATTTGAAGACGTACAAGTGCCTCTTGAGAGCGCAGGCAATCACCGAGTTCGAAAGACACCCTAAGGACGTTGTCTAAAATAGTCATTACATATAATTTTTAATCCAAGTATTCACATTTATAAGTTTAATAGACATTAAAGAAAAAATAAAAATGAAATATTTTTACTCCTACAGAGAATTAAAATGCAAACTCCTCGTTTCCTCTCATTCCCATTTCCCCTCCTCTTCAGCACTGTGTCTTCAGGTTGAGCCTGGAGACCTCTGGGAACGCACCACCAGTCTCCATCCACTTTCCACAGTGTTTCCAAATAACAACACAAGGACTTATGGCAAAAGAAAAAAGTAGTGAATGTTTGCAAAGCAGGACAACGCGCTAGTCTGCTGTCTGCTCCGGGCTCCTGAAGCAAGTGGGAATGTGCTGTGGGACTTTTGTACTGAAGAAGAGCAAGGCCATCATCTTACTTCAGTCTCTCTAATGTTATCCTGTCACCTTTAAGCTCCTTCCATGGCCTAGATGTATTCCTGAACAAACTGTAGCTCTAAAACCTAACTATTCATTTGAGCACTGACACTGTCATCACATTGCTATTCAAGCTCCATTGTGAAATGAACTCACAACTTGGATTTCTCTATGTTATGCTCATCTTTCATTAAGAGTTGCTCATGCTGAAGATATGCTCAGCAAGAAAAATTAACTAAAGTGACTTGCATTATTTATCAGCACTAATTCAATGTGCATTAATCATATGCTATAAGTGGCATCGCTACGGAGAAAACAAAATTCAAAACAAGACTTTCCTTCTCAGAAGAAAAAAGTTTACATTGGATTGTCACCTATTTATGATATTTACCTTCTGCAACTAAATGGTTTGTATCAACTTCTATTGCACGGAATAAAACTGGTTTCCATAGAGCTACTTAGTGTGTGTGTAAGTCCAGTGAGTACCACACCTCAAGTTTCAGGCCAGCTTCCACTACCTTCAATGATACAGAAACCAGATTTAACACTGATTACCTTGTGGTCCTTGTTACATTTTGAAGCACTTTATTTTTCTTTCATTTGATGAATTACTATAGAGATATATATTCACACCATTTACCTTAGCAGGAGTAGGTCTCCTATGTAATCAATAAAAATATGCAGGGTCCCGGTTGGGTGCTCTAGAGACTCCTGCGGATGCTCTACTGACTTTTACAAACAGTTCAGCTCCTGAATTCACCTCCTGACAGCAGTTACCGCAGATGACACAGTGGGAACAAGCGTATTGTGCAGGAATCTTCTCCATCCATTTCCAAACTCTCTGGAAATGCACTTTTTCTTTTTAAGATGTAAAGAAGCAACTTTGATATCACAGTGTAAGAAATAACTAATGGTCATGGAAAGTCTCTAGTAGCAGCATTTACAGAATTCACACAAGATTCAGCACCAACAGTATAATTACCACATACTAATTCACAATGGCCCTTTGCTATTTTGGAGATGGAGTTTAGTGGGAAATGGTGAAAAAATATGAAAATAAAATACAAGATTGAGAAGTTGAAAGTCAAAACAATATTCTTCGGAGAAATAAAGGAGTATGTGGGTTCCTTTCATTTTTTTAATTTTTAAATTTGAACAGATGTGAAAGTCGAGGTCATATGGGGCAATGTGGACACTCACTGAAATTCCTACAAGCTGACAGTGTCTAAATAGCAAAGATTTGGAAGGTGATTGAAGACCACTAGAAAAAAATCCAGAGCAAACTGTTGTTGTATCTTCAAGACAATTTTATGCAGTGGGCAAATAACATTAACTACGCACAAAAATCAAAAATATATGTATATTCTAAAGTCAGAATGCAGGTGGCAGCTTGATCAACCATATGCGTATTAACAGATTTCACTGTCAAGATTAGGAACATTTAAAGGCATTTGACACTCTCTTTCACCAGATTCAACTATAGTCATTTCAGGAAAATAAGCATATTATGCTTGTCCTATAGCAGAGATAAGTCACGTATATAACTCTACCAGAACTCGTTTGACGGTGCAAAAGCTAAAATCTTCCCAGATTTTCATGCATGCTTGCTGGTATCTATCTAGGTGTTCTATACTTTAGGTCATGTCAGTTTGGAAAGAAGCAGCTTCAGAGATTTGTGTTTAGAAGAGGTAAAAACTTCTAGATGCTAAAATTGCACACCAGGAAAAAAGAACCGTCATCTTCCTCGGCACCAACACAAGCTGCTGATTTGGGTAGGTGTTTAATATTAGCGTTTCCTCACCCTAAAACAAGAGGCAAAGCAGTGAATCCTGTAACTTAAAAAGAAAACTATGTGGCATCGTTTAGAGCAGACAGGAAATTCTTGAGGGGAAAGCAATATTATCAGGCAGCACTGCTCAGGAGAAATGCAATGACCTCTCCGCATAAATACATTTCAGGTCATGCCAGCTCCTTGCTTCTGTTAGATAGCAAGGAGTGTCCTCACTCTAAACTTCCCAAGGTCTCTTTTTCTGTCAGAAAAAGAAGAAAAACAAAGCCAAGTTGTCCCCTGAAAGCAGTGTTGGAACAAGGAGCTGTAACCAAGAAGCCGCGTGGCTTTACACCCTCCTTGCTCCAGTCATGCTACATCATCTCCAAACGCAAGGATTCTGCTTGCAAACTTCACTGCAATAAAAAGGGGCACCTTGCCCTCCAATGGGCCTCGCATAGGCTAAGGCAACAGTGCAGATATGAAAAAGAAAGGCGCTGTGCATCTTCTAACACCCAACTGGCCTGTGAGGGTCCAGAAAAGCCCAGGGGTGGACTCCTCTGAATCTTTTAAACAGCTCAGCCTGTAAGGCCACCACAGTCTGTCACAAATTCAGGATAAAACACGTTAACAGTGAAACTCAGTGTCTCCAGTTTTGGCCATTGTGAACAAATGGGGTTAATGAATTTATCAGGTGTTCTTCTGAATGGCCTCTTGTTATAGATCTGCGCAGCAGCTCATGTGGTCTCGAGCTTAAGTGATAAGGCTGGAGTGCAAGTACACCTTCACTAAAATCAACTCCATCACCCTAAAAGAATTCCTAGTTCCTTCATGCTTTTGATGGACAATATTATTCTCATAAAAAAAATGGGAAAGAGTTTCAGCAAGATGACTATTTCCAAAGACAGCAGCTATTTTGTTCCCTGATTTTGGTTTGGTTTATATCAGCAAACAATTCCTATCTAGCAAAATAAAGACAGAAGTAAAATACTTCACGTTATATTGATGGTAGAAAGGTCCACTTCTGCAAGGTTTCTAGATTGCTGGAAAGAAGTAAAAAAGAGTCTTCCCACCAGCATCCTGAAAAGGCTGACACTAGCTTACACTTACACAAACAAGTATTCATCATTTTTTGCAGTATTATGTATTTATATTTTTTCCTCTACCATTCAAACATCAATACTACACTAAAATAAAAACCATCACTTTGTATTCCTGAATTTTTCTGTTATTTAATTGGTGTAGATATCTAGAATTAGGCTGGCTCAGCAAATGAAGACTTATAGTCTGGGAGTCTGATTTCAGAATTTGTAGAAAAATGCGCAAGGACAATGTTTTTAATAGATGAGAAAGTTAAATAAAATATATCACCATTCTCTACTGTTTTCTCGACCATAATTGCACTAAAATTCTTCTTATCACTTCAATAACTAACAGTATCTTATCATGTAAATCTTCTACATGACAATTAAGATCTCTGTTTGCCTTCAAGTAAATTTAAAGAGTTGTCTTTAATAAAGCAGAATAAAGCTAGGAGATGTCAAGTATCATCTCTTAACTACCAAGCACCCCCATGCTTACACAAAATTACACAGGATTAGCTTGCCTGGCAGTTTTAAAGCTACAATCTGGACTTTGTCAACTTTTTGGCACTCCAATCAAAATGCAACCCAAGAAGATTACAGCTGGCGGTGCCATTTGAATAGCAAGTTTGCTGAAGAGCACTGCAGAGAGTTGCCAACGCCCTGGCTGGGCAGGTCTGCCACGGCGGGGCCCGAGCAGGACGGCCGCGTTTCCACACCCCGCTTCGGTCCCCAAAACCAGTGCCAGCTCCAGCAGTTATGAGAGCAGCAGGCCAGCTCTGTCCTGGTGCCCGCGGAGCAAATGCTTCTGGAGCAAATGCAGATTCACCCCACCAAAACCCTATTTTTCTGCTCAGGGTAGAAAGCAGCACAAATGGGATGGGCAGACGTATCAAAGAGACAAAGGTAGAGGACAGAAGGACGAGTGCTGCATCTTCTGGTTGCACAAAGCACAGACTCTTCTCTTACATCGCATCAGGAAGCTCTGGCAAAACTTCCACTCCCTTGAATTCTTTGAATTTTGCCTCTATTTTGGACTTGTGCTTTAAAAGTAAAATTCAGCACTGACAGCACATTGCTGGCTGATTTATAGAACAGTTGGTATAACTTTCCAAACAGGGTTACAAGTGCTTTAGATTTAGGGCCAAATTTTGTTCTTATAAAACTATTCATCATTTCCCCAAACACTCTCAGAAAGGAACTCGAGCAGCTTCCAGGCTTCACAAAGCAGAAGAGTGGGGAAGAAACATAACTTGCTACACATTCCCTCACCCACAGCTCTGAATTGAAACTCTGTCCCAATCAAGGGCTTCTAGAATATCTCCCCAATCTTTAACATACACAGGTAGTGGGGAAAGAAATCACAGTTGATATACGTAGTGACAGAAGAATTAAAGAACACAACGTAACTGGGACAGAAGGAAATAGTCCTCCCAGCTTAGTGCTTTTCCTTAGAAAGGGCATAAAGAGGGACTTCTTACTTCAATCTATCTTGGATGAAGAAAATGAAACCATTTTTAAAAAAGCAAGTCTACATAAGCTTATAAAATGCTCTTAGAACAGGTTACATGAGCAGAAGATTGAGAAGTCTGATTTTCCATAGTTTCATTGCTACCTCAAACAAATGCAAGAGAAACATTTACCAAAGGAGGGAAGAAAAAAAAAGGAAAAAAGGAAAAAAAAAAGAAAAAAAGGCAGCAAAAGATAATACATAATTCAGAGTCAGAAATATTAGCTGTTGCCAACTGGACAGCTACAGAAGTCTCTGCAGTGGTTTACTCAGAATTTCCTCAAGTGAAAGAAGACGCTTTGTTAAAAATGACACCTTAGGGATGCATATATAATCCCCCTCTGACTTCCATGTCATGTTTCCTGAGTTTACTTCAAGTCAAAATACATTTTTCCCCTTGCTCCCAGCCCTGTGGGGTCAACCCTGCTAATGAAAATCAAGCTGTCTTTTCTCCGCTATCCACAATAGTCAGATAACAAAATCCAGGTTCTGAACCTGGCATGTTTATTGTTGGCCGTGATGTATAAGGCAACAGCAGACAGCTTCATTTCTGGAAGGTGGGCTGACCCTGCAGAGAGACAACTGCGGAAAAACTTCTAGTTTTGACTCGTAGTAAAACAGTTGAACAAACACGACATGACATGGATGTCAGAGTGCATAACACAACGGAACTGCCGGAGTACCAAGAGAATCTACGGAAATGTTAAAGTTTATGTAACTAACCTTTGCAATACAGTTTGTGATCTTTCATGTTTTAATTACAGATGTTAATATGCTGATCAGAGACAAATAAAAGCTAAAAGAAAAGCAGAAAAGATGCCTACTCCAAAAATGCTCGCCTTTTTTTTCCTCTTTTATGCAACTTCCTAAGTATACTTTTAAAGCTTTACAACACATAGCATAAACTACATGACAATTAGAATAAAAGAACGTGCAACTGCTGTAATTTGCGTGTACCAGGATATGTAGAATAGCATCGAGGTTATTGTAGGTGACCCATAAAACGGCAGCACACCCGTAATATTTTTAGAACCTCACTGAACCAACTGTGCAATTACACAACTTTCAACAGTAAGCAGGGTTTAAAGTTATCGTGTAACAGCATGAAATGACACAGCAATGACAGTTTAGCGTTGTTGCTAGTTCGCAGCTGATCAGGCAGCCTGTACCGTGGGAAAAACCGGTGCCACGGCTAATTATAAACCCAAATATCGGCAGTGCCCTGCGGTAGCGCCCCAACGGCGCTTTGCTTGCCAAGGTGGAGCGGGCAGGGCCGGCAATCCATCATCCGGTGCTGGCACCCAGATCCACACCCAAAGCTCAGTCTCTGCTGCTCTTTAAGCTAAACCCACAGACTTCAAACTCCCACAGGAGTCGGAGTTGGGAAAGGGACTGATGGAAAATAATAAGAAACATCATCCTTTCCATATTCATGTGATCGCAAAAAATAAGGATCAAAGTAGAAATATAAATGTCCAGTTCCAACAAGTCAACCTAACAAAGGACCCTACAGTAGAGGCTTCTATTTATATTAATTTGAAAGTATTGTCTCTAAGGAATCCTACTACTCTTTATTTGTGCCTTTCATTCCTGATAAGAACTGGATAACAGGGTGCCATAATTTTTAGGAAGAGTTTACTTTGACTACAATCATATGAGCGAGGATCCATAGTTTCACAAAAAGACGATACTCCACCAAGACAACATGTGCAATTCACAGTTACAGTTTAGAAGAAATATTAAACTGCTGTGGAATAAGGACAGGAGCTCTACCAGAGAAGACAGATGCACATGCTGTGATTCTGTGCATATGTAAGTCTTCTAGGAAGATCTGCTTTGTAGGGTGAGGTAATGTCTTTTTTTAGACATACAAAATGATAATTAATTCTATCAAGGATAAGAATACATTTTTTTTTAATCTGAAGAATTCTATTTCATCTTCTCTTAAATTTTAGAACTTCTCATACAAAACAAAAATCTCCTCCAAAAAGTCTGAAAAGTTGCAGTTCTTTGGGGTGTATCCATTCCCAAAACATGCACTAAAATCAACAGGATTTTGTGTTAAGGAGGCGCTCCAGAACCAGACTTTAAATAGACACTGACTGCACAGAATGTGCACCAGCATGGGGAAAGAAATACTTCCCTGCAAAGGAATAGTACAACTCAGCTACTTTTCTAAATACAGAGTGCCAGAGATCTGGTGGGGTTATGTATTGATGCTATCCGTTTAATTTTAAAATAACTGATATTTATTTCAATTATTTTTATGGTAGTCTTGGCCTTCCTCCAAGTGTGACACGGCTTGCTTTTGTAGCAGAAAGATTTGCGAAGAATTAGAAAACATTCTTAAATAAGAGGCCCTGTACTTATAATAAATGGTGAGGCAGGAACCTCTTAAAACCAATTTGTTTTTATGGACAACTCGTATTTATGATGAATTAAGGCAGGAATAACAAAAGAAACTCACATTGTATGCTATGGTTCTTATAAGTTATGATGAATTGTCTCTCGCTTTCTACGACTGCCAAAATATTCTTCAGTTTTGACTTTGTTTGCAGTGAGAACTGAGAGCACAACTCACCTGTATAAGATAGCGAGTGTTTAAATTTTATTGGCAATGTTTTGTCAAACACTAACATTGTTCTGAGGGTTCCGACTCTCCATTTCCAGCATATACTGGCTTCTTGTTTTCTTCCACCCATTGAGGAGGAAAAAAACAAACAAACCCGCTGTCATCTCTTGCTCCAAAGTTCCTTGTTCTTTTGTCAAACCAACTGGAAACTTTATACATGTGATATAAATAGTATACACATATGATGATATATGCAACACACAAACCACACCTTTGCAGTTCTGCAACAGTGGACAGTGGAGGCAGCTTGACTCTGATCTTACTTTTACAAAGCCACGTTTTCTTGTGTAAAGTGACTTTTGAAAGGGTTTGTTTCTATAAAAGAAGTCTTTTGTGGAATAAGAGCGGTGTGTATAGAATGACCTGACCCACAGAAGCACATTCCGCCCCCAGATAATTAAATATGCTCATGGACCAGCCTGCTGCTTCAGTTTAAAATGCCTTGGCGGGCAGAGTTTGGAACTCTGTGGAGGAAATCACGCGAACAGAGGCAGGGCTGGCATCACATTTTACCTTGTGCTGTCACCAGGATCCTGTAGTTAGGTCAGGATCACACACAAGTGCTGTGCAGAGGTCAAAACAGGGCACCTTGCAATATTAATTCCATGTCCTACGCCAATGTGTACACAACAGGGAAACCCTCAGCAGCTGGCACGAGAAGCCAGAATTACCACTGACACTATTATAACACTGAAGCAGGAGAACATATTCCATCCTTTGAACGGAGCCAGGCTGCACCCCCATGAGGTGCAACAAGTAGAAAAGCTGAACTGTGTAAATTGCCCTTCACTAATCTAAAGCCCTCAGTCTAAACTTGGCAAATGATCTGAGCTGGTCAATACCCAGACACACACATGGTACTTGATGTCTGTTTCTAGAAATCCACATCTTTGCCACAGTTATTTAGAAGGGAAAGCACCCATCCGATTTTGTCATACAGAGAAAGTGTTCTGAAATAAGAAGGAGCAATGAGACATTCCTTCATCCTGCTTTGAAACCTTACTGCTTTGGTTGTTTAATAGTTTCATGTTTCTGAGATTTTTAAATATCCTGCAAATGGAGTAAATGACACAGAAAATTTGCTCAGACTGCCACTGCGCTCAGTTCCACCTCCAGTCTCCATCGCCACCCAAATGCTGATGAAATGCTGCAGAAGAAAAACCACAGTGGGCGATCACGGCTCTCAGGGAAAGTTTCTTTTCAACTTTTACAAGTGATAGATTTTAACTAAGCGCTAATTCTCCCAGGATGCTGCCAACGCTGCTACACATACGTCTTTCCCCTCACTCCATACCCTTTTTCCAAGCTCATTTTGAAAGGTGTCTTTAAAGTCTCCAAAAGGTACAACCTTTCCTTGGCAGTTTTTCCCCCTCATTACATGTTCGCACCTCCACTCAAGTCAGGGGGATTCTTGTCTATAAAGGAGTTTGCTGCACTTTAAGAGCAAATACAAGTGAAGAGTTGAACATTTTAAATCTTGCATTGTTGCATATACTGCTGTAGGACAGTAAGTGTCTTTATTATGATTCACTGAGCTTTAAAACATTGTTAATTGAAAAAAAAAAGCTGTCTATCTCAGAGCAATATACCATTCTTTTAAATAGGAGAGGAAAATGCACATTGGGACAACACAACAAAACACATCTTTCAAACATGCACTAACTCCAGCAGTATACTGCGTGTTACATCTGATGTGGTAGTTGTTATGGAAACTACGCCTTTTGATTGAGTAGCAGAATAAATACCCACCTAAAACCAGCATGATGGGCCAGGGCATAAATGAAGTACTCTTGACTCAAGCTACCTATATTTTACAGAATTAATGTTTCTTTTACTCTAATATTGCATGATAAAAAAATGATTTTTCCAGCCAAACATTTTCCTAACATTTTCTCTCCATCCTATTTTTTTAGTTATATTACAAGATAGAAAAGATATCTCCTGCACCAAAAATCGAAGCCAATTTTTAGCAGTGTGGTACTTCTAATTGATACTAAGTCACTACTAAAAAAAAATATAAACAAACAAAGAAAGTAAATGCAGAATTTAATCTCACTTGCATTTTACTTTTGACTATTCCAGCTTTCTTTTGCAATGGAGAGTAATATAAAAATTGCCACCTATCTCCCTTCCAAAAGCTTTGCACAATTGTCCCATTATTTCCCTTCACGTGCCCCAGAGCTTTGTATGGGAGTGAGGCTTGCGGGGCTTGTTTTGCTTTTCTCTTTATCTTTTATCATCTGGATTTAATAAACATGAAAGTTGAGAAGGCAAAAAGAAAGAGCTATTTAACTGAATCTATTCTGGTGTAAGGCAGTTGCTGATTCCTGCAGAGAACGTCATAACTGTACATCTTCATATCAACATTTCAATCCTTCCCCTCTTTCCGACGTAATTAAGAGGCAGGTTGCATAACTTGTGAAATAAAACATATTGACTTTTGTTTTCCCCGTGCACATCTCTCCACGGCCGCAATGCCATGGGAGGGAGTACAAGCGCAACAGGCACACGTATCACAAACTTGCCCATAATGGGCACGCACTCACCCATTGGATCAACATCTTTCCATGTATTAGCATGACAAAGGACACAATTATTTTGGATATGCCTGAATGCAATTTTCATTAACTTTGCAATGATTTATTAACAAAAGTGTCAGGAATGTAATAAAAGCAGCAGGACTCCTCAAAATGCCAAAAAAAAAAAAGGAAAAAAAATGAAGAATACAGCAGAATTTCTAAACATGCCTTGCAGCATCAGGTCAATAAGGTTGCTTGATTCTATCAAAAGCATCACCATGGTGAGTGAACTCTGCAATTAACAAAGAGTAAGCACAAAAAATGCTAATATCTCATTTGAATGTAATTATGCACAGATTACTGTTCACTGGAACAAGAAAAGGGATTTTAATTGCCACCCAAAGTTACGTGTAAACCCAGGATTCTAGTTAACTTTTCTTGTTCCGGAGACTTTGTACAACACTGCAAATGAAGAGTTCACCAATTCTTTGTAACATCTCTGTACTGCCTTTTTCTCAAGTATGCGACTTCCCAGAGTCCTTTTTGGAACATCCCTCCATGTATGTTGGCAAGGTTAGTTTGTAATAAGTTTCACCATCGTTTGCATTTTAATACTATTTGATCTCATTTACATGTTTAAATTTGTTCCTGTAATAAAATTCATTAGTATGTTTATCATAACCACATAATGAATATAGCCCTTATGTAAAATAAAAAATTGAAAGTACATTAGAGACATTACAAGCTGTTTGAAATCACTGTGCTTTGCATATTATACCTTATTAATTAAATTATAAATTATTTATTTATGTATTTCTTTAATCAGGGGCAAGCACTAGAACAATATTATATTAGTACAAGACAATACAACTCAAAGCTAATTCACATCCGGACCAGTCTGACATACATAGGAGTGCAGATTCATTTTGTGCCAGGATGGCAAATGCCATTTCCCCTCCGTGTATCAGGGGGATGAAATAGATATTGAAAGGGCAGCGGGGAGAAAATGTTTCTTGCGTAAGTTAAAACTTCACTTGTTAAGATAATACGTCCTTTGCCTTCCCTTCTTAGGGGCGAATAATTACATGCGATACACAGATGGAACTGGAGAATAAATCGCCATTCAGGCTAACGCCAAATTCACATTATATAGAGTCCATCGATACGAAAAAAAAAATGGAAAAAAAGAATTAGAATATTTCAGTGTTTTGCAGCGATTTCTAAAGTTCAGCAGATAAAATTTAGCATTTTGTAGTCATGGAGAATGTTAGAGAAATACCACAAGAGCAGCAAGACAGTTGCTCGAGTTCATAGTCTTTTTAACGAAGCTGCTACAAAGAAAAATTAATCCACTGCCATGCAACATTATTACATTAAGAAAAATAGAGTTTATCACAAAGAATTAATAGTTGGAAGAAAACTATTAGGTATTAAAAGCAAAACTCGCAAGATTACAGAAAAATGAGACTGGTACATCTAAAGGTCAGCGGAATCTGTAGAAAATATTGGGGTATGAAGAAAGCAAAAGAAATTAAAACAAGAAGCCAAGAATAAAATTGCCAAATGCATGACTGAGATAGAAGATGGTACAGAACTTGGTCCTATTCTGACAGCAAGAGTTGTGGTTCCGTTTTAATTTTAATCTCCCTCTAACTCTGAGGATCCACAACCAGTCAAACACAGAAAAGGCACGTGCCAAAATGACATTTTAGTTTGGAGGATACAAAAAGCTGCTGAAAACCTCCATTAGTCTGTGACTGACAAGGGAAGAGCCTGAAGGACCAAGAGCACAGATACACTTAATTTTACACCATAATGAGCAAACAGAACTGTTCTTCTGCTGGCTACATCAGAGGAAATTCAAGTATTTGTTAGCATATGTATTTATACAGGAGTAAAAAATGCTATCTCAGGTCATGTTCTGTATTTACATTTCATCAAGAAATACGCTTTTAATGAATAATAGAAATTACAGTCTACCTGAAAAAAGTTCTCATTTTGGGCCATGGAGTAAAGGGGCGCTAGGAAGCTTTAGGAAGTCAAAGTTTTGCTGGTCTAAAAATGAGCCAGAAATGTAAATTCCGTTTTAAAAGGTAGAAAAAAGCCCAAACAGCACCCACCCATCACCACCCCTCAGAGATGAGAAGCTGAGATTGTTGGCAAATACAAACTAGGCTAGGTCCTGTCCTGCTCTTCTTTCTTCCCCATGTAGACTCCTAGAGCCCATCCCAGATGTGTAGTGGGCATATGGAAAACTCTTAATGTATCTGAGAAAAAGCAGATATGCAATAACCTGTCTTGGGTCACTGTAACACAAGTAAAATTTACCGTATATCTAACAAGTGAATAGAATCTATTTAATCAGAGCAGCGTGGGGCTGGGCACTGGCTTTTTACCGAGCCATGAACAAAAATGTTAACTCAGGTAGACACATCCTGAGGAACAACAGATGAAATCTTCCACTTGGAAATGCGAAGGGCAGAAGGGACATCTCACCTGCCCTTTTGCCCAAGAGGCTTCATTATATACCGGTCTCAATGGATTAAGACAGTGGTGAATTCAAGGACTTGGAGTTATCAGAATAAATGAATTTATCAGCGCTTCTCGGTATTACTGAGACTTCAGAGTTCAACAGCAAGTCTAAGCAAAAATCAAGGTACTTCAAACGCTTGCTGAAAGATGCTGGCAAACTTAATAGGCCCATTACAATGGTTTTATATTAAAAAAAAAATACTTTTAATTGGAAAAAAAGGAGTTGGGGGAACCACATCTTAAAGACGATATCCTTATACATATATCAGGCAATAGGAGCACTATTTTGGAAAATCCATCCATTTAAGTGAAAACCTGAACAAGAGACCACAGAGATGTCAGAATTTGACCTAGAGATCACACGGTCTGAGCAAAGTAATGGAAATCACTTTGGTCCACTTCATTTGGGCTCCAAGCTGAAAAGCCTAGTTCTCTTCAGCAATAACATACTGAAAAATCCAAAGACATATCAACATTCCTCTCAAATTCAGCCAAATGCTACAAAGCACATTTAAGTAATACTTTCATTAGCATTTCATCACAACCATATGCAAAGCTATGGTGTGACATACCTTATTAGGCAGCAGCGGTTTCAAAAAGGAACAAAAATCCCAGACGTAGAATTACAGCCAAAAAACATTGTAATATAACTAAGAATTTGGGGACTTCACTTACATTTCCAGGAATTTCCCAATAACTTGGATAACATGGGCCAGTGTCCACTGGAATCTGGACACTGCGGCTGAACCCTCATTTCTGCAAGGACATTCCACAAGAGACTTTATTTCCCTATCACTGAGAGTACTGGGCTTCATTTCACAAATTTACAACAGCATTCTCAATATATATTACTACACATTCTCACATACATTATTCCTCTAAACAAGCCAGTTCAACTAATTGACCTGCTTTCCTCTTCCATCTCCTGGTCCATCAGACATTATAAAATTAATTTTAAAATAGGATTCCTCTAGACATTAGATAAGAGCTTATTAATACATTAAGCCATGTCAGGATTAAAAAGAAAAAAGATAGATAAGCATTGATAAAATTACTCGATTTCAGTCAGGAAAAACATGCTTCAAGAAAGAAAATGTACTCATTCATTCTGCAGTGCCACCTGCAAACATGCAGCAAGTCAACAGCCCGTTCACAGCAGCAGAAACATCGCAGGTAAAACCCTGTGCCAAGCACTGATTTCTCCTCCTCCAGCGCCAGCGATGGCAAAGTTGCACTTGGGTGTCAGCAAATCTGCGCTGCCAATGGACTCACCCAGTTTACTCCAAACTCCGAGCAACGAGAAAGTGAGAAAACCTAAGGTTCTTGTCCACTTTCCTTCCTGAAGGCTATACCACTTGACTGCTACAAAGGAGGACACAGTGGGCTACCAAAGCTAACAGCATATAGAGAGCAAAAGAATATATGCGGTAATTGCGGGTTTGCGTCTCTGTTTCCACCTGCTTGCATGCATGCGTTTCTGTGCAAAGGGGAACGGTTGACTTCCAAAGGGAGTGTTCATGCTGCCAAATTCAAAATACAGGATACTTGAAAATTTTGTCCAGTATAAACATTATGGAAATCATTACTCAATTTCCCATGATTAAATTCACAACAGTAGAACTGCATTATAAGTTTCTGTAAACTGAATTACTGTTCCTTCTAGCTATAATTGGCAGGGAGCATTGAGCTCGAGACATACTGGTTTTGTGGGGTTTGGTTATTTTTTAAGAGCTTAGAAAACTCCAACTCAAGAGACGAATGCTTAGGGAAGTGATGAGTGTGATAGCAAACAGGGAGTTATGTCGAAAAATATCGCCCACTTTTAAACATCACAGGAGGTAGTTGTGGCTGCTACAATAAATCCTTTCCTGTACTAAGTAGTAAAAATCTATTCAACTGTCCTTTAAGTATTCATTTTAGTGCCATGATTACAAGACCATTATTACCTTAATAAAATTCATTCAGTTTACAAGCTAAAAGGTCTACGGTTTGAATATCAGAATAATCCAATTTAATTAGGATAACAATGTGAAAACCGCTCACATAACAATTGTGAACAATTTTCTAATGGATTTAAATTATGTGCTTGTAGAGGACATTGACAGATGATATATTTACTTTTCCTGGGAGCGCACTGGAGATCTCCAAAGGAGGAATGTCTAAGCCAGAACAGATTTAGATACCTCAACATATCTTAAAATTGGGGGTTCAAACCAAAGGCATTATCCAGGTCACCTCCACCTTTGGTGACTCAGAGTTAAGAATAAAGACAGCCCAACTTTCTCCATCTCCCTTGTAAATAAAGAACAATTACGTCTTGGACAACAACAATAATTAGTGTCCATACAGCCATTTACATCTGAAAAGTGCTATCCAGGTAATTAAAGATAATAAGCAGTTGGATACCACCATATGGCTGGTTAGTTGGATAAGCCCCTTTTAAAAAGTTTAAACAAACAGTTCTAGATTTTAACGAGCCCAACGCTGGTTAAGCAGCATCCTTGCAATGATAGAAGAGAGAGGGTCTGCGTTTCAGCAAACCAGCTTGTATTATGCTTCGCATTCTGCTCTCAAGGGCCAGGAGACTCAGCACTAAATCGTGGACAGAGCGCTATTTAGGATCAGAAAGAATATTACTTTCTGATCTTAGAGGCCTTGTGCTTGGCTCAGTCTGGAGCAACACATGTTCTGAACATACTGAGCACACTGTCAACGCTTGAAAAATTAGTAATAATTGTTGAAAGCTTTGCAGGAGTTTTTCCTGTGCCATAGAAGAGAGTTACTGCAATCTGCTCCATTTTCAATTCCTTAAAGAATAGTTCTTGTGCTCCTGGCAGGCTACCAATTGGACTCTGATTTTGGCAAAGCATTGGGTCTTAAGTGTTCCACATATCACACAGCTTGTGAGGATGCGTCTCCTGATGAAGCTCGTCTTCTCTCAAATGTCTGAGGGCAACACTACCCTTGGTTTAACTCCACTGATTTCAAAGAAATTGAAGGGAAGGGATGAATTTGGAGCAGAGTCAGAGCTGAGTGTCATCATATCACAGGGCAATTTATAATGAACCGTCTCTCCTTACATCCTTGGTGCCTTCCCCAATGAGCAAAGGCTTAGTACTGAGCATTCTCGGACTTATTAGTGAAATCAAGATGAATAGGAAGTGAACTTGATTCAAATCTGAATATTCAAATAAAGGTAAAAAAGAGTTCACTTATCAGAAGTTTTATTGCAAAATTAAATAACCAGCCTCATATCACACTTCAATAAAATTATCTACGGCCGTCCTTGTTTTCAAAATTTTTAAAAACCCAAAGGTAAATTTAAAATAATGATGCAGGCAGGAGCTTACTTTAAAAGATGATACATCAATGCAAAGTAATAATGTAACAACTGATCCAATAATTGTGCACATTTAGATAAAATATGGTTCTGTATTTCATCATTAGACATTTCTGAGCTTAGTGACAAGAGAGAGATAAAGAGCCTCAAGACTCTCCACAACCATAACCAGAAATGAAATTCTCAAGAACACAAATACAATAAGATGTTTAGTGAAATGGAAGTATAGGTCTTTCACAATAAATATTTGTGTGGTTTTAGAAACAATATATATATATATAAATATGTGAGGGTTTGTGTGTGTACCTACATACAGATTGTTTGCATAAATGTTTAACACATTTGCATGCTGTGTGTATTGAATACACACACATTTATTAATTTCTACAAAGCTGTATGAATTCCCAACCTTTTTTTCCCCTGCATTGTAAGTTAAGGGTTAATGATGTGTTCAGTTTGCAAAGAGCAAGTTTAAAATTGAATACCCAAGTTAGTGGCTACTATTAGACTTGGTTTCAAACCATCTTCATGGCACAACGGTTTTGTGAAGCTAACAGAAACTACTGTAATATTTTCTCTTGCAAAGTCTGTTTGCTAATCAGTAGTGGATCTAATCAAGGACCTAATAAGTGCATAATGGTACATTTGCTTCCCAGGAGAAACCACTGCTTCTCATCATACCACAAAATACCCCCTTGCAAGGTGCAACCAGGATCCATGGACTCACTGCAACAGTCTAACAATTTAATTGCAAGCCCTTAGGCAGGGATAACTTAAATTACAATTAGAGCGCTCTAGCACTGCTGCTAACATCTGTGTGATGAACACTGTACTGATTAAAGGTTTTTAAAAGAGAACTCGGCACTTCATACTCCAGAACAAGTCAGTACAGTAACTTTGAAGTCTTCTGTCTTACTATTTTAATACTTGTGATGCACTCTGCCTAGTCTTTTCTGCGGGAATTCAAAGGATCCACGCTCAGTGTGGTGTCTGCCCTTTGAAAGGCCTACAGGGGCATGCTTACATTCCAAATCCCTTCTTTGCTGGTGGAATACACACAACAAAGCCATTCTGCGGCACTAGAAGAAAAGCAGCGCGCACCAACCCTGCCTTGCCACCATCTCCAAAACCAGGAGAAGCTTCAGAAGCATGCATGGAGCATGGAAGGATGCTCACGACTAAGCCAAGCAGAAAAGTTACTGAAGGCTGTGACTGTGCAATCACAAATAGTGGTACTCAGTAACAACCTTCACAGTGGAGTAAGAGCTCGGCAAGCAACCACAGCAGCACTGTGAGAAACTCTCTGTACCACTGGGAAAGGCCGAGCAAACCTTGCTTGGCAAAGCAAGCCATAGATGCATTGTCCTTTAGTTTTCCCACCTTGATGGATTTAATTCAAGTTGTATAAGAGAAGCCACTAGATTTCTTTGAAATGCTGAATTGATGCTTTATAGGTTCTCATTTGCTTTTTCTTTGCAGCAATATCAAGCAGGTAAGGACATCACGAGGTAGGGCTCAGGACATGTTATAACCTTTACAAGGAACAACGGAAAGCCAGCTCTGTATCTTTGACCAAGCAAAAAGCTGCAGTTGGTGCTTGCTTACTGCCTGCCTACATACACTGCGGAGTTTCCACTCAAGAGCTCTAATAAATCTTATCTTTACCTTTTAAAAGTCATGTCCCCATTCTTCCTTTGATATTCCTGCAGCCTTTCTTCAGAAAAGACTCTCCAGTGGGTAAATGAAGACAGACCCACCTTGCCAAAAGACGCAATGCCCAGCCTGTTAAGCAGATACAATTGTGGCACGGAACGTGGATTCTGTGAAACGTCAACGCGATACTCGGCAATGCATAAGGGTGACAGCTACACGGAGCCTGAAGTATGTGAATAAAAACAGTTTGCTTTTTCTGACAGGAAATCCCACTGTTTGAGACAACAAAACAGAAAGAGCAGCAGCCCCTTAAGATACAGCCTGCACAAAATAAACTTTTTTTCCCCCTAAAAGAAAAAGAATCTTGGCATATGGTAACAAAACCTATATAATTCTCTTGATCTTTAATCTCTATGCCAATGTCTGTTTTACAGATTATGGCCTCAGCTACTGACAAATCTGCTTAGTGAGTTTTTGGCTGACAAATCTGGCAACACAAATGCTGTCTGAAATACATTCAAAAGGCTAAACATTTTCATAATAGCTACTTTACACAGCTTAGTAGGTTTCCCTTTAGGACACCAATTTGATTTTTTTAAAGTGACAGTGTTAATTTTTATGATTACACACAGAACTGAGATTTTTATTTAATACAGTGGGCCTTCTAAAGCTTTTCAAGGGGATCAACCACTTTGCCAACAGACGGGCGGTACAGCAGGGGTGATTATAGTCATTTTTCATGTAATTGGGAGTCACCATTTGGTTGCTATCTTTCACATGCTTGTTGCCTCATCATATAATCCTTCATAATGGGGGTTTGTTGTGTGTCACAAGAATGTGCCAAGCAGCCGGGAAATAATAAACAGAGGAACCTCCTGGCTCGTGGGTAGCACGAGCGGTTTAACATCTGCCCAGCTTCTTTCAACTGCAATAAATTGCAGCTGATAGCAATGACCCAATAGGAAGGCATTTTGGTTTTGTTGTTTTTAGGACAAAATCTTGAACATCACACTTCATTATCTCAGCCACAGTGGCACAATCTGTAAGGACACGACTTGCTGACAATCGACATCGCCTGATGTAAAACATCATGATTCATCAGAAATTAGTAGAGACATCAAGTTCTTGCCCCAAGATGTCTGGGCTCTCTGGGAACAGCAAGAGTTGTCCTTTATACTTATTGGCTGCAGTTCGCTTGCATTAAATTATAAAGAATTTCACAGGAAATTCTGAAGCCATGCCAACCCTGCTTGCGATCTCCTCATATCTCCTCCAGCAAAGAAATAATGAACAGGGTCAGTACGCTACAACAAGAGTTCTCACAGGGTCACCAAGTTGGACCTGATGCAACAAACCACATAAGCACCTGCTTAATACTAAACCCAAGAACTGCTTTTTAAAGTTAACAGGACTGCTCATAGGCTTAAAGTTGAAGAAGTACAAACGCCATTTATTGGGCCATTTATGTTGTATAGGTTCATTACTCTATGATTCAGTGCTACGTGAAACAGGACATCACTGTTTGATGGTACGAACAGGTGGCACATGCACCAAAAATGGTCCTGATATCATGCTACAGTCTTTCTTCTGTGCCAAAAGTAGCTAGCCACATGAAAGACTCCATTACCAGTGTTTGGAACATTTAGCTCCCATTAACTGCAGTTTGGTGCTCCCAGTGACCTCACAGGAGTTTGAATATATTCAGCATATCCCAAGCTAACCCATGGGATTCCATAAGTTTGAGGCTCTATTTGTGATGAAAGAAACCAATTAGAATACTAGGTTTGTGTAAACTAAAAACAAACAATAAAACCACACCACACAAAACGCACACACCACCACACACACTCCAACCATTATTTCAGATAACCATTGAAACAAACCCATCTCTAATATGTTACTAGGTAGAAGAATGACATCTACCACACTGAATTCTTCCTCTCACTTTTAGAATTACGTTTTGAAACATTGTCTCTTCAGCTCTCATAGGCAAAATGAGATGGACAATATACTGATATACATAAGCCTTCTGTAGCCATCTACCCTAAAAGTGCCAAAATAGCCCATCACACAGTGCATTTTCCCTTGCCCGTAGTCAGTCACTGGAATTTCACTTCCTAGAATCAAATGAGAGCACAATTTTTCACAGCTATGCTTCAGTGAAAGCTCCTCATATTACATCTACCTCTTGTTGACTAAGAAAATGCATAGAGATTTACATATCAATTCTTGCAAAGCTTTTTAAAGTATGCACATGCTAACAGTACTTAAAACTGGAGAACCAAGTCCTTGCTGAAGAAGAGTTCAGAGAACACAGGTGAGTGCTCTACTGGCATTTCTGTCTTTCCCATCCAGCTCAAGAGCATAACAGCAAGTTTTGGCAAGTCTAAGAAGCCTATTTCATAACAAAATGCAGTCCATGCATTCCACTGGCCTATTTCATCCTTCATATAGGCATAGTGATGTCAATCACAGTAATACAGCATCAGTGTTTGTATGGTGTTAATTACATCAAACAGAAAACAAAACAAGAATCTCAAATATAAAAGTGATGATTTGCCACAATTAAGAAAAACTGGATAATGCTCAAGCAGCAGAAGCAAACTCGTATATCTCAGGAGAGGGAGGAAGGATCACAACATCTCCCAAGTATTTTGCACTTGGTGTAGCAGAAATTAACTGACCTATGGCTGGACATTATTCAGTTTTGTATTAGAAACAAACAAAAGTGCCTTAGAATCTGAAACGGCACCGACTTGCACTGATACTCTCACCTAACCTTTACTCCTTTTGGTTTTTACTACTGTAATATTTTCAAATTGGGGATTTTTAAAATAGTGCTTTTGCTAATACAACAGTGTTGAGACATACTAAGAGATAAATGCCAATGTGAAGATGTCTTGTCTCAGGAAAGGAAACAAGCTGTCTGGGATGCACTGGGACATGTGCATTCAAACTAGTAAAATTATATTCATAGTCAGAGTGGTGATAACATCTGTGAAGGCACAGATGAGGTGATGTAATGCATGTGAACAGATAAAGACAGTGGCGAATACAGGCTTTAGAGTCAAAGAAATTAGGGAGCTTGCCATGGAATGGATCCTGGAAAAAGCAGCACAGAACAAAAAGGAGAGAAATCAAGAGACTGTCATATAGGGGTGAGTGTAATCAGATCTGTCCACTACTCAGGTGGATCCCAAGGAGAGGTGCGGGGAGGATGAGCGCAGGGAGCAGAACTCCTGGAACAAAACAAGAACTGTGAGACCTGCCTCCGGTAAAGGGAATCGCACAGTACCTGCTACACCGAGCGAGGGCATCGCGTGGGACGGGAAAACAACAAATTCCAGGTTGGGACAACGCGCTCTGTCTGCGGTGTCTTTGAAATGGACAGTTCCTTGAGACAAAGTGCGTGCAACTCCAGAATGACCCTATTAAAATTAAGAAATTTAAGTTGCCTTGAACTTGTAAGTTGAAACATAAACATCCTAAACCTGACAACGTTTGTCTTGGAACTAAACTGATTTTTATTTCTGCTATTGCCACCATTTCAATAGGCAGCACACCAGAAAGTCCTTGCTTTGGTTTTTGACCAGTTCTAAACCAGAAATTGTAGCTCCCAGCAGCAAATAGTGTTCAGGCTTTCCGTACCAGAGAGCGCTTATGAAGGTAGTCTGGGACAGCAGGACAAACACATTATCTTGATGTTCCTGCTATCTGATGGGTTGTTATTAACTGTTGAACTGCTTAATTAGGTTTTATAGTTAACAGCCTGTTATGATTAGAGGGGACAATGCATGTGCGTTGTTGAGCTATTGTTTCAAACCATTTGCAAATTCAGAAGAAGCATCACTCAATTCACGCTCGGGAGGCTCTGAGCAAGCTGAAAGGAGAGCGGCTTTCTCTTCTACAGAAGAAAACTCTCACTATAGGCATGAAATGGGTGGATTCCCCAAACGATTCCATTCCGCAAAGGACGACAGAGAGCCCTCGTTTGGCACACGGGCGCTGACAGGTCGTCTCCTGCATCCCTTGGGCTGCCCTTCGCTGCATGGCAGAGATCACTGGCCAGCTGACCAGGGCTGACATACAGTTTCTGTAAAGTAAATTCCCCAGATTCTGGCACCTCAGCTTTGTTTCCATTTTCTGGGAGTTAACTCTCACTCGGTTCACCTGCTTTTTAAATGACATTTTCCCCTGTGCATTTCCATGGCACAGCACAGTCCTTTCCTGCTATTTTAGGCTCTTTCATACTCTTTTTAGAATTCCCATCCAGAAGCTCCTTTCTACACTTTCTCCTACTTACCTTTTCTAGTCACCAGCTGGTACTTTTCAGCTCTCTCTGGAAACGACTCAGTCTCCCAATTTAGTGACACGTTCACTCTGTTTCTCCTGGCCAGCTGCCACATCTTTCAATCTTGCTTTGTCCTCCTCTTAAAGACATGAAATCCTTCACACAATCTCTGCTAGATTGTCTAGCAGACCCGTCCCCTCCAGAAAGACTACAACTGATAACAATTTCAGAAGGTGCCATCAGCTGCCTGTCAAGCCCACCACTCTTGTTGTCACTCTTTCTTCTGGTATTCATCATTTCTCCTCATTTTTATCCAGGCACACAACTGAGAGACCAAAACTGCATTCTTGATTTTATAATTATACAAACAGTGCATAACTACACATTGTGAAAAACTCCCAATGAAATCCTGTGAAGTGAAGATAACATCGCAGGCTGCTCAGGGGAAAATCAGGTCAAGTTACGCTCTGCGTAACCTTCACAATCTTCTTTAACACTGCGATAATAGTGGGCTAAAGAATATTTCAAGCCATCTGATCTTCAGACCTGTTACATGAACTTTAGCCTGATTTTGATATAAGCATAGGTCGGCAGAATCACCATCTCTATTATACAGCTCAAACAGTGCTCCATGCCCCTTTACACCCTGTTGTAAAACTTGCAAGCGCATATTCTCTCCTTTGTGAGAAAATAGGCTTTTATGTAAAATGCATACTGCTAAGGGGCAAATTTCTCTTACTCACAGAGTAGCCAGTAAAAGAAGAGTTCAGTTTCTTTCCACACTGAGTCTTGACCTTTCTTCGGGTGGAAATTATGTACAATACAAGGTAGATATATACCTACTGAAAGACAGTATGACTCGCTAATTATTTCACTCAGCCTAGAGAAAAGAGCTGGGAATAATTGTCACTAACTACAGATCTGTGTTAGAGTTGATCCCACAAGCCAGTGCTCAGATCTCTGCAAATTCTCAGCTGCTGCCATCATTCCATTGACTTCAGTATTGACTGATTTCAATCATACCTCACATCCACAGATTCTGTCTCTAAATCTCATTGTCCAAACCACTGGGTATTGAAAATGTGGAAATTCATGCAATGCACACAAATTCCTCAATTTTCTCTCCAGTCACCAAATAATATCAGAACTGCTTTAATTAATACAGTCGTATAACTCCTTGATTACATTAATTCCTGGCTACGTACAGAAGAGAAACTCTGAAGGTTTCAGCTCCGTGGTGCTGATTTTGTTGAGCAACCTGTTTTGTATTGTGCTTGCTTTAAGTGAAGGCTTCAGAAGGGCTTTTAAGAGGACTTCTGAAGTAATTAGTCCACATGTGGATCTGCTGCAGTCCAGAGACTGCCAAAATTCATAAAGAGCAGTGCTGCTCTCTTGCTTTCCAGGCAAACAAACAAAATCTTCCAAACAAGTACATGAGAAACGGTTTGTCTGAAGGGCAAGCAACACGGTATCATTCACGTATGATATTATTATCTATAAGAAAGTGACTGCACACAAGTGCTTATTTAAGCACTTAGTGCCTTGAGATACCTGCTTGGGGATAGAAGCAGCTCGATGAGTGACAGCAGCTCTATTCAATCCAACTGGAGATATTTAGGAAACCCAAAAATGAGGTGTGCAATGGAATTCTGTGCTGAACAGCAGCATGAAAGCTGAAGTTCTCCTTATCCAAAGGACAGAGAACAGTAGGGCTTTTTTCTGATGTTGTTACATATACGTTGGTAGTTCTCAGAGTCCAGGAATCTGGAATAAGGTCTCTCTTAAGTACACATCAGAAAAGAAAAGCCAACTACTACTTCTTAAGGAAGAAAGCACTTAATTGTGACACCAACTATGCAGTGATTGGTGTTACCTCCCGCAACATCTTTGTTTCTACACTATATTCCAGTTTATTACTATGAATACAAACACCGTCGCTGTTTTCTCCAGCTCCCTTGCTTCTGCTTTCTTCAGAGCCGCTCTTGGTGGAAATCATCTTCCTTCTGCTGCTATAAAGGCTGCACCTGCCAGGCACAGACAGCACTGACAGCTTCAAACAGGTCAAGAGTGTGATTCAGTTCTTATAAAATGAGTAGGAGACTTGATGGTGATGTTAACAGCAACTGGATCCATAGCCAGAAGTTCTAATTTTTCTGCTGGAAGCCTTCCAAAACCTCCCAAGTGACTCGGCTCGGGTTAAAAGAATGTTAGCTGCGCTAACCAATAAAACACCAACTACACATGCAAATCTCTAAAGAAAGGGGGGAAAAAACCAGCCTATTTGGCCTTTGTTTCCTTGATTGTCCTTTCTCCTACTCTTACCTGACTGTCAGGTCTCTTAGACAGCATAGCACTTTGCCCAGCATCATTCATAGAAGAAGAGCAGGTGTACAACACCACTGCGATATTTTGGTATAGCACCCGCTGTTTACTGATTTGCACAGGTGTGAATGTCAATACGAAGGGAGAAGCATTCGGCACGCGTGCCGGTGCGCTGCTGTGCTCCAGGATGGCTCTGTCACCAGCTCTGTCCCGCCTACATATTGCGCACGCACTGAGGAGCTGCTGCCAAAGCCCCTCTCCCTTTCTTTCCACCCTGCTGCCCGGAGCCCTCACTCCACTTCTGCCAGAGACGCTTGTTGCTTTTATTCTGTTATTTCCTCTTGTGCCTGAAGCACGTAACACATTCCTTCAGCAGCGGCGAAAAGAATATGTAATCGTTTTAATTAGTGGAGGATGAACGTTGTTGGTCAGTGGCTTACAGGGCTCATGTCACATTTTGTTTTGTTTGCCTGACTCCAGCTTCTCCAAGCTGGGATTGCGGTCCTGCAGACATCCAAGGTGGATGTGGGGATGGAACCGTCCCCACCTGGACCATGTTGCAGCATGACAACCTCTCCTGTGACAAGCACCTACAGATCCTGCTATTTTACACCCTTGCCGCTACTGCTGCCTTTGTACATCTGCTGATCATTTCGCACTTTTGACTTCACAAGCTTTCCAAATCTGCACTTCCTCACAAAAGCAAGCACGCCTTTCAATTTGAAAATACAACCCTTACAGCCATCTCTAATTGCTGCAAAGTTCAAAACTGTCCATCCTCATCACGCAACAAAAGGAAAGTAGCACAAAAATGTAAAAACCACACTTAACCAATGCTAATGGCCAGCACCGCAAAACCAAGCTGAACTGATGAACCACGAGCCTCATTTGTCCTTTCCTGTGAGTCATCTCGTCTTCTGTTGACAGGGATCCATCAAGTTCTCAGCATTACTTGAACTCAGGGGTGTCTGTCTACGAGTGCATAATACAAAGCCTGGCAAACGGTCTTGAAAGTACAAGTAGTGGCAGTCCCTGAGATCCAGTGAGCCTGCAGGGAGCAAGCTGCTTCATTCTGAGGAGCACGAGGCTTTCATGACAGCCGCTGGCTGCTGCTTTGCTCAAAATCATACAAAAAATAAAAGAGTCAATGGCACAAGTGCACCATCACTGGTGCTAAAAGGATCAGGCTCCTCTGGTGATTTCAGATGCTGCTCATTTACTCAGAAATTAATCCTCCCTCCCCTCATATTCAGAGCCACTTAACGCCAGCCAACAATTATGCCATCTGATCACTAAAAATAAAATAACTTTTCTTCTTTGTCTCTGAACGTATTCCTTCAGGACCCATTTTTTTCTGCTGTTTAGTGAGCCAGGGAGAGGGATATTATGAGTTCTGGGTGTTTAACAAACAACACGACATGCCACACTCTTGAAGAATACAAGTGCAGGTCTTCAGCTTTCACAACAATGGATCCCATTTCTGGGGTAAAACGTAAGGCATGATTTTAATTTGAATCTTTTGGTTAATAAGAAATGTCATAGTCATTAGAATAGCACTGAAATACAAGCCATGCTCTGTCCAGAAATGAGCACTGTTGTGTTCTATCAGCTGTGTTGAAAAGGCAAGCTACATTAAAAAAAGAAACCAGCAACAACAAAAACACACCACGCTCAAGAAAGACCAGAATAAATATTGTGTTACTTTTGGTACATCTGTAACAATTAGGAGCTGGGTCCTACAACCATTATTCCCAACAATATCAATAGGATTACTGAGTAATCCTCAGAGGGTGTCAGGATCAGACAACAGCATTCTGCTCAGTTTTCATATAACAACATATCTCAATAGATCTTCCTACATCTTTAGCCAGAAAGTAAATTGGTCGTGTAGCAATTCTCCACTAAGGTAAAACAGAAAAGGCTGTCATACTTCTCTGCACAGAAAGGCACCTTAATACTTAATATGATTAATTGAGGGGAGATTAATGACTGAGTCAACACTAATTCCCATCCGGAGTGTTTGCATAGGAGTGTGTGGGTATGCTGGCAGTAGTATACTTGTGTGCAAAAAAAAATCAAACACAAAACCTGATCACATGTTCACAGCTGGAAACAGTGTTCGGCTTTATTCAGTAAGGTATAAGGCACTATCATTTAGCTCTCCCACAGCAGGAGGAAAAATGGTGCCACAGAAGAGAACTATCACATCAGACACACTCCAGGGGTCTCTTTTACCTACATTGTTCCTCTCCCAAATGCAGCTCTTTAAATTTTAAATAGAAAAAGAACACACAGAAACATTGTGTGGTACAAAAATGTCACGGTGAAAAAAAATGTGGAAAACATTTCTCATTAAGCAAGGTAAATACCCTAAAGTTCACATGTAGCTTTGACAGTGCAGTGTGTGCCTTTAAGACTTAAAGAAACACCCACATCAAAGTGTTGTCTTAAGATGGTGGGGCTTTAGTTCAAACATAGCCAAGTTGTACAATAGAGGATGTGGTGAATGTCTACACTATTTTTAAACTGAATAAAAATGCGGCAAAAATACAGACTGGACTGCACATTTTAAGTTTGTTTCAATTTTTAAAATGTAGAGAGGATGACAGTGTATTTCCATATTTTTATAGTGAGCTACGCCCCAAACATCAGCTCAGCCTTATACTTCGTACTTGCATTTAAATACTGCCTGAAATGCTCAGAAGGCTAAATACAGAGAAACCCAGTAGTAACACTGGGAAAGCACAAGAATTTCACAAATGTGTATTTAAAAACTAAAATGAATAAATCCCGAATATGCCGCACAGCATCTCCCTGCCAGCCACGGGGACCCCGAGCTCCCCATCTCCTGCCCCAGCAGCCATGGGGAAAAGCCCTGCAGAGACAAGCAGGGTGCTCTGGAGAGCAACTGGGACGTCGCCCAGCTGAGGAACAAATGCTTACCACATGGAATCCAAAGAAGTTGGTAACACTCAAAAAACTTCTAATATACTTTGACCTCCAAAGTGTTCATCGTTACCAGAGCTTTCTGGCATCGGGCCCATTTCAGTGAGAACAGGCTTTGCGAAACAGCAACCGCTTTTGGAAATCCCACCTATAGAATATTTCATCATTAGCATTACGCACTCTTTTTATAGGAGATGCCTAGGATGTTAATGATAGTGCCCTGAGCGACTATTGTTTATTTTTATATTTATCACATTTAGTGGAAATTGAGATACAGCTGAAGAAAAATAATCTGTTGTTCACATTGCCTAATACATTTGTTAAATATCAATACAAGGCACTTGAAATGATAGACCGTGTAATTAAAAATAGAGATGAAAAATGTAAAATTACTGTTTATCTAAGAGAGCTAAAAAAAGTTCGCAAGAGAAATATTGTCAGAGTGCAAACATGAGCTGTCAGACCTACCTTCTCGGGTATCAAATTCTGAATAAAAATACATCCATTAAACAAAGGTTTAAAGATAAATTATTTAAAAATACATCAATAAAACATTAAGCAATGCTGGTTGCTAAAGAAATATCCTACAAGGCCAGGCAATCATAGCGTTAGATACCTTCCTTAGCCATGATGAAATCATAGAAGAAAAAAAAATACATAAACCACTTCATGTAGCTCAGTGATGTATTATTTGATAGGGAACACTTTACTGCGAGTGTCCATTAACTGATGCTTACATTGTAACTCACAGTATATGACATCCATATGAATCTCAAATGAATTCACTACTATCAATGCTGTTTAAATGAATACTATGTGGATTGGGGCTCTTTTTTGAACAGATGCAATCTGTTCGTGTATCCTGAGCTATATCTGAATTGAAAGGGCTGGAATGTGCTGGGTACCAGGGAGATACAGAAACTGGTAGGAGAGGTTTAATCTGGCAGTGTAGGGGATCAGGAAGCATGTTTATGTTATGGGAAATAGGAGGGAAAAGCAACTGCAGAAGATGACAAAAATCAGATCGTAGCAATGATACTAAGGAATGCATACACAAAGAATTAGAACCGTTGGGTATTGACAGAGGGGAGAGAACCAATGTACCAGAGGGGCAGAGAAAGATGCTGTTGGGGAAAAATAATGGAACAGAAGGGAAGCAAACAGCCTTATGATGGGTAAAGATTGAGGATCTGCTAGAAAAACAACCTGTGAAGTAGAAACAGATACAAACTCTTGTTTCAGGGACAACGGCAAAGGGTCAGTGTAGCACCCCAGGACAGGGATTCCTCCAGGCATGGCCAACGAGCAGATGACAGCACTAGAACTCAAGCAGGAAGAACAACCTGTCGTTTTCATAACTGCCCAAGTAGAGAGCAGAAATAGTAAAGGAACAACCAAAGAGTTAGCGCATAGTCCCACGAAAAGCTACTGCTTTTTATTCAGCCCGCCTGCCAATTGCACTAATCCTGTACCCAGCCATGCCAGCAGTCACAATCCAACTCCATAAAGTATCATTGGAACCGCTGCTGCCGCCACCTGTAGCTCCTGCTGCTTGTTCTTCACTTGATAGCGTTGCTAAACCAGATTGTCTTGGGCTTTGAAGAGTTTACTCAACAGGGAGACGAGCAAAGAAGAAGGAAAAGATGTTAAGTTCTGCTACTGATACAGTTCAGAAGTAGGACTGGTTTACTTAAGCTGTCTGCTAGAACTGACACTGCGTTTTTTAATGAACACATCATTTGGGGGATTTACTCTCCATAAGTGCTGGCTGGCCCAGAAATAGAGTAAGTAGCTCAAAGAGGCTGAACCAGTGTTTCTCCACAAATGCAAACACATGCACACACACAAAAAACTGCAGTGCAAGATGAAAGCGGCAGCTCTCAGAAGCCTTTGTACTGCTTTGTCCTGTCTTGCCCATGAGCAATTTCAGTTTTACATCAATCTGCAATCATCAAAATAAACATATTTACAGCAAAGGGCAAAAGAAACAATCTGTATAGGAGAGTGGTATTCTCTCTCACATTTTCCAGGAAAAGAAAAAAGGGACCCAAAAATACTTTCTCTTTTCTGCATGTCTCCATGAAAGCACAGTATTTGTACAGTATTTGTACTTCTTCTGTGCCAGTATTTGAAAAAATTGCTTTCTGCCTTTTTTTTCACTCGTTCCAAGCTGTGTGTTAAGGTAGGTACCTTCTCAGAGACACACGCCAATCTTCCCTCAAGGCAAATGCCCTTGCCAGAACAATAAGCAGAAGTTTTAAAATTGCCATAAAAATAACACCCGTTCTAAAATAAACCGTGTTGGATACAGAGTTCAACATCTTCAGACCTGGAGCAGTTTGCCCAGACATCACTAGTTCAGTGCGAACACAGAGAGATCCTCTGGCTCCCTGGGTTTGAGGCTGGCGATACTGGATCATTGTCACTTGTATTTGTTACTCTATGGACTGATGGCATGAACCACCCACTGGAGTTATCAGAAGAGCTTTACGTAAGGTCTTCAAGACTGGGACACAGCAGCCACGTCTACATGAGCAGGCGGTGCAGCCCACATAAAGCAGCTCTCCAGGGTGCAAGTGCAACAGCTGATGCTGAGGGTTCCCACCCACACTTCGGGGCATTTACTTGAAAATTGGTTGGTGTCAAAACTGAATGCACATCAGTGATACGTGCAGATGTGGAATGTTCCTTCGTGGCCAGTCCAACGTGCTCTGAGCCGTGAATCGGAGTGTGGGATGTGGGGCCAAGCGGGGCTGCGGTTCCAAAGCTCATCCGCGATCCCCACTAAACCCTGGAGCAGAGACACCCGGCTTGGGCTGTCAGCCTTTTTTTACCATTTAGTTAAAACTGTTTCACACCATATTTTAAAAATACATGAAATCATTGAAAAACTGAAATCTAGAAGGGGGAAGGGAAAAAAAAAATCCTAACTGTTCCGTAGTTAATGTTACATTCAATAGTAATTACTTAACACATACAAAGCTCAATTGCATAACCTACAATTCTCCCACTTTGTGTAGGCTCCTTTGCTTCTACTTTAAATAAAAGAAATTCTTTTCATTTTGTCAAGAAAACTTTTCTCTACCTCACTACTGCATGACAAGGGAACAGATGGCAATTTAAGGGGAGAATTTATGAGAGCCACAATCTTAATGTTGCATAAAGAAAAGAAAAAGACTCGCATCAAAACCACTGACAAATGTACTTGCTAATATTAATGCACTCCCCATTCATCCAATATGCTTCCTAATTGCTTTTCTGTACATAATAATGTGGCACCTGCTGCTCAACATTGCAAGCGCATCAGGATTTCTCCAAAGTCAAACAGCTCTGCAACTGGCCCTCTCCCAGTGATAAATGTAGAGCACTGTATCACGCACAGTTCCTGTCAGTGGCATAATTAAAATTTTATACTTACAGAAAAAGATAGTAAACAATCAGTTCTTAAATGGATTCACAAGAGGAACTCTTGTTACAGCCAACTTTATAATTAGTATGCATCATGGAATGCTAATATATCCATGACAAGAAAATAGGAAAGATGTAGAAACTCAGTTGTTCTCTTTAATGCAATGTTAAACTACACCAAAAAATGAAAGCAATCAGCCTATTGTTATTTCGGTCTTCTATTTCTGCTCTTCATTTTCCATTGAAAAGAGCTCGGCACGCTTTGCACTGGGATGATGGTCGCTCCCTAGTGCCACATCTCTGGAATTTTCAAACAGGCACTAGGATAGGTTTCGGCTTTATGATGTTTATTCATTTTAATTTTACATTAGACAAAAAACGTAATTTATTTTAAACGGAGTCAGGGCCAAAACGCACAATGTTTATTAGCTGACAAAACTCCCACTGACAAAGCTATCCAAAGCATTTCAGTGTATTTTCCTGCCGATGCAGTTCTGCATCATCCGGAACGTGACATGCTATACACAAAAAAATTCCCATCAAGTGTCCTAAATTAACTCCCGAGCCTGACAATATTAAGCAGAATTGAGATGCCATATGCTTTCTGTTTCATAGTGCTCACACTTCTATCTGATCTAGAATACACATTCATATTTGCACAATGCATGTATAATATGTACATTTCAGATTATAATCTGAACATTTATGATAAAATTGCAGTCTGTATATATGCACCTTACATGTATTTTTGCTTACAGATATGCTGTTTACACTCATGCATTCTCATATAAACATACCCACACATGTTTTTGCTTAGTTTTCTAATTATTTTAAAATAAATTAATAGAATAATTTTGGAAATAAAGCTATGTAAGTGTCTGTTCTGTCCCAAAAAAAGCCATATGCTGTATATATGCAAGTTTACAATCATCTAGTGCTCCGAAGTTTAAAGTAAAATGCATCCCAAGGTACGTATATTGAACTAAATCAGTGGTTTGCATTTTCAATGTAAGCTAGGTACTATATTTAAGAAAATTTTTTATTCATAGCTTCTATTGCTTTGATTTGTAATAATATTTTAACTGTTTTCTGAGAAACAGGATGGGAAAATTAAGCTATAGGCTATTCAAAGAAACATTTTTAAACACTATTATTTATTATATTAGCAGCCGATTCCCAAGGATGGTTTTTGCTTCCACCCTTTTTTAATGACAGCAATATGCAAAAATCATTTAGAGGAGAAATATATTCTAGAACAAAATAAAAAATATATATATTTACTTTTTACAAATGTCAGTGAAATATAATCCATGATTGGAATCTGTATTGGCAGGGAGAATTCAAAACACACCCGATTCACAAAGATATACTGGGAGCTTGCTTAGAATATAATAGCCAAGATCTAAATCTTCTTTATCTTCACTTGGTGTGATGATGTGCATGCCAAAAATTAAAATACCCTTCCCAATCACCGCTGCTGTGTTGCAGAGGTAAAGGGTTTGAGCTGCGAGTCAATCCAAAGGGCTGAGCCACACTCGCATTTACACAGGCTGCTTTTCTCTGGGCTTTTCAAACAAGAATTGTGGAAGATTATCTCCATTTATAGCTGCAACACTTTTATTGAGAGCGCTATTTCTTCAAAGGAATATTGCAGAACATCTTTTAAAAATGTTCAAGAATCTGAAAACATGAATAGCAATGAATCCATTTATATCTAAACATACTCAGTGTCCGCCTAACTAGAGCTATCAAAAGCTTCATTCTTACAAGCCAGTGCAAATTTCTCAAGTCAGACTCCTATCACTTAGTTACAGAAATGGCCCTATTTCAAGGGTCAGAATTGCACTGTCAAAACAAGAAAAAGCAAATATTTTCTTGTATTCTTTTTTAATGTAAATGCCCATGAACAAGATGGTCACAAGGAATAAAGGAAATCTGGAGGTGACCTCCAGTTTTTTTTCTGAAGATGAATAAAACAACTGCTGGGTTACGGGCATTAGGAAAAGTTGATCATTTCTGCCTTTAGTAATCAGGGAGAATGTGGTTATGTACAAAAATCAAAACACAGAAAACAAAAAAAAACCCATACAAATAAAAACCTGCAACCTTAAGAATTCAAGCGAGGGAGCAACATAATCTACGACTGGGAATACTTTTTCTTGCCAAAGGATGAAACTTGCTCCCAGCACATACTAACACAGTCTCCTCCACACTACTAAGTTGTGTGTTTGGATTGCGACAAGGAAGAGCAGGTGGTAGAAGCAGGGGGGCAAAATTATTATGATTTTTTTTAAAACCTGCCTTTCCAGTTTGTTTCCTGCAATGGGAAGAGCCATTCCTGCAATCGCTCAGCCCAAGACAAAGCCAGGAATACCAAACCTTGACACTTCATTGTTTTAAAGTCCATTCAAACAGATCAGTGAACCTGGAGAAACTGCAAGCGCACATGCAGAACTGTAGCTGCTGAGAACAGGGAGCGGGAGGTGAATCCTGCACAGCGCTCCTGTAGTTTTATCCACAGTGTGACAGACAGAGCTGCACAAACCTCAGTGTTTCCAGGCAGAATGAGAGCACACATTTGCACCACAGGTTGGACTGGGGTAAATTTGTGCCTGGTCTAACCTCACAGGCATCAGTTGAACAATTTTAACCAGTGAATAGAAAGAGATGATCCCTTTCCACTGCCTTGCTAATTCTGCTCTCCCTGCTGCTAAAACCCAAACTCCCACCTTCTTCAGTGATGCAGAATCCGGCCCCCAATATTCCAGAAGCACTCTATTCATGGGCAGAGGTAAAAACAACCGTTATTCTCCATTAGTGACAAAGGCTTTTTGGAGTGAACTAGAGGCAGGGACTGGTATTCCTATGGAAATACCAGGGATGGGGTATATTTCCCCCCCCTGCTTTACAGGGTCCCTCTCAATAGGACACATTATAATTTAATGCTGTTTTCCTGGATTTCCAGCAAAATCCCTTGTCGATTCCCCACGCAGTCTACGAAGGAGTCAGGCAGCACTTGCAATTCTATTAAGCACCATTTTAGATTAACCCAACTTCCATAACCTACATAATATAACACATAAATATTAATACATTATAGTTATTTCATCTAATTAGCTTTTCATTGTTTTAACCTAAGTGCAATCTCACATCGTGTTCCTCAGTTCTCTAATACTAGATGTATTCGGCACAATATGATAAATGAAAACATGTACTAAGCTAATTAAAACATAGTTAAAAAAATCTGTCTTAGCAGAAGCCAAACTGAACCCCTCAGTCTCTGGCAAGGACCATTTTTTAATTCTGATGATATGACTTCATGTCACTGAAAACTTCTTCAGATGGAAAACGCTCCAGCTTGTAGTGAGCGTGGCAGCGTGCCCGCTTAGAGGACAAGCTGGTGGGAATGTGGCA
Source organism: Nesoenas mayeri (assembly GCF_963082525.1). NCBI lineage: Eukaryota > Metazoa > Chordata > Aves > Columbiformes > Columbidae > Nesoenas > Nesoenas mayeri. Next base: position 119,412,356 of record NC_137544.1, read on the forward strand.
TCCCAACTCTCCTCTGGCGAGCGATTCCAATTTGGTGTCGCAGCCTCAATCTCCAGGGCGCACCGTGGTGTGGCAGGCTGAGACTGCAGCAAAAAACACCTCTATTTTCCAAACAGGACCTCTCCTAAGAAACACATCAGTATAAAGTCTTGTGAATAAAGTGCGAGCCACAGTATTTGCAGCTCTCCCTGGGGTACATCTGTCTGTCTTGGGACAGGCTGCCCAGTTCATGTGTATTACACCAAGCACAGTTGTGCAGCACCTGGTTGAGAAGTGACTTGCTCATGCTTGGCTGGGGCATGGGCAGGATGGGACAGGGCAGGACCAGCACCCAGCTGGTGGCCCTTTGCAAAACAGCCCATTGAGCTAGATTTTCTTGTTGGAATCTCTTATCAAAAAATTACAATTTTCCTTTAAAAATGGAACAAAAAAATTAGAAAGTTTTAAGCCCGCCTGGTTACACAGAAAAACTGCAAGTATGTCCCAAGTTAAAAAATGAAGGCAAAACACCCACCACCAGTGTATTCAGTTATTATTTGCAGCCCTACTTCATGATTTTTTAATGCTTGGGTTTCCAACAATGCAAATGCTATCATGAGTAATAATAACATTTTAAAGCAACAACAGTGATGCTTGTGAAGAATAAGAAACCAGGGCCATGGGTGTGGAATGTACTGTCACAACTTATTAGAAAGGTAGCAAATCTTGCCACATTCAGGGCAATATAACAGCCCTCACTTCACAGTAGTTCAAATACCTCCAGGATATGGGTAAGAAGAGACAAGTTAAAAAAAACAAGAGAGAAACAAACTAGTTCAACTGAGTGACTAAGCAACCATTCTCAAGAAATAGACATCCAATATCTTGCAACTTCTCACCCAGAGACATTGCAAAAACATGAAACATTTGGTTTCCTTTCTTCTTACAATAGCATTTCTTTACAAATATCTTCTTGCCTTAGCATTTCAAGTGTTTAAATTTAACTTGTGCATCTACATGTACTGAAGTCACTATCTAAATGTTAAGCATTGCAAAGCATGGGTGCTCCTCCCAAATAAACATATGGTTGGGCATTGTTACGAACCCACCTGTGCTGTGTGACCTCGGCTTCTCCAGCGCTTCCCTTCTCCTGGTACCCACGGCTGAGAACTTGTGGGACCTTCAACAAGACTTCTATGGAGCGTTTAAAAAAAAAGTCTATTTTGCCTTTCTCAAAGTAAAAACACTCATATAAGTATTATCAGTTGGTAAAATTATTCTTTGGCAATGCTGCTCCTTTGGGGATTTTTTTAAATTGGATTTTTTTTTTTTTTAAACTTCATCCTCCCCAAAAATACAGCACACTCAAATTCACGAGATGTATAGCAATAACATGTATGCACTTAGAAGTTTAATCTGCAAGGGGTTTTTTCATATCCATTTGAGGGGGACTTCCTGAAAGGATAAAAATCTGAGGGAAGAGGACTTTACTCCTGGTACTTTTCAGGAGCAGGTAGAGCAGAGACAAGACTCTTCTCAGCTCTTCTCTTATTACCCCACCACAGATTAAATGAAGGCTGGGATACACTTTCCCAGCCCACTAAAAAGATGTCTTTAGCCAATCATATTTTAGTGTTGCCACAAGGAAATAAAAGGCAAACAAAACACCCACTTTGACAGATTTTTCTTCCTCACATTAACCACAAAGCCTTGAAAAATTCTAGAACTGCTACTTTCAAACCGGTTCAAAATGTGTTGTAAAGTTGTTGTAACACATAAAGAGTGCAGCTGCATAAGGAAGAGCCTTTCATGTCAACGAGTGTTCCTTGTCAAAGCAAGCGAGTCCTTCTTTAGGTATCACACCGATAAAATAACTATATGGCATCTTACAATTTAATATGGACAATTATTCAGAAAAAAAAAATGTTTTGCATGTTATTATTATTAAATCCATGTTAAATGCATTATGTGCTACATGTCATTTTCTACCAGCTCTGCCATTAACTCCATAACAGCTGGTGCTAACTGTACTAAATTGTAATATAATGAGCTCATATATTGCTAGCAATTACAGAGTTAAGTTGAATAAATCCTCTGAGTATGAAAATAAGTCTGCTTTCTATCTAGCAATAAATTAAAGGTAACATCTGCTTTAATTTAAAATTGCCAAGGTTTTATAGATATATTTAATACATATAAAATATATACATATACAACAGCAATAAACAAAAATCATAAGTGAAACAACTCCTTAAAATTTGTTTGACTCCACTATACCCATTGCACATATCACCACAACACATCATTTAAACACTGGTTGCGCATCGCTGGCTTAAGTCATACGGTAATCATAATGTTAAAAATCCTAAAAGTAAAGACCATGCATGTTATTTGTTTGCTACTTTGGCAATACAATTCCTAGATCTTGTGATTTTAACACCATTTTAGGATGCAGTGCAGCCATCGTTCAGCAGGAACCCCGTCACACCAATCTCTCTCTTATCCTTCCAGTCCGTTTCCTGGGACCCACCACTACCAAGAGGGGCTGGCGACAAAAAGAACACCTCCCAGCTTCAGAGTCTATCTGCTCCAGGGCCTCAGAGCCACGACGAGGCTTCCCCGTTCCGTAACTACTGTGTACAATACAGTATCACAGCCACAGGACCACATAATGTACATGTTGCATCTCACAGAGGGACCGGGCTCATCATACAGCACTGTGTCCCTCACACTGCATGAAACACCAATGCCTTTCAAGAAAAAAATATTCATTAGTCAAAATAGCCTTGTGCTCCGGCTATTGCAACAGCTCTAAGGGGCTGATCACCTCCTGCAGTGCTTTATATTCAGCTCCTGGGCCCAGGAAAGAGCTGGTGTTTGTGAGCACAAACCTCCCGGCCATGAGATATTCCGACTGCAGACACAGGTTCCTACAGAAAGTTTTCTTCATCTTGGACCATTCATTTCAGAATAGCCTACACAGGAATTAACGCCGTGTCTCTCCAGAACAAGAACAGGATTTGGCCCCAGAGGGCCCCACGTATTTAGGGAAACAACTGCTGTTAAAGAAAGTGTGTGATGGCTGCTGGAAAGAAGCATTTGTCCCTTTGAGAAGAGTTTATGAGAATAAGCCAAGTTATAGCACATTTAGGGGGGAAAATAAATTTTTGATGACTCTAAAATGATACATCTGTGGACAAGTACGTACATACGCATACACTGGAGTCTTAGTCTGTAAAATAACAGTATTTCCTTCTGGATCAAAGCTTAAATTGCAATAATTCTCAGTCTTACTTAACACATGAGTACTGAGTTAAATTTTTTAAAGTGGCTACTGCTTTTCCACACCTTAAATTTTAGGGGCACAATCAAAAATGCCATTACTGCTCCTACTTTTTGAGGAGGGGTCAGCACTTTTGGGAAAATGGCACCTTTGAGAGCATGCAAAGCAGGCATCCCAAATCTGGAGCCATTGGACACATTTCTGCAGTTCCATGGGGCTCAGGCTACTGCAACAGTTTCCAGCATTTCTGGGCCAGTTTCACCCAGCCCCTGTGTACGTACAAACTCCTGAGACAAATCTCAAACATGGCATTTGAGATAATGTTTCTTATCCATCATCATGAACTCATTAAGACTTGCTCTGAATCACTCCAGCAGCTTCCCTGGCACCATCATCAGAAATTAAAGCATTCTGCCCTTTCTTTGATGGAACTTCACAACTCTGCCTCTTCCCCATCCATCTACTCGCATTTTAATGCATCACTGGCAGCTACGAAGCTTTGATAGCTATGACAATTCTCAGACTGCAAGGCGACCATGTCCCCTCTCAAATCCCTCCTTTAGTCCCCTCCGTGCCATGATGGTTGTGATCACCGAATTCCTTACAGCCAGCTGGGTGGAATCTGCCCTTTACTGCACCCAGACATGTAAAATATTTCTTTAAAATGCAATGGGCGTAAAAATATAACAGAAGGAAGGTTCATAACAAGAAAGAATATGTTTCCTTTGACCAGTTGATACAGTTTGAAAAAGTGGACTGTTCCTTTCTTGCCCATATCAACTCATTTGATAAAGGAAATTCCCTAATCCTTCCATCTCTCACATCCAGAGGGCGACTATAGCAACAGTCCTGCTGTCAGAATATATATGTTTTACTGAAACCCTCCTCTTAAGCCAGTTTGCTGTCACTTATGCTCCTGCCACATAAAGAATCCACAGAACAAACCAGTTCTTCACATATAGAGTGCACATATGACATTCAACCTCCACTTTGGTATAAAACACCAGATGTTGCTGAAGTAATACAGGAAAAAATATTATAACAGTCTTAATACCACATAAGCATTCAATAAATAGATAAAGGGATACAAACGTATGAGCGTATATTAAAAATATACAGCAGCACATTACCCATGTACATGTATACATGCTCAGATCATTACATAAAGTGACATGTGGGAATGTTACAGTAATGCTGCTGATGAAAGAAGGTATATTACACTGTGGATAGAGGGCTCTATGCATGTTTTATTCACCTGAGTTACAGCGAGTTGTGACTGGCTCTGACATTTGACCATACTGCAGCCTCCAATAAACATAAACCAAACTCTATACTGGCCCTTTAAAGCCATGTTTTTCATTCATTCCATAGGACTGAAATGTGTTGTAATGCTTCTGAAGGGTTTTAATAAATATGAGTATGTATAAAATGCTGCTGCTGATTCAATTACTAAATCACTAGTAACAGCTGTGGCGCTGTGATCTCTTTCGAAATAAATTACGTCGTGGTGATTACCTAAAAAGAAAGGTGCATTTCTCATATGATGTTGTACGATGCATTATAGATTAAATAGGGTGCATACTGTGTATTTATTCTACAGCTTGCTTTTAGTGGAAGTGGGTTGGATATATAGTTGAGATATCCATGTGTCATTTCTATTATACCATATGTACATCTGTGGGAAGGATACACATATACTTTTTTGATTCCTATGCTAAATTTACTCATTTCATCAGTCAACGTTTCCTTTTCTTAGGACTGATCACGGCTTTAAGAGAAAACAGGGCTTTAGTCTCTCTGTTTCATCCAGTGCATTATCATTGTAACATTCATCTTTCCGGAATGGATTTCATTTTATCTACTTGCATTTCATGGCAATGTAAAATATAAAAAATGCACTTTGATTTTCCAAGGGAACATTAGCAGCCGACATTAGTAAGGTGAGAAGTAAAGCTCCTGTTCTAAATAAATTTAACAGACATGCTGGCATCACAGGCAGGGCCATAATATGATTATGTCTTTATTTTTGCATTAACGGTTTATTTTTTTTCTTAAAAGAGATTCTATGCCAATAGGATAAAGGGTACTGCTTCAGGAAAGGATACTTTCCACTTAAAGAAAGTATAATATATTTTCATTATTAGGAGTAGCAAGGAGTAATTTCCCTCAAAACAATACACCATAATTTACACACATTTTAATGGCAGTATTTTAGAGATGTATGAAAGTAATAGGGCACGGGCATGATCCAACTGAATATAATACAGAAGTCATTAAAACACAACAGAACTACTCCTAAAAAGTGAAAAAAATGAAACCAGACAAGAAATAATTAAAGGAGAGTAGCACCAAAAAATCCTCCATTAGATGTGTTACTGTCTAAGCTCTTTTGACCGTGTTAAGGTCAAACGCTAAGGACTATGAACAACATAAAACAATCTTTCTAATATTATAAACACACTTTCGAACACTCCCTTAAACTTTCCAACCACTGGCAAAAAACTTTTATCAACTTTATGTCTTAAAAATGCGAGTTTTTGTGGCAGGCCTCTACAGATCAGTATAAATTCAATCCAATTTAAAGCACAGTAACGATGTGGGCAGTCTCAGACTATTACTTTCAATGGGATAGAGTCCCTAAGGATGACATAGACTTAGTCCCATTGAAAGTAATGGGGTAAGCAATCACATGCCATTACTTTCAAGGAGACTCAGTCTATACTATCCATAATAACATGGTAATATAAATCTGGACTGACTCATCAGCATGAAGAATGAAAATGTAAAAGAATGGCAAAGCAGCAAACGTGCACCCTGAGACAAAACCCAGTCCCTTGGTTTCTCTGCATCCATAACTCATCAATGGTGCAAGTTTATTACAGGAGAGCTAAAAAGGCATATGAATGCAAGGTGAGACGGTAAAACCAAGATGAGGCTTCAGCATTTTATAGTATTGTTAGTCTGCATAGCTCCTCTCTTTCACCAAGTACTACACAAATAGTTCTGGTCCTTAAAATCCTCAATTTAATCTTTTTTTTTTGTTTCCTAAATCCACCAATATGAAAAATATTTGTTCATGAAGACTGTTTCTCTATAAAGCCATTTATTTTTTTCCCCCTCAGTGTACAACCAGACAGCTACAAATAGCCTCTGCAATCTTCCACTCTGCAAATCAAAGACATTAATAATATATTAAAAGGATAGATAATTCTGAGCAGGCGGACAGGGTGGTGATTGATCCATTACTGTGCAAATAAGTTTTTACAAGCCATTACCAAGGTAAGATCCACAAAACAAAGAGATAACAAAGCTCCACCATTAAGACAGACACTCAGTTCTGGCTAGTAAATTTTATACGGATTAATAGAAAAGACCAGCTCAAATCCTCCTCCTGATGTAACAATAATGCTCGAGTTAGCAGGACTCAAGAGTAAAAACTGCTGCTAAAAAGTGAAGCGGATCACCCTGCCTTGAGCCAGTGGGGTAGACACCATGATTTGTTTGGATGAGGAAGTTTCCACGTTCAGCAAATCAGCCAAAAGCATTTCTACAATATTCACACAGCATCTCAGGCCCCTCTGCCGACTTGCCAAAATCTTTACAAAAAATAACCCTAACAAGAGCAAGTAGTTTGCATATAAGCCAAATTTTTCTTTTCCATTTCCTGCCACCTTCCTGGGGAGTTAAAAATATTAATATATATGTATGTATGTATTAGAACATTTCAGTCTTGCTGGACTGATGGAAAAGTCCTCTGGATATGGAGCAGTAATTGAGACTATTGAATCTTTGCGTTCCATAAATCGTTTAAAGGATAAGAGCTAGAGGAAATCACAGGCACCCTAAAAGTTTGGGTAAGAATCCCAGGTAGTGTTACTCATTTCACTCACGTAGTTGTTTTCAAGAGAATTACATTGCGGTGATGCAGTGAATCAGAGTTTAGTGGTTGTCAAGTTGTAATTGTCAAGGCAAACTCTGATCTTGCTGAATCCAGAATGGATTTTGACATGTCTGGCCGGGGGATAAACAATGTTTTGAAACTAAACTCTTGCTCCAAATCACACATACAAAAAACCCCACAAAACAAAACCAAATCCCAGCACCAAAACACCAACCAACCAACCACCAGCAGAATATAAACCCCTAAGTACATAACAGCTAAAACTATAAAAATATAAGTATTAAGTGAAAGGTGGTCTATGATGGTAATTTCTGGTTTGCATAAGAAGTGGATATCAGCAAAATTTGGCTCAGCTTTAGGAATATAAATCCTCTACTGAGGGTTTGCTGCAAGAATGGAACCCTACATTTTCCATCCCATACTAAGTTTTTCACTGCAGGCTACTTTAGCTGGGGACTCATTGCATCTTTTAATATCCAGCCTCTGCAAATAGCAGTTTTTCTGAAATTCTCCAATCCCTGTACTTAAACAGGATCTCTTAGGGAAATAACTCTCGATTTGACTGTTGACACTTGACCAATTTTCGCTTGCTCTTTAAGTAAAGAACCAGGCCAGTTCTCAAAAGGGCATCTTTTTAGATACATAATCACAGCAATTTCACAAGCATAATATGTTCCACTGCAAACATTTTCATACGCTACCAGTTTTATCTGCTCTTTCCAATAGAAGATGCTGCCTCGTGTGCTTCATACTCCTGGAGCTTTAACCAATTGCTGCCTTGCCTTTGATGTCTAGAGCCAGATTTCAGCACCTCAACACCGGCTAAAAAGTATAATGAACAACGAACTGATGGATTAAACAATCTTGCTATGACATTTCCCTTCTTGCTATACATACATACACACTGCAGTTTCTCCTTTTTATTTTTTTAAAGTTGTAGTTTTCTTAAGAAAATCTTAAAAAGAAAAAACAGAAAAAAGCTCCTTTCAAGGCAAGGCAGACTGTGATTCTTAAAAATTATTGAAACACCTTACTGGGAGAAAAATATTATTCTGTCATATGAAACATTGAAATTAGACTACAAACTTTGAAAAGGACTTCTTTAGTGAAATCTCTACCGTGCGTATGTAAAACACAGGTCTTAGTAGAGCAATATGATCCTTTTCCAAAAAGATTTCTGTCTGTGCACCTGCATCTTTGTAAACAATTTTTAAGCTATGACAAAAAAGCTTTGATATGCAGGATCACATTTGCAGAAAGTGCTTGTACTGAATAGAAATGTATTCGGTACATGGTGAAGAACAGACAGTATGTATTGTATTAAAAAAAATGATTGCACTTTTAAGTGATTTAATGCTATGTATAATTTCATAAATAATTAATAATGACAAAGGTAACACAATGAAAACTGCCAGTTTGTGTCTAGAAAATATGCTATAGCATAAATATAGTACAGCACAGCTGTATTCAGTTGTGTATTGCATCACACCATAAAATGAGATTAAAAGATTATAAGAATATTAAGAGCATTATAAAATTATGAAAACGATTGCATAAACACAAAAAAATAAAAGCCCTCAAAACTGTTTTTCGTTAAGTGTTTTCCCTGCTTACTTTAAAAAAGAATCCAAGAGGTACACATAGCTCCGAGGAGAGCGCATACACCTTTTTGCTACTTTTTTGATCATTTAGGTTTTCAATATGTGTCTCCACAAACAAAGGGTAGCTCTGCTTTTAGACTTGAATACTCCCTTGGGTTTTTTTATCCAGAGGTGGTGTTTGATCCCACACTCAGATCCATAAGGACCAGCACGCACTGTACATCTTGCAATACTATTTCTCGCCATCATGTGGAGCACCTGATTTCACAGCACCCAGGAAGCAGAGGCAGGAATGAGGCTTTGGACCCCTCTTGCACCTGCTGCTAACACCTCTTCCTACATGGTTACAATAGCTTGCATTTAAATGATACAGGTTGTAGGGTAAATCTTTGTTGGTGTTGTTTTCAAACAGAAATCCAAGTTCTTTTCAATTATTTTGGTGGATCAGAAGCATGGTAATAATAAAGATAGTTTTGGTTTTTTTTTTTGTAGTTTGCATATTTTAAGATCACAAAAAATATGCAGTAAATAAATCATTCATACATTAAGAATGATTACCAGCGTGTAAAGTGGAATGCTGAATTACCTTAGATATATTACCCACAATGCTTTTGAAGGCAGCAGCTAATTAGCAGGAGAAAGGTCATGCAAAAAATAATGTGATTAGGAGAGGTTGAAAGAAAAAAAAAAAAAGCCACATATTTGGACATAGACCAAATTTCCTTTTTGCCACTGTAACTGAAAACCATAGCTTCAATATTTAATGAAATGCTTATGTTGCAGCACCTGGTCACATTGTCAGCATTGCCTAAGCACTGCCTCCCCTGTGGGTCATTACTGCAGCCATCTGAAAGGGGGCAAACTGTTCATCGACTACAATAATGCCAGTCTTTAAGAATCTACAGCTACAAAACAGCAGGAGACAGAGTTACTTTGGCTCTGATCTTGGGAAAAATGGCTGGGGGCAAAATGCTGTTTCCTACCATCAGAGACTATCCAGTTAGCAATAATTCTGGAAGTCAAAGCCCATGCACAAGCCCCAGCTTGGCTGCCCTGTTCTGGTTTTTCTCCCTTTGCAGAAAGCTGCAGCTCCTGGTGAGAGATCCTTGTCAACAGGAAAACAGTAGTTCACACTACCCTGCTAATGATTCAATGCATCAATAGCTCAAACACTCACAACAAGCAGATGTCCTAAGTTAATATAGACTTTCCTGGGATTTTCCTTGTGAAACACGGCTTTAAAAGGCATTAGTCTTTTGTCCTCACTAGAGATCTGCTAAATCCTGGCACCAATTCCTTGGGTATGTGAACCCCAGCCTAATGGAATTTAATTACTTTAGTGGTATTAATCATCTGTACAGTAGAGCAAAGAGTATTTTATTACCACTTTTAAGGGTTATCGGCACATTTATTTCAAATGAACTGTCAAACTGCATTACGTGTCAAGCATGCCAGCTTGGAATACTGCAGCGCAGGTGAAAAGACATTTGCTGCTGAAAACTCTTTGATATAATGAGGATGCCTCTGCTGAGCACAGGAGACATGGATGCAGTTTATTTCAAGTGAAAAACAAAACAAAACAAACTATCACTGACTTAAATTATTTCTTTTTGCTCCTTTTTCCTTTTTTTTGGTCAACTTCTAATTTTTGGCGGTTTCACTCCAAGCTGGAAAGGCTGAGCAGAGACACCACTTGGCACCAAATGACCTGTGACACTGTTACAGGATTAGTTACAGAAGAGCAATACCAGTCTTGTCCATTATCTAACAACAAACACCAGCTCAGTAACACCAGGTATCTCTAATTCACTTAAATACATAAAATCCTTTGCATTCACATACATGGAAAAGCATATTTTCATCCAGCGTAGCTCCTACACTTTCTTTGGGGAACAAAAAATAATCCTAAAAGATGCCAGTCAGGTCATCAGCATCGTACAGGAAAAGATGCACATTGTTCGGAGTTTCCAGCCCCAACAATTCAAACAAAACACCTTGATGCTCATTTCTGTTTGCTGGGCACGTTGAAGCACATTTTGCATGCTGTCAACTTGCAACTGTACCTAAAACGCAGCAAAAATTAATACCTGTTGAAAGATTTTTTGATCCCTTTGGTGTGAGGTTTCTCATTTTGTTTGGCTCCCAGACTCTCCATAGGTTTTAGACCTGTCCTACACCTGGTTAGAGCATATCGCTTTCCTCTCACTGTCTCTCAGACGTTTTGCACCGAGTAGCAAATGAGAGCAATTTGTGACACAAGATACTACGACATGTGGGAAAGACACATAATTAGTGTCAGAATGAATGCATTTGCTTTTTAAAGCCTATTTGTCCTAGGATTTCAAATGAATCAAGCTGCTATGTCTCTCTCAACAGCTCCATACTGCTGTATAATGAATTAAAAGCTAGTGTTGCTAAAATGTGCAAGCTTCAGGAATAAAATGACTACTGTATGCATCTCAAAACCAGGGATGAGAGGATCTTAAAAGGCTCTAAACTCTAATGTAGCCTATTTTAAAGCTTTCCAAAAAACGATCCCATTTTGCTAAACAGAGAATTCTCAAATGAAATCACCCCTTTCCATGACAGATTACTATGAATTTACAAAGCTACTTCGAATCTTGTCTTTTTAAAAGGAAAATCTCACACTTGCACCCTCTGGCCCTATAAGTATCATCCAGGTTTGACCCCCCAGCACTCACACGCAGCATCATATCTCAGTGGTCCTATAGTCACAGCTCTCTGGCCACTCTCAAATTCTTCTCCCCTCTTGCCAGAGGGGAGAATCCATCACCATTTCCTTGCAGATATTCAGCCCCATCAGCTGCCAGAGAAGGGGCACAGCCAGGCACTATCAGTGACACGATTATGCCATTGTCCCGCACCCAGGGCCAGCTGGGACCAGCCCTGAAGAGGAAAAGGCACTTGGGACTTTTTGCCCACTCTCTGTATTTACACATCAGCTGAGACTCTTTCCAAGACTGCACCTCCAACCCAAGGCCACCCCTGTTAACATCTTATTGCAAAGAGGAAAATGGTTTTTGACAAATTAGAACCAAACTGACTCAGAAAATGAGGAAGGCTCTCCTTGTGATATTGTTCTTCAGCGCCATGTGGCCTATACACTATGCCTCTTCTTGTACAATATTGATACTTTGCCTTTCTGTACTCTAAAGATCTTCAGTGGATTAAAAAGGCAGAAATGTGACGCTCGGAGTCTCTTCCACATGAGTTGAGAATGATGCGGATGATAGGGACCCAAGACAGCATTTCTCTTTCGGGCACTTGTAATCTTGATTCATTCCCCTTCTATTAACTGAGGTTGGTCGTAGCAGAAAAATGACTCTTTAACAGGACATGAGGTTCTCCTAGAATTAACATTCTGATTAAGTCCAAATAACTAGGCTTTGATCAGGGGAATAATGCATTAGCAACAGGAGAAGAGAGGGGTTAAGCAGAGAATCTCTGCAGCTACCTCGCTGATGATAATGCCAAACATACACTGGGACAACAGGACCAATGCCCAACAGGTCACAGGCGCATTTGACAAGGGGACAGCACTTGTTTTTTCAACATTTCCCACAGAAAACCCAGATATCCCCACAATCTCCTGCTGCAGCCGAGCCTTCCCCAGCTGCAAAGGTGCTGAGTATTTCTCAGCCAGCTGCATATCCCGTTAGATGACCTGGCCAGCTAATAGCAAAGCACCATTTTTAAATGCCACTTTATGATTAGGTAACAAAACAAACACACACGTGTTACTGCAAGATAAATGTCTCGAATCCAGTCTGAGATACAAGGCACAGCCAGATGCCTTCAGTGACCCTGAAAGAATGTTATCTTAATGTAATGCACACCTTTGACTTCCTTGTTGTGTTTAATGCATAAAGTAGCCTCAGACACAGGTTCAGGAACAGTTGTGATATATCCCACATGGGAAGTGCGGCACTGGACTAGTAAGTGTTTCATTTCAATATTTAGAAAGATATTGCTAGATCATGTACCAGGTAACAAGGCAGATTTATCGCTTTATCTGAGGCGTTATGTGTATCCCTGCTGCGGCGCTCACACAAGCAAATCTCCAAGAAGTCTCAGAAGGCGTTTTGCTCATGCAGGGTGAAGAAACAGACTTAGGAAAAGGAACGCACACTGTACTTTAAAGTGAATATTCACTTTTAAAAATAAGGAAATGATTTATCGATATAATGTCATGAAACTTTAAAAATCATACAGTAAGGCCAGTCTTGGTCTGATTAAAGCCAACAGGCGTCCAGTAAAAAGGCAGCAGAATTGGGCCCAAGTCTTAGAGGATTTCAGACCAATTTTCTTTTACAGCATTTACTGGAAAGAAGCAAGCCCACTTTTTCCAGGAAGAAAGGGCATGTTTCTCGCCTTGTTCTCAGCATTGTGTCTTCTCTCCAGTAAGTCTCTGGCCGTCATTTTTAGCATCCATGGGGTTGTACAAGCTAAACGCAGGGAATTATAACCATGAAGTTCAAAGTACAGCCCTACCAGCTTTCAAAGGAACTGTTAAAAGCAAGCATTTGATGGGCCAGGAGTGTCAAGACTTGCATATAAGCTGAATTTTAAAAAAAAGAGCACTCATGGAAGTCAATGGGATTACTTACAGTGCATAAAGTTAAGCATGTGCATACATTTCAGGAAGCCTCGTGCAGGTTACAAACACCCGTTAACACTGTGCTTTGCTGAGCTTCCTCACAGCATTTCCAAGCTGACAGAAGTGTTCTTTCACTAAAACCTGAGCGTGTGGCCAACAGCTGATGCTGTATGACTTAGCTTAACCTATGGATGCTTTTAAAAGGGATCTCACATCAGCCCAAAGATGTTTGAAAGTAGCTGATGCAAGCACTTTGCTGGGAGTTTCTAGTGCTTGCCTTTCCAAAGCAGCCTTTCCCTTCTAGTTCAGGTTTTAGCATGGTTTGGTTTGGGGTTTTTGTTTGTTTCTGTTGTGTGGTTTGGGTTTGTTTTGGTTTGGTTTTGCTTTCCTTTCATGTACACATTAAGTGGTTCTTACAGGCTTCTCAATAATAAGATAAAACAGTGTTTGGTACTGTGGAGGATTCTCTGACTTGCAAAGCCTACCTGAACACTGTTATTATCATCATCTTATTGTTATTTGCCTGACACCACGGAGGTGTGCTGCTCATTGCTAGGCTACATTCCTGGGTTTTCTGCAAATAATTGACTCCAAAATTAAACACATGGTTCCTGTTCACTGTAACCACAACATGGTAGCATTACACTTTTACCAAATTGCTCTTTTGTCCTTTCATGAATATGTTTGTAGAGTTGGTGTCAACAAATCAAAATGTGCAGCTCGGGAAGCAGAAGCGAGGAGAGCACATCACAGGTCCCGACCTGCATTTCTGGTCCGGGCTCCACGCTGCTGCCAGCATTCAGCTCCAGGTAGCAGCTCCCCAGGCTCACATGTGCACCTTCCTAATGCACCAGCAGTCCATACCAATAATTGTGGTGTCCAACAGCATCTGCAAGACGCCTGCAGCCCCCTCAGAGAAGGTTTCCTGCAGCCACAAAGCAGGTGGCCACTGGGAATGTGGTCACACAGGCACCGTTGTGCCCTGAGCTCACTTGTGCACAGGTAACAGGTCCCTGAGCATGGGCCAAGGTACAAACAACTTGGGGAAAGCTACTAGAAACTCAAATCCTGAGCCATTCCCCAGACATCTGTAACCCAGTCATCTTTGCCATCTAATATAAGATCTGGCTGATTACCAGTTTCAATTAGTTGTGCAAGAAAAACACAGGCTGCAGACTCAAGATCAGCAAGCCAGAGGCTCCTCTTAGACTGAGCTGCAAGATGACTATGCAAACGTTTCCCAGCCCAACAGAAAACCCTCTGCATCATATATGTCTCTCCATCAACAAAAAAACGGGAGGGAAAACCACAAACCTCAAATTCTAAAAGCTTGCAGACTTGAGGAATACAGCCACGGCTCCAAAGGGGCAAGCGTTAGGAGCTATTAAGTGTGCAATGCTCTCAGAAAATTGCAAATACTTTGCTAGCAGTCAGTCTCATTTAGATTTTGCCCCAAATTAACTACTCTCAATTAAGATATCTAATGGAATTCATTACAAAAAAAAAAAAGAAAAACACCTTATACTTGATCTAATCAGAACGAAGATTTTTATAAATAAATTTTGCAAGGAAAAAACAGCTGAAATTAAAACTCCTTGATATTTGAAGATCAGTTTAGATCCAATTTCAATTTTTAATTAACAGTAAAATAAGCAATGATAAATTGAGAATGCTTTGACGTTCTTCACAGAACTTCACATGATTCTGAAGTTAAACTACATCATTTAACATGATTTCTCACTGCCTCCAAGACTACAATTACTTTTATTGGAAAGTAATTGTTTCTCATCTGCTGATTTGTAAGGAATATCTGCAGTCACATCACAGCCGATATACTGACGGAAAACCTACGCATAACATTTCAACAATCAGGTTCTGTTTAGGATCGTTCTATTTATTTTTCACGGATGCACTTGTTTTCTAATGCAAAAAGTATCAAATATATGTCTCACTTCTAATTGGAATGAAAGACATGGTTACACACCTGGGTCAGTTCTGCACCAAGACAGATACACAGTTTTGATGGAAGATCCATTTGGAAAATGGGTCAAGAGAAAACCAGACCATTGTGTCCACACAGTCAAGCTCCTGCAATGCAAACTAGGAAATATTTCTTAAAGTTGCCACTTCAGTTGCAGGTCTTAAGCAATAATGGAAGTAAATGCAGATCATCTATTTTTGTAAGTACAATTCAGTATGAAAAAAACAAACTAGCCAAACAGTATTATAAACTCGGTTCCCCCAGATGAACTAGATACATTGATTCCAGGTCTACTTCTTTGGAGACGTGCAGATTTGAGCATCCTTGCTGGGAATTTTGGAGCACAACAGTTATGTACCTTTAACCAATCTTAATTAGACAACTCCTCCCACACAGAGATGACCAAGAAGGGGGAGGAAGGCACATCTTCATTGCTTACTGAAAATATAACTGCTGCCGATAGCAGGTGTGAATACACCCGGCACTTCCAGCAAGGGCTCATCCAATTCAAAACACATCCTCAAGTGTTTCAACCTAGTTTACCATGACGAAGAACCTAAAAGTGTCTGTTCTCCCTGATCTGACAGATGGGAAGTGACAAGCTATAGTTTTCCATTTAGGGCTCCTGTCCAGAGTACACAAAGTGAGGTCCAGTGCATCTTTGTCACTGCTCTGTCACAGCTCGCTCACTTCAAAGCACAACACCACAGCCTTGGGAAACTCACACCATACGCTGCCCTACAGAGTTTTCCTTCATGCTTTTATGCAACCCCGTAGGCATCCAATGCGCTTCATCATATAATTAAATGGGATTTTTTTCACTCGAAACCAAGCTCAATGCTTGAAAATGCAAATAACTTTGAAAATAGCATTTCTGTGCAACAGATGTTATTCTTATTGTGTTCACATACTTGGTTGAAATATAAAGCCTAATTTTCTCTCCCCAAAAAAAGAAAACACAACTTCCGACAAAACAAAAGCAAACTGTGATAATGAAGGTACTGTAGTATGCATCAGTACATTCCATTCTGGAACTGTGTAATGCACAGTGCTTTTGTTTCATGATTATCAAAGAATGAGTGTCACCAATTGTTTTTATTATTATATTAATACTCAAGTCACATACAAATTCAAATCCATGACTGAAGACCTACAAATGGAATATGACCACCCTCATTCTTACTCTCTTAATGATCTTTATGATAGTCGCATCTCTTCCTAGTAATGCAGAAGATCTGTAAAGATCAACTTCTCCCTCAGGCACCATTTCTTTTGGAACATGTGAAAAAACTGTTCACCTAGGAACATTCCCAGTTTTATTTTTGAAACAGGCAACCAAACCGTGTATGAAATGAACAGCAAACAATCATGAAACAGTGGCTTCTATTGTGAATTTTTAAAAAAATGATAATTCAAAAGCCAGAGAATCATGAGGTTAGTTTTCTTTAATGAATGTAGGAAAATGAGTGTTGCAAGATAAGCTTAGGACACTAAGTCAGAAGAAAGACCAGCACTCAGCAACTCCGTTATTAGAGGAAAAAAGTAATCTACCAGTAGCAGAGGGGCTATTAGTATTACCTAAAATTTTCCAAGCATATCAAGCACGAACACATTTAAAACTGGTAGTAGACCAGTTTTGACCTTTGTGGGACTCTCAACGCCAAGTGCAAGCATTGTAGCAGCTACCAGCCCTTTTCTCCGTGCCCATACGGGGAAGCCGTGCGTTGGTGAAGCATCATGCAAGTGGGCATGGTCAGTCCAGGCCACCTCTGCCAAGGGACACAAGGGAGCAGAGAGTCCCTTTGCCACACCTTCTTTCACCGGGTCACCACAGGGCTGGGAAAAGCCTGGCCAAACTTACTTGGTGCAGATAACACTCAAGACTTCGGATGTGCAAGTTAATTTGACAAGACAGAAGTTGACAGTATATGCAATCAGTTATTTAGGGATCTAATTGAAATTGGTGATACAAGCAGTCTGTCAGATTGTATCAAGAAACTTCACTATTAACAAAAATCAATACTAAATCAATAAGATTCAAGTTGAATATGTGCTCTAGTAACAGTAACAATGCATCAGGAATTTACAAGCAACACACAATGCTTTTGCCAGCTTTCATCTCCGGATTTTGTATCATGTACAGAGTTCCTAAAATAACTGCGCTTGAAAAATAAGTGTGTGTGTGTTTATATATATAAAACTAAAATGAGAACTGCGCAGCTAGTTGTACAGTTAGCGCTGTCTACAGATAATTAGCATCCTGGATGTCTCCACAGTACATGTGTTGACTATCCTTTTTCAGATACAAGAAATATCTGGGCTTTCATGTTATTTAAAGGAGATAAATGCTGAAATTGTCTCCCCCGCTTACATTATGCCAGAGGAGAATGTCTCCTTTGTAAAGGCAGCTCACATCTCAAGACCTGCAGACTCTTTAGGTGTTTGACACAATAATAAAAGACAATAACAAAAGTAAATTAAAAAAACATGGGCCACCATACAAGATACTGAAATGTTTATATGTGCAAATCAAATACTGATGTTATGCTACTTCTGTAATTTCTCATATCTGTGACATTTCTACTGTCACAAATGCTGCAGATTATAGCTCCCATTTCCCTTCATCCTCACATTGTTCTATATTCCACATTTCTTTTTCTTTTGGAACACTGGAAAGCACTGCAAGAGGGGTTGAAATGTTACATTAAGAAAAAAAAATGTCAAATCAATCTGGTTCAAACATCAACACGAATGCACTGGCGGGGCTGGAAATTGAGATACTGGGATACTTTCTTGCCATTCCCAACCTAAATAAGTTGAGGCATCAGAAACCTGCACTGAAACCTGTTCTCTCACAATTCATATTTCGAAGGCCAAGATCATTTCGGAAGTTTCTGGTCCAGAGACCAGAAAAAGCATTTATTGCCATGCCTGGGTGGAACCTAAAAGGCTGACTCCTTTTATCATGGATACAAACACCAAAAAAATCTTGTTTTCTCAGTCTATAAAATCCTACACACTTTACACCAGTGTAAATCACCGCGCAAGAGAAACGATATGAAGAACATAATGGAGAGGTATGGAAAAGGATAAAAAACAGTATGGTCACACCATGTGAATCTTGACTATTGTTTTATATGCTGCGTAAGCAATATGATATGAATTATCTCATTAGAATCCCAGTGTCTGGGATTTTTTTCCAAGTTAGTGCAACTTCTCTTCAGCCTCTGCATTCCCCAGCACATGAGAAACTGAAGCTTGAAGGAAGGAAGGCTCAGTTTCGTTCCATTATTGATCTATCAGACAAGAACTTAATCAATCTACTTTATAAGCTATTAAAGCAGAGTAAGAGAAATGAACTCACCTGATACATCCACCATTGATTGCTTCTTTCAAGAACTGAATGTCAGCCTTATCTGCTACTACAGCTGTGATTCCATTTTTCAGAAACAAGTTTTTACCCTCATTAGCTCCCCAGAAATAGTGCAATTAAAACTGGATTTTCAACAAAATAGATCATATAATCAAAATGAAATGGACAATGCTTTCTTATAAATTTAATTAGCTAAGTGTTTTCTGAGAGCACTGAGACAATAGGATCAAGTCCACTTAAGAAAAATCTTGTAATAAAACACAAGCTAGCCCATGTTGTGACCACCCCATCACTTGTTTAAGTGGAAATTCTGCAGCCAAGCAAATATGGAATCCAACAAGAGGAATTTACACCTCACTGGATCTATTGGGAAAACAAAAGGTACTTGGTATAAAATGGAACACGGGGGATTTTCAACATTCAGATTATCAATTTTAGGCCAGTTTAGCAACAACTGAAACATTCCAATTTGTTGAACCATTCAAAACAATTTCAACCATTCAACCCAACGTCACCTACCTTCTCTGCCCAATAGCATCGTGCCTCCTGGAAGCTGTAGCTCAAGTCTTTCATCCAAAACCTCCCTCAGAACACAACAACTGAACCATCTTTCCTTCAATTCTGGCCCAATCCTCCCTTGCAGGGAGTTTAAGGGCCGTAGGACAGTGGGGAGATGTTGGGAAGGGTCATTTACAATTGCTGAGCCTCCTCCAGAAGGGGGAAAAACTTGGTGCAAATTACAGCTGAACTACAGGTCTTATCACCTCTGTTATCACCTGTTTTGTGATGTAGCACCACGAAGGGGAGGAAACTGAATGAGGAAGCGATTGTAGAAAAACAAACAAAACACTTCTATTTCAAACAAACTGCTGGGTTCTTTTAGCAAGAAAAGATTTTGATGTAATTGAATGTATTTGTAGGTGTTCACTCTAGTAAACACTGTGACGGCTGGCAGCTTTCATGTGATTGGAGACAGAAGCGATGATAAAAATCAGAATTTCCACTGGATGGAAACCTTGAGGTTTTCCTTGCTTTGCCAGGAGCTAATGCATACATAAATTAGGATTGTTAACTTCTGACAGCTAAGAAATGCCTGAGTAATGCAACTTTACATTCATTATCCCCTACTGTTATATTAGACAACTTGTTATCACTTCTGCTTTTGCTATCAGAGCACTTTGTGTGTGTGTGTGTCTTTCCTTTTTTTTCCTACCTGTCGCATTGAAAAAACAATATTTCCATGCTTATTAAAAGTCTTTGAGATGCAAAACTGTCCACTTGTGACTATTCACTTCTGTAATTAAACTCTACGCTTTTATCACTGGCCAAGGAGAAAACAGAGAGAGTTCTCCAAGCTCTAAGTACTTTTAGGATGCCAACAAATCTTCCTGGAATCTCAGACGGAACAGAATGGAAAGCATTTTGTCTTGCCAAACAATAAAATAAAAACGTTGCTTAGAGCTCTTTTAGTTTTCTCTTCCTTTACTAGAAGGAAACCCCCCAGCCTTTGCTATTAAACATGTCTATTTTCATGGGAAATCCTTCCATTCGCAATATCTGCATATCATGTTTAAATATCTCCCCCAGGAAGTTATACCACTTAATAATGCTCCTGTTTATTTATTGCAAAAATCAAGGCTAGCTGGAAGTCCATTATGAGAATCTTTTAGCAAATTTAATTAATTTGTAATTAATTTTATTGGTATTTATGAGAGAAATCTTTAATCAGCATAATTTAGGCTGAAAATTACAATATTAACTAATATTAATTAAACAACAATGTAATAATTTCAATAGTTTTAATTATTTTTAGATTAAATTACCTGCTAGTCAATTCTACGCTGCTTTTGAAATTAATTAGCCAACTTAAGCATGCTCTGTACCCACTAATCTACCAAGGATAGGACGCAATGTCTGAATAAGGCAAGAAAAGCCACTTCCCAATGTCACAGCTTAAAAAACTGCTTTTTAATCCTAATTTTCAATAAGCCATGGTCTGTTTAAACTCGGGGCATGTCTTTAGATCATGTGGGGCCTTGGATTTTGGAGCTGACTTTCATTTTAGTCTCTTTCCAGCCCATGACAGCATCATCTCTTCTTGACAGAGCATTTAGTGTATCCGCATTATTTGTGTGGGACACTGCAGAGGAAACAGGGGGTATCTCATCTATCTCACTTCTTTGCAGTAATTCCATTCCTTTTCTAGGGCTAAATACTAAAAAAACAGGGTTTAAATTGCTACCATTTCACCTCTGCACTGTGGCCCCATTAACAAAATATGGTAAATAAATAATTTGCCTCCTGATCTGGGACCCTTAACGGTTTACACTACCAAGACTTTCTCCACCATCACTGGAGTGTTTTTAATGAGGGACGGGGATTTCAATGAAGAGCCTGAGATTTCCACAATCAGGAGGAAATTTAGGTTTCTTTTTACACATGCTTGAAGTGAAAAGGGGTAAAAGAGCAGCATGTTAACTCTGAACTTAATTGGAGCAAGTAAATCTTGCAGCAGATGGACAAGTATCTGTCAGGTCATCAATAATATCTGTTGCCCATACAGAAAAGTTTCTGCTTCCTGCTGAATTCTTGCAGCTAGGGAAGCCCTTCTCCTTCCCACATAAACAACGTAGTTAATGGCAAAATGTTCTATACCTTACAGCCTCAGTTCAACTCCTGCTGGTACAGCTGTAAAGCTGTAAGTTTGTTCCTATCTAGAAGCTGCCCTTCAGTTTGCACAGCTTTCCACCTTTCAACTCTCCTTGGAATTTTCCAGAAAGTGAAAAAAAGGTGAAAGCACCATGTTTCTTCTGGTTCTTACTATTCTGAGGTTTATTGTGATAGTATCATCCCTCTCACTTACTGTCTATAACCAGTAACAAAACAAGAAATCTTGCTGCTTTCACTGCTTCCTTTCTTAACCAACAATATTCTTTTTATCTGTGAGGAACAGCATAGCATTTGCAGGGTATGGATCTATATGCACGCTGGCATATAGTATATCCATGTTGGTTTAGAACCTTCAGCCTCCTATGACATCAATATGCTTCCACTGATCTCTGGGTCACCCAGATGAGGACCGCAGTGAGTAAATATTTCAGTCTTACAGCAACTTCCATGCACCTGTTTGTACTTCAGGCATGGCAATTTGCAGACTTAAAATTCTCTAAACGGCAGCCATGGCTTTCAAAAGCAACTCTCAAAAGCAACTCGGCATTTGGGGAATCTGAGGTTTTTGTGCCTGACTTGGAGCTCCTTGAAGGGTCATGAATTTCAAAGGGCAGCCTCGCAAATTCGGAAACTCAGGCCTTTCCAGGGCAAATCAGCTTGGAGATGGACTGGCAAGTCAAATTTGAAAAGGATGCTGGTTATTTTTGTTTTCATACTTCTTTTTTTTTTTTCTGTTATCAGACCAGATATTAAACAGATTTGATCACGGCAAAGCTGTTCTAGATCTAGAAAGCAGGATGGAGAAGCAAAGAGTAGCTCAAAAGGTAAAGTGCACACCCAAAGCAATACATTATCTGACAGGCTGCCACCCTTATTTGCTTCAAAATTTCTCAATAAAACATCTCCATGACCTTAAAGAAATTATTCAGCATTACTCCAATGAATAAAGACCAGGTTTTCAACTGTATTTTAGCAATCCCAGTTCCTTAGGTGCTTTGGGAACTCTTACCGTGTGTTGATTTAGACCTTTAAAATCCTAAGAATCTTAGAAAATCCCTTTCTGAGCGTTGCAGGATTGGCGTTTTCCTCTGAATGTCCCAGCAGATACTTACAAGAATCTAGTATGCTTTATGGGGGAAAAATAAAACAAAAAGCTGACCTTTCAATAGAAATCGTCCAGGTTGGCACCCACAGAGTTAAACTAGCTAAGTCTACAACAAAAGGAAAAATATTAGCATTGCTATCTGTGTAAACGACATTAGTAGAAAGACTGAATTATCTTCTGAATTATTTTATTCCAATTATATTTTGATATAATTCAAGGTCTAGTGATCTTTTTAATGTTTGCAGTCCCTCAGTTTAATACCAGAAAAGCAATCAGTCATTTGCTGCTCAGACACCAAGTGGCTGGAATAGTTTTTCCTTCCATTTGAAAAATATACAATCTGTATTTGCCTTTAAGTATACATTAGATGACTATTGTAAGTGATTCGTAATTGTTTTTAAATTGTTGGACTTACTTTAATATATATTTGCAGTTATATATTATAGTTGTTTAAATGTTCATGTTATAAGCAGAGTTTTTGGATTAACAAATTGTTCATTCAGCTTTTGGTTTTTAAAAAGGGTAAATAGGGAAAAGACTAAAAAGTGCTTTATTAGAGCACATTTTATTATCTTGCTTATTGAAAATCTCCTCTCTAACAACTGGTAATATAAAAAGCTGAAAAGAGACCTAGAAAAATAAGCAAAATGATCCATTTGGAAGGCCAACATTATTTCTGCGTTGAAAGGCAATATAGGAGTCAGCTCAAGACTTAGGTTTTTACCTAGTTCAATTTTCTGAGTTTTCAAGGGTTCCTCTAAATACAAGGCACATTTGTTTACCCAAAGGTTTAATTTTAAACTAACATAATTCAGTACCAAAGCAGGCACGGGTATTTTACTTAAACTAGCTTTATTTTGGTTTAGTTTCATGAGAAAGTTTGTCTGCACAAAAAATACATGCATTAACTTAGTTGAATTGGTACAAATTTAGATATGGATGGATGCTGTACTATCGACACTCTCGCCAGCACCACTGGATAGGATTTGTGGCATACGCATGTGCAGGTAGATGTAATATCTCACGTTTTGTTTGCAGCATAATGCTCATATGGATGGGTCGTAGTGTAAAAACTACGTTCTGTTTGCTCTGCTTGTATTATTTGGTACGTTTTCTTGTGTAAATAGTAGAATAAGGAAAAAGCCACGTGATCACATGGGCCTGTGTGGGAACAGCTTGAACACTTCTCTATGTCTTAGATGAACCTCCCTCCATAATTTCATACAGCTATAATATAGTTTCGCACACCTAGGAACCCTGCACAAGGTACCTGACATGGATAGTGAAAGACAATCCGGGATGAGTTCAAGATCGAAATAGGAGACGGTGCCCAGGGGAGCAAAGACATAGGAGGTGGCGTGACTTGGCCATCACGCAGAAAGCCTGGGACACAGACCCAGCACAGCCTGGAAAAGCCCCATGTCAGGGCTGAGCCACCCAAACTCCTGAGGGATTTTGGTGAAAGTCAAACTGGTAGTATGAGAAATCCTAAAGACAAATATTAAACTCTAGCAAACAACCATTTCCAGTTCCTCGGGTCTGCATAACTACGCCATCCAAGAGCAACCCTTCTGTCGCTGAAACAATTGTTGATCCAAACGGAAATTAAAAAGCAATTTAAAAACTTACTATGCAATAAGAATTGTGAAGTAGATGTCAGAAAAGACACTTGAACTAGCAGGCTAACACAGACAGCATGGGATTTTTTGTGAGGGCTAAAATTTTCTTCCTTATTGATGTGACGAAGCCTGAGCTTATTGACTTTCAGAAGCCTTCCAGTCTTATTTATTATCCTTGGCATTTGAGAATGGAAGTGGTTTTGTGGGATCAAACATAGGTCATTACTGTCTAATGGCCATTTGTTAGTCTATACAAACTGAATTTGGAAGTTGCAGGTCCGATTCCTAATGTACGCTTGCCATTCTTATTTATCATCATCACCACACCTGCCATCCCTTGGACCGGCTCTGTCAGGAGAGCAGCGAGGGACGGAAGGAGCGAGATCTCTCTTAAGCAGAGCCCGGTGGCTCCAGCAAGGGCGGGAATCCTCTAGGGCAGGCGAGGGGGAAAACGGGTCTCTGCTCAGCCAAATTCATAACAACAGTTGGTTGAAAATATCTTAACGTATATGAAGAAAGTGGCTAAGGCTGCACACACCGCACATTTAGACATAACATACCAATCATGACACACACCACTCAAGCTTCATTTTCACAGTTACCTTGACACACATCTAGAGTTCTGCCATTATTATTTTTGCAGTATCTCATGCTTGCCTTCATCTTCGGGAACTATTTACATCTACTTCTTACAACACTGAGTTTCTCACATGTGTGTACTTGATCCTTACACAGATTTCAGACAACCTTTTGCAGTATTCTAGTGTATATGTGGAGATAATGAAGTCACCCCAAAGGGCATTCCCATAAGCAGTAAGAACCTCAGAATTGATCACAATCAGTTACACCATCAATTCAAGGTAACAATTATCTTCCTTCTTTTGTTCCTTTTTCCTTATGTACTTAAGTAGCAGAGTTGGAAGGGAAGCTGTTCCCTTGTGGTTAATAATTGATTTTCTACCAATCAGAGCTCGGGATGGGCTCAATCAGACCTACGATATTTTAAAAATTAATTCTATTTCAGACAGGTCAAGGTATAGCCTCCATATCAGTTGACAGACTGTAAAACCCAGACAAAGAGAAGAACTACACAACAAGCTGCAATGTTCATTACTCTCACTGTTCCTACTACTGACTAATTTTGAGTAAAAACTACGGCTAATTGTCTTTTAACATTTGGCAAGTATACGTTCCTCTAAATCTTACAAGATCAGATGACACAGGATATCATCATCTGAAGCATAACTTTATTTTTCTGAATTTACGCAGTCGTAGAACTGCTAGAAAAACAAAATCCAGAAAATAGCAATAGCAAAATATTAATATGGGGATAAGAATTTTTCACTATACTCCCAAAATTAAGACTAAGATTTGATTAAAAGTCATTGTAAATTTTCTTTTAAAATATTTCATGTGGAAATTTAATTGACACATTTATATTAAAAAATCCAACCTTAAAATCTGTTGGGATTTTAAATTTTGGCTGACCTAAATTCTTCTCTCAGATGGAAGTCCCTTGAATTGCAATGTGACTAGGACATAAATATTAGAAGAATTTGGCAACCAACAAACTTCTGTTCAAAATATGCAAGAAGTAAGAGTAGAAGTATTTGGCGCATACATATTTCTGGTAGGATTAACAGCACACTAAAAAGGAGAAAAGGCTCCTTTCATTGTTATGACTCAAAACTGTCTGTAGCAAACAGCCCTGCAGTACTGCAATGTGGGTTAGACATTTGTTGATTTAATCTTGTATGTTGTTCTAGTAGACTTGTATACAAACAGGAAATATTTCAGAAATACGTTGTTATCACAGCAAGGGAAATGAAGTATTTAATTAAAAAAAAGGTCATTATGAGTCTGCCATTTATCAGGTTAAAAGTCTAGGCAATGCACGCATTCTGTTTACACACAAATACATTATTGATTTCTAGCAGTTCATTCATTTGCATTAAAAAATCTGTATCTAAAGACGAGCTTCAGTTTTTAGCCATATGTACTATGAGCTTGACAGACTAGATGGTATTTCAAAGTGTATGCCTTACAGAAGGCAAAATGAGAAAATATTGAAGTTCTGCATTGCAGAAAGATTTTTAACAATGCATAGGAATATGCGATATCTTGGTTAGATTTTACCTGTTCTCAAGGCACTAGAGCTACACACTTGAAATGTATCTTCTTTCAACAGCCTTGCAGATTTGGTATCATATCACTTGAGACATTTGTTTGAAGGCAGACAGCAACTCTGTTTTAGAAGCAAAGCCATTTAAATCCCATGCAGTCCCAGATTTTCACATCCAATTCTTATTGCAATGCCTACAAGTTTCCATAGTACAGAACAAAATGATGCTGTTCTACAGACACACATGTACATAAAACTTTAAGAAAATGTTCTAACGTAACCAAATGAGGTTAAAGAGAATAGCAGTAGAGACATCCTCAAGATTTAATTATTCAAAACAATCGTTTATCATCTGTTCCTACTTCTGAGCTACATATGTGTGTACTCCAGAGCTAACAGTGGGGACGGCAAAACACAGTTGCTGCAGTTTGCTTTTGGCTTACAGGAGACCTTTGGAGTTTCTATCCTGGAGACAGCACACACACAATCACCGGAGCAGCAGCCAGGTCTGGATCTGCTGCACCCATTGCTGAGCTCTCCCGACTAATTATTTAACCTTTTCCCTTTCCCGCCTGTCTTTTATTAATCTGAAGATTCCCAAGTTTCACATTCTGAAACTTTTCTTTTTCTGTCATCAGAATTAGTTGTTTCAGGTTGTTCAGCCAACTGGAGTTGTGCAACAAAACTGGAGTGCTCACTGGCTAGGGCAGTAGAATTTTGTTTACGATGCACATACATGAAATCCCTGGCCGCTGTTTCACAGCCAAAAACACACGTTAATTTTCTACAAACCAGGTCACGGCCATGTAGCTAAATAAGGTGAATGGAAATATACCTAATCCCAGAAGGGACAAGATGTCATCTTTTACTTACACCATGCACTTACTTACTTGTGCTCAGTGAACATGGTGAAATTGTCCTCTTTCTCCCATTGCTGCATATTTAACTTTACAAAATGTTCTACAAATACACTACAGGACAACAAAAGGAGGGGGGACACAGTCAGCCTGCCTTTGGGGTACACTGACACGGATCCTGGGACGGGTCTTTACCAGAGAGCCAGCAGGTCTCTGTCTCTGGGCAAAATAAATATTGCTGGAAACAATTTTAAATGGGAATGAAGAAAGTGAAAACAAAGAGGAGCCAAAATTAACAAAAAATGCAAAGTCAGTGGGCAAGCCCAGCGTGAAATAAAACTACTTTTGCAGACATCTGAAAAGTCTTAGGAAAACAAGTGTCCACCAGAGCTGGGAACAGCTACCTTTCAGTAGCTCAACTATGCCAACAGCGGCTCATTCACACCAGCTGAAAAAGTGAAATTCACCAGCAAAAATCAAGCAGGTGTTCACCTGCAATGAAAGGCAAAGCGGTTGTTTTGATATCTGAATGAGAGTGGCTTACAAGAACTGTATTATAGCTGGGATAAAAGCTTAACCAACTCAGTATCATGTCCCTATATCTGCTGAGCTTGAGCAACTGGAAAGACTTGAGTAGAATGGGAAAATACAAATCTGAGTGGCATCTATATATTAGTCAACAGGCCAGATTCTCTTACTTTACCCTCCTAGGAAGAGAGAGAAATACTCATTATTCAGAGATACGCTGACCCTCCGAAGGACCTTCCCATCCACCCCTGTGAGCTTTCTCAGACAAATCAGCCTGTATGGATACTTTACCAGTATTGATCGAGAGATCAGCTACCAGAGATAATAACATTGTCTCTGTACTGTATCCATGCCTAAACCCAGAGTTGTACAGGCAGGAATGACTAGTGAGAAAAAGCACAAAAGTTTATTGATGTAGAACTACTGTAAAGCTTGGACATGAAGGAAAATAATAGAAAACTGAATTTATTCCTAAATCTCATTTTAACCTGCTATATGTCTGACTCCTGTAAATACATAGTCAAAGGATTCTGTGGCTGCTCTAAGCAACAAAACAGTCATTAATTTTAAACATGCTACCCTATTCATTTCCATTTAAGTCTCTTCTGCTGACATGCCTGATACTGTTTCACTGGGTGTCCATGCTCTTTAATTTCCTTTTAAGATTCCAGTCATAGCTCCTTAATGTTTATACATTTTCTGTAACATATTAACTCCAGAAATACTTAGATATCAAAAAAAAAAAAAAAAAAATCACACACACAAAACTCACCAAACTTTTAAATGAACACACAGGACAGTGTATGAGAGCAAGCACACAACTTCAGATTTGGGACTAGATCTTATTACAGCCTTTGGAAGGACTTAAGGGTCTCGGCTCCTTGTGTCTGGTATAACACACGACATTACGTTTATGTGTACCATTGCCCTCTACAGGATGGAATTCTGGATTTACGTAAGCACTGTGATTATTTTGCTTTTCAGTAGCAAGCTCATAAAGCAGTACATTTTAAATTTTGTCTCAGAAGATTCAAGATTTCGTATCTGATAACACAGCCTGTGATACAAGAGGCAACAGAGTATACAATGTAGATCAGCTGTACAAATACACATTTAGAAACATTCCTTCAAAGAGCAATGATTGTAAATAGAAATGCAGAAAGCAACTAGCATCTTTAGTCCCTCAATAGTGTATTTCTTTATATAGTAAGTAGTGTTTACAGGACATGTCCAATAAGCACTTTTGAATATCTAGACTATTTTGAAAATGTGTCACATTTTCAAAATGTGAAAAGCATTTAAAATATACAAGAAGAAACCTGCAAATACCAATCTGGCATTCTGTCATATTACTTCATCATTATCTGCATTCACAAACCCGCGACAGCAATTGTGGATATAGAAAAAGAAGAGAGTTTTTACATGTCATTACTTACACAATATGCCCAGTTTTCACTTGAAATCTGCTCTCTGGGCACACTTAGAATGCTGGAAAAGGTTCACGGTACAAACAAAACCTGAGGGGTGTTTGTAAGAACAAACTGACCCTGAATGAGATCTTACTCTAACAAATGAGAAGTTTTGGCACTGATTTAAAAAAAGGCAAAGTTCTCATGGAATTCCGATCTACACTTTATCGGAAATTTCACACTTCACAAAGTGTTTATCTGTGAACTTTACAGAGCGCAAAAATGAGTTTTAGCAGAAACACCGAGACCATCTCAACTTCTACCATGGTCTGAACTATCACGTCTCTAGTTGCCTGTGATTTTCAGATATAAGTTTAAATCAGATTATTTTTATAAAGACAGACCTGGAGACCACTGCTTCAGTTGACTTGTTAGGAATGTACCCTTCATTTAGAGAATAAACTTCAACGTGTAAAATTCATACATATAAAAATAGAACAGATACACATAGGCCTTCTAAAACTCAATAAGCCCCTATCAGGACTTCCACATGTGTCGGTGGTATATGGATCTCTTTTATTATTATTCATTTTGGCTTTTGTTAATTACAGAAAAGGAGAAATATCTTTTATGGAAATAAAAGCTCTTTTAAAAAAACATTTCAGAAAAACATGGAATGAAACATTAATAACAAACTGAAAGGATAAGCAGAATGGAAGTCTGAAAAATTCTATATTTGTATTATACAGGCATTGTTTTCATTCTTGGCACCTTATTTTTCATGTACATAAAGAGAATGCGAGCTACAGCAGGGTGAGACAAAGATCAATGCTGAATGTATTACTTGGCATTGGTCAGACTCAGTTTAATAAGAAAAGAATTGATCCATTAAGCTAAACCTAATTCTTGGCCGAAAACGGTTGAAATCTCTCCTTTATACTGCTAGCTTCATAAAGACCTATAATATTTGGAAGAAACAACTCAGAGCTGAGTTTAATAAGATTAAATGTATTGCAAATATACTTAACAAGAATCTATCAAGTTGTTAATGATTACTATTAATATCAAACAATTTTTGTATAGAATTTTTTATTAGAGTAGTTGTAAAATATAGCCATGTGAAAAGCAATATAAAAAGGGTTTTAGGTAATTTGTAACAGCTACAATTGCAGAACCAAAACCTTAACCTATAAGATATAGTAATTTATTTTATCAATCCAGTTTCTCATATGAGTGCAATTCAATTTGTAAAGTATTTAAGTGCCAGTCATTAACACTGTATAGCAAAGTGCAGAAGGACAGAATCTACTACATATGATTGTGTTGTTATATGTGAAGAGACTGCAAAATAAATTACTTTTTCTGTCAGCAAGGCTGGAGACCTATTGTTAAAATCCAACTTCAGATTTCTAAGAACTCCTCTCCAAAGCAGCTGTTTCCTAGCTGAGATGGCTAGAAGCAGTTCTGGGTAGGGTGAGCTTGCCCTGTGTTGTCAAAGGGACGTGTTGACATTCATTTGCCTCCTGGCATTGCCAGCAGGAACGTCCCCAGCCCTGGGAAGGCACAGCCCAGCCCTGGCTTGTGGCCTCTCTTTGGACAAGTACAAGCACAGGTTGAAATCTGACCCATCAAACAGCCTTTAAAACTGCCTTGAAACACATTTTATAGACAGGATTTTCTCTTTAAACAATATCTAAGAGAATGAGAGCAGGAATTATTCCTTTACCTAGGATGTGAGCAGAAGAGGACATAATTTGAATCAGTTCAGCAGTGGTTCCAGTTTTAATTAAGATGACAATGCGACAAAAATACACGCACACAAAAAAAAATCAAAACTCTGAATTCAGTGAAGAGAATTATTGAAATAGTGGGTGAGACTGAATGGAAAACAGCACTGGAGGAAAAGAACAGAGAAGGAAACGGAAAGTACTGCAAGTCAATTATTACATGCCTGAAGGTTCTATGAGCTGTCTAGCAGCAGAACATCGAGTGTTAAATATATATATATATATATATATAGTGGACGAAGAGGAAAATGCAAGAAAATTAATTTTTTAAAAAAGCATATTTAAGGAATAAAAACATAGAGAAGACAACTGGCAAGATTATAGCATGAAGTTAAAAGACTGTAACATACTAGTGAGGAAAAGCATGGGGGAAAATGAAAGGAAAAGTTCACAAAAGGTGAGGAAATTGTAAATAAAGATTTTTTTCTTTTCAAGCACGTAAAGAGCATAAGGTCACTGAGGGAAACAGAAGCACACCTATGAAATGGCAAATGGCAGTTTACTAACAGGAAGGAGACACTGCTTAAAAATGAACTCTCCATTTTATTGTCCATAAAACAAGGTTGGGACTGATGACAGGATCAGACATAAATTTCCTGGGGGAGGAAGAATAAACACCAAAGAAAATCAGTAACACACCAGAACAGCTCATCAAGAAATTAGAAAGTCTGAAGGTTGACAGAACTCCAGGAATAGACTGAAGTAATTCCGAGCTCAGAAGGATATGTCAGAAGAGATAGAGAAATCATTAGCAGACATATTTAAAACCTGTTCAGAAATATGAGCTGCACTGAAGAGAGGTTAGTGACAACATTATCTAGAAAAATACAAACCCCTGACTTCACACCCATGTCATACTCTTGAAACATTATTATTGCAGGAAACAATACGATGAAGAGTTTGTATAGCTGCAAGAGAGATTGCTAGCACCGCTCACCAAAGAGGTATCATGACTAAAAACGCCCTCAACACTTTTTTAAGAGGAATTAGAATTTATTGATCATAATGAATGGTACAAACATGTATTCCGCTCTCTTTAGAAGAGTCTCGGATAGATTGACACATGGAAGACTCATCTGCAAGGTCAGGAAGTATGGGAACAATCAGTAAGAAAACAGGTTACATTTGAAAAACTCGTAACCTAATCCATGAAAAGAAACAGGACCAACTTCAGAATGACTAAACTATATTCAGACAAACTAAAAACCTGGCAGAGTAGAAGTGAAGACAAATTCTGTGTAATAAATTGATGCTAATAAAACTAGCAGCAAATAACAAGCAAAAGAGCTCTACCCTTGAAAGGTGTAAAAATTCAAGACTCTCACGTTGATGTACTCCATTAATTTCAAACTTCTGGTTTCCGCAAGAGAAAGAGGTGAGGAGCAAGCCTTCTGAACATTAGAACAATTAAGAAAGGGAAACAATTTTTTTTTAAAGGCAGTGCAAATTGCAATTGATGGCAGAAGTAAGCCTCCGGAATGTTCTCTGTTACTGTAATAGAAAACAATAAGAAAACATGTTGGCATTCTCAAGGATCCTGGGGATTGGCCCAAACCTTACAGTAATCAATAGTTTTCTTCACAGATGTCAATGCACCTTTAGGTGAGATTATTGTCTATTTTAGAAAATCACAGAATTTTCAGCAGAGGAAAAAAAATTAGGGGGAATATATTCTGATTTCACTAAGGAGGAAGCCCTCATGTTAGAACTGCCAGAAACACCAAAGGACTTGCTAATGATGACTAACCAAAGGAACAAAGTAGGTAGATTTAGAGGACAATCAAAGGAAAAGAACACTTAGTGGCTTAGAATGGTTGAAAGCTAGAGAGAAATAATTGTGGGGCAGCTCTGTTCCACCTTTATAGCACATCATCCCAATGGTAACAGTCATACATAGAGTTCATGTCTTGATTTCCTATTAAGATTAGGGGGAAAAAAACAAACCACAGTAAAAAAAAAAAACAAAACAAAACCAAAAACAACCAACCAACCAAAAAAAAACCCAAACCAGCCACAAAAACACCAGCACACAGACGTCTGATTATAGCACCTGTGATTTCTGTCATGCCTATGATGTTTCGCTTTTTTAAGAGACTTAGTCCCGGTTGGTGGGAAACAAAGAGGAGTCCCCGAAAACCAGCATTTATCACACAGCCTGATTCACAGAAGTCCTTTTGTGTTTTCAAATGAAGCTGTTAAACCATCCCAGAAAAGTTACTGGAAGGTGTCACTGTGGCAGAGCACGTGTGTGCAAGTGCACGTGATGCGTAGGTGGTAGATAGAGGAAATTCTTAGTTAAAAGAACCTAACGACTGAAAGAGGAAAAAGACAAATTACGGTGCAGCTAATAATATGCCTGTTACACAGTGAATGCTCTTGCATTTACTCTATTTGAAATCTGTTACATGTTATTGTCTATTTTGCTTTTTAATTTTCAGCATGGTCTCCTTCACTGGTGTTCATGTTGAACTCAGGAGTTCCTATTTTCAAATTGCAGTGGAAACCTCATTTTGAACAATTTAGTCAGGCAATGAAGGAAAGCTGGAGGTAGTCAGGCAGCAGAAGTTTCTGCGATACCTTAGCATGCTGTCCTGATTATAGTGCTATTATAGTTTGCTGTTCATAGAAATCAAGGAATTTATGAATCATTAAAAGGTGCTGGTGATAGAGAAGTTATTACAATAGCATTCAGAAATAATACAGGAACTATCACAAAAGCTACAGCATTAACACCATTGACTGAATATAAATGCAGTTGTGAAATTCTGTGATAGCTCCGGATGTAGATATGCCAAATTTTCAACCAGCCTCAAACCAGTCACCTGCATGGGTTTGATATGCAACTGCTTCTATACAAAACTGGTTTGAGTGTATAGAAAATGTACCAACACTCTTTAAAAAGTACATTTTGATTGTGTAAAGACCGTGGGCTGGAGCTTATGAAAACATAGGCTTGCAATATTAATAGGTCTTATGCTAAGTTACTTATTTTCTTATTTTTTGCTCAGAATTTCCCTATGTATTAAAAATACATTAGGGATCAAGCCCACTAGCCCTTAATTACATTAGTGACCAGTTACTTACATGCATTGTTCCTTGCTGAGGATAAGACTTGTTTTATTTTCAGTCATTCAACAAGGCTTCCATAGAACAACAGCTAAAGCATTTCTCTTTGTGTGTGTAAACATCACATATGCAAAAGAAAGGATATAAACATTTGGGGAAATTGTTACTTTGTTTATCTGAAGATGTGATTTGTAAAAGCCTGACTTTCTGAATTTCAAACATGTCTCCTGAACAACACGAACAACTAGTACTTAACATGCACTGCTACCACCACCAAAGGTATCTAATTTTTCTTATTTATATTATTATTTTAGGTGGATAACCATAAAACTATCAAGACCAAATCCAGACCTATGTAAGCTTCATGCTTTCAGAAAGCTATTCAGCTGCTTTTTAAAATACACAAAAGCAGTAGAAACTGAACAAGATTCAAGAGAAAAAATGACATTTATCACATGTAAACAGAATTTGTCGTATCCAAAAATTTGCTGACTTATTTTTTTTCTGGTCTTTCTTACACATATCATTTTATTGACTGTTTAAATTTCTGTGGGACTCAAGCTGGCAGAACCACAGGTATTTTGCTCAGCTGCTATGGCAAGTTCTTAGCTGTGGTCATTTTGCCTCCTATGACACCCTTCCTGCTTCTCATATTAGCCCTTGCATTAGTCCTCTGCTTGCTATTTTCCCAACTTGCTTTAAAACAAAGAGTAAAGACTCCACGCAACAGCAAACCAGACGAACCTGTTAACTGTAGCCCAATTCCCCTTTATCCTCTTTGAACGGAGAGGCCTGACAGTTCACTGAAGGGGAGCGGCAGGTCAGGTTTGAAGTCCATTAATGCAGCGGCGAGGGCTTGCTTGCTCAACACCTTTCCACGCCGGCTCTCACTCTAGTTAGAGCTACAGTAAAACTTCCTTTGCTTTGATGAATGCTGAAATTCACCAAATTCATCTCTCAGAACACATTCAAGACAGAAGGAAAATAACTATCTTTACTAATCTGCACCATTTTTCTTGACATGGGACAAAATAGGCAAGATTCCTCGGTGCTATCTATGCTAACTGGATTATCTTTCTCCCAGTGGCACCTTGGGAAAGTCCTTTAGTTTCTCTGAGTCCCAGTTTATCCATCTATAATATAAGCCTTTGTCATGGTCCTGGCCATTTCAATAGTACATTCACGGATTCTTACATTTAACCAAAAGTACAAAGGACAGGGCAAAAAACATATAAAGGATGGTCCTTCCTTACTTGCAGTGTTCCTCAGCTGTACATGGCATCACCAACTGCAAAATATTGGTTTGCATGGAAATGATACACTGTTTGTATAAAGATCTTAAAAGAACAGCAAGCAAACTCTAGAAAAGGTGCTATGGGGAAGGAGGTGTTCTCTACCTGTGAGGAGTCATTTAGTTGTTGACAAATCCCTAGTAATACTAAGCTGTAGTTTTACTCTTCATCCTAATAGCTGGGATAGAGGAATTTATACATATAGGTTTTCACAATGTGTTGTCTCAGAAATATTTATCATTATAAGAGGCCATAGATGGCATCCCATAACGCTGCCTCTTACTGTAGTTAACACGGCAGGGAAGAAATCTGTCTCTGTCCTCAAGTTCCATTACAATAAAAAAAGCAATAAAAGAAAACTAACAAATGCATATAAAGTAAATAGCTATTTCTGATAAATATGTATTTGTCATCATGGCTGCCCAGTGATGTAATCACTTGCTCTCCTGTCACAAATGACGACCACCACAAAGCAGCCGTAGGAACGGTATATCTCCATAGAGCACAGCACATTGCTGTGCATCTCGGAGAACAGCCTGGCTCTGTTTTCTCCCAGAGACACACACTCTTAACATTGTGTACGCAAAGACAGCAACAAAGTCTCACTGTAGCCTTAAATCTCATTTTTCAAGAACATTCCAAAATACCAGGTGAGGCAAATGACTCTGTACTAACTGTATCTGCCTCTGAAGGAGAAAGTGTTGTGGCACTCCAGCTGGGATTTCCACTTTGCGTAGGTACGCTGCTGATAGAATTACTCATTGATAACTGATCAATCGAAATTACTTCTGACAATTAATAAAATTACTACTTATTGGCAAATACAGTGTGCTGGAATCTGCATGTTTCTTCATGTCATATTCCCTGTGCTGGCTTCCCAGTAGGATTTTTAACAATAAAATAAGCTGGTTTGTGCCTAAAAAGCATATGATAATGAAGTTTTCCCTTTATATATCTTATATTGTGAATACATCTTGTTTCTTTGTGTAAGTTTATATTGTACACTTCTGGATGTATTCAACCTCAGGTCAGAATTATTAAAGAACTGTCACAGGTGAACACAAAATCTTTATTTAGCAATAATACCTAGCAGAACTTGTGGCAGACAGTGTGCCTGCCTGGCAAGGATGGGTGCCATACAAGTGCAAAAGGATGGGAGAAATGAAGACACTCAACATCCAACCAGTGAAAAGTTGATCCACAAAACCCTTGAAGAAACCGAATAACTTGCAGGATTAGGATGAACACGTAAAAGATGAAAATTCCTGTATGCTAAATCAAGTGCAAAGCTTGGAAGTGTTACAAAACCAGCAAATGCTTATATGTGTATTTTTAAATGGAAAACAGAGTAGAAAAAGGACACAGAAACTGACCTTCACCTTTATGAAGAGGATCGGTTATTCTCATTCTACCGTGTGCCACAGAGCTGGCAACCAAAAGCGAGATGTCTTCTATTTTTCACTTCTCAAATGCAAGGATTTATTGTGGAGAATGCAAAAATTAATGAAGATGCTTTTAAACCATTTAAATATGGTTTCTACATAACCTGAAATTACTGCCCTCACATCTGGATCTCTAATCTCTTACATTGCTTGTTTTCATTCACTGGTTTCAAAGATGAACCAGTCAGGTAATGGTGTTTTTCTCTTTTTCACGGGGAAAAAGCGCCATGCAAGAGATGAGAATTAGGCTCCTGCTATTTAACAATTTCTTCTACCAGCTTTGTGCTTTTAACAAAGGATTGATATTGACTTTCCCTTTGGCCTTTGAAGCTCCAGGCCACTTAACCAAATATCCAAATGTGTGCACTCATGTCAGTAACAACATCTCAGAAGATCCACAGCAAAAGATAGCAGAAGTATATCTTCTTGAGGCTTTTTTTCCCTTGTGCACATCAATTTCTGCATATTGCACTTGATAAAACAGCTGCTTTATTTCTGAATAGATGCTTCTTTCCCAAATTTGGTGCTAGACTGTTCACTGCCAAGGAAAGACAAAACCTTCAGCCCTTTGCCTGATACTTTCGGTCAAAATATGTGAGCAGCCTATATAGTGCAGCTGAACAGCTCGACCTCAAACCATTGTTGAAACATACCTGCATATTTCATTCCATTTAAGGCAGGTCTATAAATGGGACTCTCAACAGTTCAAATTCTCTTAACTCAAATGTTTTAATGCGACTAACAGTGAGGATCAAAGGTTTCTCTCATACTCTGTTATGTTACTAAATGCATAAGGTCCGGCTGAGCTAAATGTCAGTTTCTGACATGCTTGATTTAGCCTTGCTATTTAGTAGTAATTATGGACAGAAGTCTCATTTGGGTGTATTGATCCAGTCCTTAACACGAGGAATAAATTCAGCAGCTGAGCTATGGAGTGAATTCTCAATCCAAGAACTTCTAGAAAGAACGAAGAAGCAGCAACATGTTTGTTGTAGTGCTGGTTCTTACACACATATGTCTGTAATTAAATATGCTAAAAGATGTTCCTTGGGAACAAGCCACATGTCAATAAAAGCCAACAACAAAAAACTTGTGGCCCACCAATAAGCCACATATGTGAAAGGTTCCATTCTGCTTCATGGAAGACAGTATCCCAATTCAGGGAAGCATCTAATCATATGTTTCGGTCCATCAGAATTCATGAGAGCCCTTAAGTATGTGCTTATTTTTAAAAGATGCTTAAGTGCCATTGATTTCAAGTACATGCTTAAGAGCTGTCCTCAATATAAATGATTTATGAAACCAGCGTTGATGGGAGTTTTATCACTGATTTTAATAAGAGCAGAACAGGAACGAAAGAATTTTGAGAATCTCAAATGCTTATCCAAATTGAATGTCTACGTGACAATAAGGAAAGTAAAACCATATAGCACTGCATATTTACATTTCAGCTACCTAAAGAAAGAAATTCTGAAATTAATGAAAAATTCTCATCTACTCATGCTAACAAAAGACACTTATCACTGAGAAGGAATAACAACTTCTCTGTCTCTGTATCACCCTAAATTTTTACCTTAATGCAGATTTTCTTAGAGGTTTGTGGGTTTTTTAAGACTAGCGATACAATTTTCCGGTTAAATATACTTATTTTTTAAGTTATAAAAAAATCCATAATATAATTGTATGAGAGTTACCATAATAGACTGTAACAGCTGCTATGGTCTATTGTGTAAATAAGTAATTACAGAATTTACAGACTATCATGTAAATATGTAATTATGGACTTTTTAAAATGTGCATTATTTCCTCGATAGTCTATCGTTTAAATATGTAATTATGGACTTTAAAACATGTATTATTTACTCAGACTGCAACAGCTCCTTAGGACAGAGCTGTTCTGGCCTATTGGGTAAACACGTAATTACGGAAATTTTAAAAATATGTACTATTTATTTGCTAGTGCTGTTGTCAATACATCATGACAACCATTTTTAAATGGCTACCATATAGTCAATATTCTGTCAAGTTTTCCTAGGTCACATAAAGTACCTCTCGGCATGGTCACAGTGCCATATAGCGAAGCCTTTCCCTTGCCGGGTACCTTCCCACAGCGGCATGAAACAAAAACCAAGCAGAGGACTCCACAAAAAGTTCCATTCATTGGCCTTTTCCACAAAGATTCATCAATGCAGCCATAAGAAAACCCTTCTGTCATTTCTTTCACCATTTTCATAAAGTTGAGTATATTGTATATTTCCCTGTGGTTAGAGGCTGGTGTGTGCTAGAATATTGCTGGGAGGTTTTCCAGTAAAGCGATGAACTTAGAGTCATGCAATTAGTGGGGGCGTTCTTTTCTAAACCACACGTGCTCCTAGACAAGACCTTCTTGTGTAGTTTAATCCAAGAGGAACCCAGTTTTGGTACCGGGAGACCATCCCACAATGGGAATCAGGGTGCTGGAAGTGGACATGATCCCTTCCAAACATCATTCTTCATCCGAACCAAAACACTAAGGTAGAAACATCCACAGAACACACTTGGTTGCGCCACCTGCATTCTGATTTCTGTACATCTTAAGCAGGAGAAAGGTTGGAGCACAGTTCTGTAATTTATGAAGAGAGGCATTTGGGCAATGTACAAAACTATGAATTCCCAAAATGCTTCTGATGACAAGAGAATATTCTTCAAAGTGTTGGGAAAAAAAATTATGAAGGGGGTTTCACTCACCTAAGATGGAACTTCAAAAATACTATTATTCTGAAAAAAGGGTAATTACCATTACCATTAAATATTTATGGTTTTAAACTACCCATAGGCCCCGATCAGAGAGGAATGCTAGGTGCTCTGCAAACATTTATGAATGTCTCAACCTCAAAGACTTCACAATTTAAGAAATATTATCAAATATATTATACTTTATAGAATGCTTCTTGGAAGGAAAATGAATGTGTTCGTAGGCCAAAATGTATGCACCGAATGTAGGATCTGCTGTGTCTGCATCTATATATCAATAATTCTAACATTTAGACATGATTTTCCTAATAGACCATAGCAAAAGCAAAACCAGAATAACTTATTCTTGTAAATATATAGGACAGTTATATAGTGCGGGACTGTGTCACACTTCAAACAATTCTGTCCTTACATAGGAAATAGGGTTGGTATTGTCATTTGCCTAAAATTAACTCCTCAACTGGAAAAGGAAGGAAAGATGAAACTCATAAAAGGAAAAATATTTTACTAGTAAGGTACATTGCCATAGGAAGATATGTATTATTCATTTTTACTAACGCTGCTTTCTCCATAGTCTACAAGCCTCACGTAATAATAAAGCCTTAAGAACTGAACCTGAATGGAAAACACCACATTGGGTTGTTTAAACAAGAGTACTGATAAGAACAAAATAACTTCCACCCTAAAGAGAGATGGGAGGGCAGCGGCAGCGGCAGGACTGAGGCTGAGTCCTTCAGGACGGGGCTGGCGTAACTGAGCCAGTCTGGAACTTCACCTCTGACGAACAGCAAAATAAACTGGGATTGCATAGTCCTGGGGAGGTGACACAGCAATGTGCTTTGGGTACTTGGAAAGACAGAGAGGAGTAAACACACGCCTCTTTATGTCCAGTTTAGACAGGACAAGTGATACTGAAATTCAGTATGGCAAGGGAGATTTAGGGCAATGGGTCGCCGGGGAAGACTGCAAAATATTTGTTACCGAAGGTTTTTAAAAATGGAGTGAATGAACTTTTACCAATAATGGCACAGCCATTCTGCCTTTGAGAAAGGAGGGTGGCCTCTTGAGAGCCTTTCCTGCCTTGTTTCTACAGGCCTTTATGCTCCAGAACTAACCACAAGCCCAGAACTGTAGTCTCAGTTTTATGCCGAAAAAGTTGATGAAAGCCACTGAAATTTTAAACAACAAAGAACTCAAATATATGCTGAATAATACGCATCTTTGATACAGTCTAAATAAGGATAACATGCATATTTCAAGATCATACTTCATTTTAGTTCCCCTGAACAATTACGTACAATAATACTATTTGTGTAAAGATAACCTTAAAGAAAACTTCACCCTGACAAGTCATTAGCTGCGCATACATAATGCTTTTAGTATATGCAACATTAGTATGGCCTATTATTAGTCAGGGCTCTGAGTGCACCAAGAGGCTCTACGACCACTTGTGCCCCTACACAGGGGCACAGATGGCACCAGGTTGTGCTAGACTGTGAGAAAAGAGCTGGGAGAAGACAATTTCTTACTTTCCTATGCATCAGTAACATGGTAGTTTCAACTCTAAAAAGGTCCCACTCTTTCTTTTTGAAAGGCAGAAAAAACTGTTTCATCCAAACCTATCATTCAATTAGCAAGAGAAAAAAGGCTGACAAGTAAATGTATAGGAATAGGAACTACAAGTGACAAATGCAGACCCTGTTAAAATGAGAAACAACACTCCACATCTGGAGCTTTGAAACCTCCAGCCCGAAAAAGGATTTTCAGCTCTCTGTGATGAGTTCCACTGATGTTTATGGATTTTCTGTGACCCTGTCTTTCTAAAAGCAGTTGGAAATTTTTGTTCTCTGGGTACTTCACCACCTGTATAAAGCAGGAAAGTTGTAGGAACTTGTAGGAATAGCTGTATGCTACTCTCTGCAAGCTTGGAACTGAACGATGGGATTTCCTTACAGAACCTGAGAATCCGCAGTACTCCTTGCTCTTTTGAGCTGTTTATTCTGGAGCTCAGCCTGCATTTGCAAGGTCATGCCGGATACTACTCGTCACACTATGTTGCTTATGCGTGAAATCCTCATTTTGTGCAAAGCTCACAAATATATATTCATGTCATAGTATCTTAATGTCCAGGGATAGTTTGAGCATGCCAAAAGGAGGGTGGCTGCCACACATGCTCTGCATTATTGTGGCAAAATAAGGCAAAGCATCAGTTTGAGACTGGAAATCTTATGGGAAGGTTAGCATAGCTGCACTCCTGGAACTAGGTGGCTGGTAAAATAGATCTTGCCTTCTGTGGCTGCAATTAGTTATGTGTAAAGTAGACACGCCAAAATTGGAAGCAGTGTCCATTTTGTAATAGTAATTATTATTGTGAAGCCATTTTCAAGGTGGGATTATGGGCACTAAACCACTGGGACTGACTGTGCTGCCCATGCGTTAAATCCTCATTTTGTGTAGCCTTAATGAAAAAGATAGTTTCTTGTAATACGTTCTGTTTTGTCAGTTGCTCCTACACAGCAGTATAGGGATGCTTTCTTTGTGCTTAATACATGCAGTGATAATTTTTCCACATGCTCTTTCTGTAAATGTTCCACCACAAAACATTCTGTTAAACTGGAATTAAGGTTGTAAATACGCATTAATAAGTTAGAGTAAATTCTGTACTAATTGACTGCCCATACAACCTCATTGACATCGATGGAGACAAAGCTACTGAAGAACGTGATGAGCTGGATTCTTATCCCAGAAATGCTATTCTATCTCCACATACAGATGTATGAGAGAGAATCAAACCCTGTGCTGAAGTTTATAAAAAACACATGCTGGAGTATCAGGAACTCAAGATTCAACTCGCACTTTACAAACATAAAGGACAGGATTGCAAAAGCACCTGGCAGTGGCCTGAATCTGCTCTCATTGGAGTGAATGGCATTTTTACCATTGACAGGAAAACTAAGCCAGGAACGAGCACTTTTGGAAATCCTATCCTTTGTGATCCAAATTAAAATAATTTAGGTTTGTTTTGTTCCCTCAGCTAACCGCTTTGTAAACTCTTATCTGCCTTTCACCTACAGTTACATCATAGGATGAACTGCACATCACAGTGATCCCAAATTTATGTTCCAGCCACATAAAATATATCCTACAGGCAAAATCTCTGTTAATTCCTTGAGGAATCAAAGTCAGTAATATTTCTCCTCTTAGCCTTGACAGATCTGTCCATTCTTGTAACTCAAATATTTCTTTTCTTTCAGTTTGATAAGATCATATTTTACTGTTAACATATTAGGAGAGAGAACAGTATCAGAGAGTAAGCAAATCAGACAACAATTAACAGAAAGTTAAATAACAGTAACTGATAAAGATACCTTCCAACTAGTCTTTGAATGAGAGCACAAAAATTCACTATGGTGTTGTGTGCTTGGTTTACTCCTGCCTGTAATTTACTTTGAGGTCTTAGCATAAAAGGTGCTTAGAATTGAAAAATATCATTATTAGCATAAAAATGAGGTATGTTCTATTTATTTTGTGTATTAATTTAACAGAATATATTATTACACAACTTCATACTGTAAGCACAAGGTCACACAGGATATGACTTGTCACACTGTGTTGCCTATGCATGAAATCCTCATTTTGTGCAGAGCTCCAAAATATATATTCATGTCAGAATATCTTACTGTCCAGCGACAGCCTGAGAGTTTCATTCTATTACATACTGGGGAAACAGATTCAGCGTCATTTGAGAGGTCTCTTCTTCTCTCAATACCCGAATGAACTCTCATTAATCAAAAAACTACAAGCACTCACCAAAAGGGAACCGGCCCCATTAATGCTCTGTTCAGTTTAAGACAATATTATATCCATTCTGCCAGCATTTTTTTTATCATTTCTACATGACTATCCCAATCAAACAGTCAAAATACGGCACTGATTTATAAAGTTAGTTACCAAAAAAAAAATAACCTAACTTTACTAAATACAGTAAATGAAATAAATCGTTTCTAGGGATGGAATTTCACTGGCACAGATCTCAGGACAACCCTGGAGACAACGTGACCTGCTCCAAACCTCCAATCAGCCCAGTAAGCACACACTAAAAGTTCAAGATTTGCTTACACTGAACATACCAATGTTTGTAGTTTGATAAACACAAGTTCCTACCTAACTCTGTTAACTGCCAACCACCAACTCCTCATTGCTTTGCCCAGCTTTAAATGTTTTTCTCCTCTAAACACATCCATACTGAAGAACCCCAGACAGCAAAATTCTTTGAATATTAAATCTCAGGGAAGCCTTTATGTTAACAGACAAAAAATTGAGATTATTGTATAAGCAGTTTCAAGTGGGACAGCTTGCTCAACAAAATCCTTAAATCTAAGGAAATGTCAGTTTGCATTAAGAAAAGAAATATTACCTTGGTCTTCAATAAAACAGCAGAAAGCAGTAGCAGTTTAGAGATCAGAATAGATAAC
This sequence comes from Nesoenas mayeri, assembly GCF_963082525.1. NCBI lineage: Eukaryota > Metazoa > Chordata > Aves > Columbiformes > Columbidae > Nesoenas > Nesoenas mayeri. Next base: position 119,456,197 of record NC_137544.1, read on the forward strand.
CAGTGTAGCCTCCAGACCAGAACAGCAGGTTTGACATGATACTCAGGTAAATAGCCAGAACAGAACAGCAATTAACAGTTAACAGGCCACTTAAATTAAGAGCTTTCCTTGAGAAAACAGCCTCAGACCTTCAGAGACTGATAGTTCAAGCAGGAAGTGGCAAAAAATCGAAGTGTATGGGGAATTACCTCAACAGGCCTTTTATCCACACAATGTACAAACCCAGAAATGCCCGGCCTAAACATAGATATAGAGGAATGTATATAGCTGCAGATAGAAGGGAATAAAGTGAGGAAAGGAAACGAGATTTTGAGCAATGATCTTCTGAGCAATTAAAACATAGTTTTCTTTGCCATTGTCTTCAAAGCCAAAATTCTGCATGGTTTAACACTTAGCATCAATCTCTGCTTTTTAAACTTTGTCATGCAACTTGTCACAACACCTGGTGATGCTGGACAGTGCCGAGGGTTTGTATAGTCACGGACCTTGTCTTGCAGGCCATTCTGACAATCTCTTAGTGCCTGTGTGCTCCCACAGGCTCAGCAAAGAGACAACTGCACTGGAGAATCAAACCCGCAGTCCCCACACCAGCACACCTCAAGTGGCACCGATACGCATCTCCACGTTTCTGTTTTCCTCATTGTTTCAAGGCACCACCGCCAGGTTGGTGTGAACACAAGCTCCTCAACATCACAACCATAAACAATTGTAATACCCACTGCCTTGGGAAGGGACGTGGTCAAGCATGAAAGGTGGATGTCTCAAAGTGCCACAGTTCCAACCCCTTTTTTGTTTATTGTGCCTCATAACTCTACGATATCAAGCATTTTCCTTTCATTCATGAGTTTGACCTACACAAACATTTAAAGTCAAGCAGTTCAAAGAGAAATAAAGGAAGATGTAGGTTTTCTACCTCTCTCAATGTCACATAGCTCAATGCACTCTGAATTTGGGCCAGAGCCCCAGTAATACACATAGGTTCAGCACCACATCAGAAGTGAGGAACCACTCAACTGTCTTGCCCATCCCATGTCCTGCTACCACAGCAGTCATTGTGCTGGTCCTCCTGCTCCCAGCCTCTACCCTGACACAAGAGCCTGCAAAACCCTGGAAGCAATAAACACACGTTGCCACCTCCCCAACGCTGACACGGGGCTCAGTGCTGTGCAGCAGGACACACGGCCCATGTCTTCATAGCACGAGAGCAGGGGAGGATGCTGCCTGTTAGCCAGACCCAGGAGGGCAGAGGGGCCAATTTAGTTTTGCAGCTTTCTAGCATGGAGACATGTGGGGCCAGGGGACTTTTTGATGGACGCGTGGGAGCAGCCCTTGCAGTCTCCTTGAAAGGGTCATTTCCACATTTCACAGCAGTGGCCTCCGGGGGTGCCAGTGTCAGCTCAGCAGCCTGGGGGCTGCAAGGGGAGGGACCCAGGCGCCTTTTTGGCTGTTTCATAGGGCCCACTGGGGCCGGGGGGGGGACGCAGGGCGCAGTTCTGGGAACACCAGGAGCAGCCAAACCCTACTTGGTGGAGGGAGGTTGCGGGCAAGAGCGTTTGGAGGGGAAAGTGTTTAGCAGTGAGGGTGTTTTGGTGCAAGGAAGACCGGGGTGATGCTGTCTGGGAGTGAAGCTGGAAGAAAGGGCATTTGGAAGTGAAGGAGACTGCAACAAAAGAATTGGAGGCAAAGATGTTTTGGCAAAAGGGATTTTGGAGGCAAGGACCCTTGCAAGTAAGGGTGCTTGAGACGGAGGGTGCTTGGGGGCAAAACAATTTAGGAGCAAGAGCATTTGCAAGGAAAAAGCATTTGGGGAGAGGGCATTTAGGGAGAAGAACATTTGGCAGCTAGAGCGTTTGGACGTGAGGGTGTTTTGGGGAGAGAGGGTCTCAGTGCTGTTCCCAGCTCCCAAATGACTCCTGTGGTCCCCAGGTTCGCTCTGCGACGCGGCTGTCGGACAACGGGAGCATAAGCCGCATCCAGCCCCCCCCGCTTCACCCCCGACACCCATTTCGGGGCCTCTCACTCCCCCTCGGAGCCTCGCAACCGGGGAGCAGCAGCGCCAAAGCCCCCCCTGTGCGGGCCGGGCAGCTGCGGGGCATCGCGGCAGCGGGCGGGCGGGGGGCGCGGCGGGGCCGGCGGGGGCGGAGCCGCCAGTGAGCGCCGGGCGCCGTGACCCCGGGGCGGGGAGGCGGCTCCGCGGCCGCGGGGACGAGCTGCCCCCGCTCCAGGCAGCGAGGGGGGTGCAGCGAGCCCGGGGGCAGCGCGGCGGCGTGCACAGCCCGTCCCCCCCTCCCCGCGACACCGACACACACACACAACACACACGGCACCCGGGGAGGGCTGGGGCGCGGGTCCGGCCGCCGCAAGCTCGGCACTTACCCGGGCTGCGGCGAGGTGTCGGCGGGCGGCCTCCGGCAAGGCGGGGGACTGGGGGGGCCGCTTGGGTTTGGGGGGGGGTCCGTAATCCAACAGTCTTTGGGCTGCCAAGTGTAAACACTCCGCCATGATTTCTTTGTTTAGATAATTGAACCTGCCTCCCTCTCCCTCGCCGACTCTCGCTCGCTTTTATTTATTTATTTCCCCCCCTCCCGTCATCATCATCATCATCATCATTATGGCCTGTGTGGGGTGTTTTTTGTGTGTTTTTTTTTCTTTCTTTCTTTTAAAGGGTTGTTATTTAGTAGCTGCATTTAACGTCCGCTAGTTTTACAAATATTTATGTATATCTATATGTATAAATATATACATATGGGGGGGCGATTTGAAGCATTAAGGAAAGGAAGTTGTTCCCGCTGGTTTGGGGGTTACGTTTGTTTCTCGTCGCTGCAGCTGAGGCAGCCGCTGCCGGGGGCCGCCGGGGATCGGCCGGTTGGCCCGGCGCGGTTCGGTTCGCCCGGCGCGGCTCGCCCGGCGCGGTTCGCCCGGCGCTCTCCCGGCAAAGGCAGCGTCTGCCAAACCCATCACCGTGCTGCGGGGGAGACGGCTGGAAATTGCCAGATTCAAGTTTCTTTACTGCATGTCCTGAAAATTCAAGCTCGACATGAAATCAAGCTTGTTACTATTATCTATTATGATTATTATTATGCAGGAATTCGTCGTCAGGAAATAACAGAATTTTGTTACAGGAAGTGTTAGTATGACTAAAAAATGTTTCATTTGCATTCCTACCTTGACACCAAGTTTCTCCATCTGGAATATCAGAATATTTCCTCTGTCAGTACTACCTGAAAAAGATTTCAGTGCACTTAATCAGTGCTCATAAATCCCTTTCCATAGACCCGATCCCATCAGATCACAACTTCCCAGGACTCCCGTGGAAGTGCCCCAAGAGGATGCAGGAGGCTGAGTTGTGGTGCCAAGCACATCAGCCACCCAGGAGGGACATCTTCCTCAGGGCATTCCAGGAGTTTTAGGTACCAAATCCCTAGGAATTGTGTCGAAGGCTCCAGAAATTCTCCCTGGCTTGTATTTTGTTACTTTTTGTATTAAGTAAGAGTACTGCCCTGCTTTCTCTCCTGACGACTTTACCATCATTCATTTCTAGGAGGTATCTAAATGCTGTGAAATGTATAGCATTTCAAGAGTTGTCTTTGCTGCTGATGTGTAGAAAGCAATACCACAAAAACAATTTAAAAATAATTTTATATAGAAAAACAAGGTGATTTACTTACACTGTTACACAGTGGAGATAAAATGCTTAGTGACAGCGTGCCAGTCACTGAACTGGTTGCCAATACATTTTCCTGAGTCTGTTAGTACAAAATGATCACCATTCCTATAGACAACTGCCTCTGCTTTGAAAATAAACAGACTACTTGTGCATTCTTGGATCTTAGCTATTGTGTCTGCCTTTGGCAGGTCCTCATTCCACAAAGGGATCACCAGTTTGCACCCCCAAACCTCCACTAAGTCCCACTAATCCCTTGTAAAGCCATTGTTAGTTCTTGGGATAAGGATGCCTCTTTATGTACAGTGAGCACAGAGAAAAATAACCAAAAAGGAGTATATATATATAAAAATATATCTATTACACTGGCACAAACTCATTCAGTCAGTAAGAATACAGGGTTGTGTTACAAGTTATGATTTCAGAACTCCACAGTTATTTGTAAACTCTTTTACAATAAAATACTGGGAAGCTGATCAGGTCGATCAGAGCAGACAAACATGTTGGCGACTCTCCAGCCACCCCTTCCAGTCTGACATCTTTCCCGTATTTCATACACCAAAACAATCCCCATCGCTTCGTTTTTCACAGCGACCCCTGCCCTGCTGCCCCACTGTTTTCTTGTTCTTCTAAACAGAAGTTTAAGGCTATTTCCTAGTTTCTGCTTCCTCCCCTTCCCTCTTAAAGGTTAAAGTATTTGTTTATGATTCTGTTTTTATTTCTCTGTCAGGATTTCATTGCAATTTATCCTTTGTGGAATTTATACTTGTGGCCATTTAAATTCATTTCAGGCTAGAACTTGGCATGAAAGTTCACAGCTGCTCAGCCAGATTTGTATTACTATACTTAATTTATACTCAGCTCTTTGATTCCTTTTTTTTTTTTTTTTAATGAGAGTGAAGATGGAAATAATTTTGTTTTGGTTCCAAATGGTGGCATCATGCTGTACTGATTTCAGATCTTGTCTTCATTCCACTAGCTTTTCAAAGGGACATGCCAGAGCATCTGAGACATGCCTTTAAAAAGATGTTGCTTTATAATCTTTTAAAAATGAATTATTTCAGTATAAAATGTTGTGAAAATTAAGCATTGTGGATGTACAAGGGTATTTTATTGCATTCTTAGATATGGCTTAAGAGCACTGAAACCAATGTTCATGTGATCTTAAAGAGGGCAAAGTCTTTGGTATGCTTTGAAAAATAAGTTCTGCACAAAGTTGTTTCTTTTGTGTTAACAATTTCTGTGAATATTCAGGCAGTGCTGTGTTGGCCTCTGCAGCTACAAAGAAGAGAGAATGACAAGCAGATTTTTATTAATTTAGATTACATTAGGTAGCTTAAATTTCGTTTCTCTATTCATCAATTTAAAAAACAAAAGAAGTACTTCATCTAACCCGAATTCCATTGTATAAGTCCAGCTGAGTAATTGCTCGATAAATGTTTCTACCAAGTTTTTTGTTTGCTTCAGGATTTTTATTATTCAACATGTTTTTCCTACAGTGCCCACCCCAGCAGAACATGGCAGAGCTACTGGTAATATTAAATAAATGTAACTGAGATAGTATTTTCTTACTGCAGCGTTCTCTAAGGAGAAGAGAACTACTTACTGGCCTGAATGGGTGTCAAAATAGAGGGATGGGTTGTGACGTAAGGATCATAGAAGAAAGCGTGCAAAGACCTGTTCTAATAAGATCATATGAGGATCTTTATGATCCAGTGTATGTAGCATCTCATTCTGGACACTGTAAAAGGCTGTTTTGCAACTGTGAATGCACATTGCAGGTTTTTAAAACTACAGAAAGAAGCTCAAATAAAGATAATATGCACATTTTCCTCCATTCTTCTCATCTGAGGGTTAAATATTTATACTAAAGTAACTAGTTCCTTTGCAAAGCTGTTTTCTATACTAGTTTACCTTCTCTGAGATTGCATTTGAAATGTATGTATAGAAAAGCACAGTGATGTGTAGACTGGGAGTATTTTAATCAATGCAATATGACAATGCATCCCCCAGTCATAAACGGTTGCAATGTGAGAGCTATTTAATAAGCTTCACTGTTGTACAAGGGAGTAGAAAAGAAGATCTTAAAAAACAGCAGTAAAAGTCTGTTGCCTAAAATGATAACATCCAGATTCTAAACTAAGGTTGAGATTAAATCTGTCCATCTAAGAGCACAGAAATCTACTGGACCAAAACCGAAAGACCCAGGTGCTGAGTTGCTTTTTTTGTGAGCAGATCAGTCGGCTGCAAATGTAGGTAAAAGCAATTATGGAATAAAATATGAAAAATAAAGTTTTCTTTGAGTGCTTTGCATTGAGTTAACAAATTGCTATTGCACAATAGTAACACTGCATTAATTATGTCACTGTTTTTCCTTCGTGATAGATTATTGTTAGTAATTCATCACTGTAACTTATTAATAGTAGTATTAGTTTTTAAACAGAACAATCATATTAGTAACATACTTGTCATATTAGTGAAAATTAACAAAATGATGAAAAATTGCTACCAAGGCTTTGGGGCTCTAACACTGCAAGGAAGTCACTTTTTCCCAATCCAACAGTTTTTCAATAAGCATGTATTTTCTTGTACAGATAAAGAGACTGTTTTACAGTGTTCTCTGTCCAAAAGCCAGGAGCCATTTCGAAATATTTACACCATCCTTTTAACGCCAAATGTGTGTATTCTTTTCTGATTCTAATCCTGTATGTTCTGCCTTTTAAAAGCCTGAGAGCTGTCATTCCCAACCCCTGGCATGAGGCTGTTTGAGGCCATTAACTCCCTTTTTGTTGGGATTTGTTGGGAGTCAGTTGTGTCCAGCGTACTTCTGGAGGACAACACAACTGCTTTCAACAGAGGAATCTGCATCTCCTCCAGAGGCACCAGTGGGAACTTGTCTTACATGGCTCCAAGCAGTCACTTGCGGGATGAATTTGTTTGGGGTTTTGGGGGCTTTTTTGAGAAGCAGATAGCTTCTGTGAGCATGCTCCTCTCCATTCTTCACCCTGTCCTATTATATTTCCAGCATTTTTTTCGCTGGCACGGGATCTCTTGCTAATATGGAAAGATGATGTATGGATTTCCCTAAGATCTCTAACAGTTATAACCTGAATTAGATAACAGGGTTATACAGTGGGATTTCCTGCTTCCTCCCTCCTCACCAATATCTGGTGCCTCAGAATCAAGAAAAGAGAAAACATTGCCCAAACCCTAAGAATCATGTTAGGAACTGGAGTCACTGCTGCTTTGTGAAACCAGGAGGCAAATCTCCAACCTCTCACCTGTTTAAAAGCCAGTGAAACACAGCATTTCCCCATTTATGCAACTGGTTTGGGTTGGCTGTTCTATAACATACAAAGCAGTTTCTCTGTCCTACATCTGCTAATTTAATGGAAGACAGGAACAGCTTTCATTTGATTAATAACAGAATGTCACACTGGAAAAATAAGTATTTATTGCTAAGGAATAAACCACAATGAAATCAAGGGTCAAATTGGACATACCTTGTATTCAGTAATCACTTGAACCTAGTCAATCAGAGGCAAATTAAATGGTAAATATCTTGAGTTTTTAGAATGACCAAAAAGCAGCTGTTATATCCACGGGTTGTTTCTGTGCAAGATTGTTTCCTCTGAACGTGCTATTCACCAGTGAAAATATTTTGGGGTTTAGAAGCACAATCAGAAGCAGAATTGCCAGTATCTGTCTAACAATCCTCAGTCTGTTAGTGACTTCAGATACATCTCTACACAAAATCACTACTACCACAAGCTGGAACCACCCTAGGGGAGTGAGCCAGCTGATCGAGACTGTGCCAACCACAAATGTGACCCGCACATATAATAGGGTTAATAACAATGACCTTATTGCAGAGATTAGTTAATGCTTAGAAAAAGCTTTTTTTCTCTGAACCGCTATTGTATTAGCCAGGTCACAGCATCTCTGTGAGCAAAAGTATGTGCAACTGTGACACCTAGTCTATGCTTTGCTAAAAAGAAGTTCGTCAGGAAACATCCATCTTGATGTTGGAACCAGCTTTATAATGACCCCAAAGTCCACATCCACTGACCATCTGCCCTGAAAGCCTCTCAGCTTCTCCCTTGGCAACAAGTCTGTGTAGGATTGAAGTGCTGCTTGAGCTTGCAGATCTGAGCTGGAGCCAGTCCCTCTCCCCACCTTTCCCATCCATGTGTGCAGAACTCACCCAGGAATGGCCCCACTCGCACGTGGGGCCACAGTGTCAGCCCGTGCCACCCCAGAACCCCTGCTCTGCAGTTCCCTTCCTTGGTACTCGGCTGCTTCTCTGTATTTTTCTTAATGGCAAACAAGCCAAGGGGAGAAGCAAGTGGCTTAGATGACCCCACCCCGGTATGTGAGCAACAACAGACAAGTTGGTAATTTATTGTCTTTTTTTCTGAGATTTAATTTTTCAAATAATTCTAAGCTCTTAAGGTGTTGTGCAAAAGACGGCTGCAAGCAGCTGTAGTACTTCAAAATTAAAATCTCCCCAGCAATGTTTATAAAATTGTGCATGTATTGTGGCACTGATTTTAATACAAAACATTAGATTGACATCCAATCTACACATAACATGCATTTGACTGACATGGGCATTTATTTTACATTGATGTGACATATGCCAAGCATAACAACAGCTCTGACTGACAACACAGCGAGAAAGGACTTGTGTTATCCATGTTCAATTCAGAATGTTTCCATTTTTCCCTATTTAGTGGTAATAATTGTGCTACTCATATGAGAAGATATTTTTGGAGTAATATAGCACTGCAAACTGGCCCAAGTGGCACTTAAGTCCACCGCAGAAAGAGCAAGAGGTCTGTCTAGTCTCTAAGCATTTAGAAAAGATAACATAACTAGGGCTCCACTGAATTGGAGTTGTCAAAATTCACACCTAAGAGAAAGGGGGGTGTTGGGCCCGTTGCCAGGAAACAGCATCTGGTATCACATTTCTAAAAGGATGCATGCATATGAATGCAAGTGGGAGCTGCAGCATGATCAATCTAACACAGAAACTGCACCTCCTCATGTCTGCGCGGTGGCACCCACCCATTCCAACCTCCCTGCCCTGATTCCTTGACAATACGTTACTCAACAGCCAGAGACATGTAGACAGTCATCTGCAGGACCAGTTACAGGTTCATCTTCAGTGTGGCCAGTGCTACAGACTCTGTCCAGGGCCAGAAAGCAAGCCTGACTACTCTTCATAAAACTAACTGCTCGCACAATATTTAACTTGCTCCCTGACTCAGTTCTGAGGCCACACTTGGGCATAGTTTGAGGGACAGCACATGCAAGGAGGTTGTGTGGACAGGACTACACTAAGCCTGACATCTGCCATTCTTCCCAGTCCTCCAACAGCCTTTTAACCTCTATTTTCCATGCCCTGGTGCCATACTCCATGGTACAGCAACAAACTCTCACAGTGCTTCGGTTACTGTGAAGGCACATAGGCACACAAGAATAATTCTGTTGGATGGACATGTGGACACCATACAGAGCCCAGAGACTCAGCATCAAGTGCTACGCAGTGTGGTCCTGGCCAGCTAATCTGCCTTCCCCTTAGGGGCAGAAAACATATCTGTCCTTGCCCTATTCAGGAAGGACATGTAGAGATCTAGAAGATGGAAGATAATAGAAGGGAGTAATACTGTAAGTATTACCCATGATTCAGGGCATTGAAAGAGGTTGGTAGTAGAAATTAGAAATATTCACTGTAACTTTTCCAAGACTGCTGAGTTTCTTTGAGGACAGAAATCTCCAGAACGGATTCTGGTAGAGCCGGGTAAAATTGTTACTGGAAATTCCCGTCTCTGGGCAGGCTCTCCAGTCCCAGTGCTGGTGTGAGCAGATGACCAAGGACTGTGAGAACATCTGGGGTCCTGACAAGGACACATTATTATGTGATTCTGTAATTGTAATAATTAATATTGAATGGAAAGTATATTTCTGAGTTTTCATAAGTATACAGACACACAAGTAACTTGCTAGTTCACTAAATTATGAAATACACTTATTCAAGAAGGGAAAACTAAATAAAAGGATATTATTCTGAGGCACCCATTCTACCAATGACATCAGCACAACTTCCACGGACTCTATATACATCCAGTGCAGGGTCTACTTAAGAGCTCATTTTTAGACAGATTTTCTGTTCACTCTCAGTATAGTCCGTAATGCAGAAAATGAAGACATTTTCTTTTTTTGGGGGCAACAAAATCTAACTAGAAAGATGGCTTAAGTTTCTGCAGAGAATGGCAAAACAAACTTACATAAATATTTTTGAAAAGATAAGTTTTAGCTGAAAGTAAAAAGACAGCAAATACATTTTTATGGTAAAATTTCAGATCTTCCCCCAGCAGTCTGCTAATCTCTCGGCCAAGAAAATCTGGCCTACTATAAATCCAGTGCTTTCAAAGGGGCTACAGACTCTAATCAATTTTGGTTTAATCTTACAGTGTTCTCAAGCTAACTTTGCTATAAAGAATAGGTAATATACATTAAGAGCAGCCCTTGGGATGTGTTTTGATGGCTTACTCTGTTCCACTGAAGTCAGTTAAGAGCTTTTTGACTGATTTCTGGACATAAAAGTTTAAACTGGATCATACAGAAGACTGCTAAATATTTTTTGCACTTTTAAACTACAGAAGCAAAGTAATTTGTCTGCCTGGTACTGCTGGTCAACTGCTTCGGGATTCAGTCCTATAAGCACTGATTTATTTGAATGCTATTTTCTGTGTTGCTCATGACTTTGTAGGATCAACTGTCTTACTAGAAGGTTCCTAATACTGATTTGAGAATGCGCTTAATATAAAAACCTGAAAGAAAGATTTTATTGCAGAATTTATCTGTTCAGTGCAACCCATGGAGCTGTTGTCACACGCCAGTTCATTGTAACGGTTAAATATTCTCTCTTTATTTTGCATATTTTCCCCACAACAAACTTCTGCAGATACAGATATCAAAGATCTTGTATCAGCTGAAGAGAGTTGTTAAGGTTTCAGTTTTAAACATGCATTGCGAAATAGTAGGTGTATTGCAGTTATAAGAAATGTCCAGTGTTTAGTTTAAATAAGGTACTTAATAAAATATTTGGAAGTAATTAGTAATCAATATTTTTTAAATAGAGTGCTTTCTTGCTAACTCTCAGCAATGATCTCTATCACTTACTACTAGAAGTATCACTGCTACTAGAAGTAGGTCGGCTAATTTTTAGTGCATGTGAGAACTGCAGTTTAGAACTGGGAGCATATCAAGAAGTTATACGTTGTTATGGTGAGCAAATACATTTCCTTGTAGGGCTGTTAAATGCAAACAGTAGTGGAGTGGAGTTTACATATCTATTCTAAATAGATGTTTTTATAGCTTGCTGTGATTTTAAAAAAATGTATCTACTATAACTATTTATCAATATGTTCTAATGAATTAGAATAATTCAAATTAATTATGAGCATTTTTCCTTTAAACCAGCCTCTGTTTTGCCTTACGTGTCCGTTGCTTTACATTTTGAGACTTTGACAAGCCATATTTCCAGGTCTTTCCTCTGTTGTGTTATTCGGGCTGGTTTTGTCTAACTCTGTAGGCTGGTGTATACGGGGGGAGTAGTGCTGTCCTCAGAACAGACTACTGTTTAACTGCCCTTCACCTCAAGTGCTTCCAGCATCTAGATTTTTAAGGGAAATGGAGCAAAACGTGTTTCCCGGAGGAGGTCAAAAAATTAGTTCCCAGAGGGTAAAGAAGAGCTTCAAACTCCAGAGGGAATGAGAAGGTAGGAAGCAAGAATATCCCAAAGTGGATAAAGCTGTGTGCTAAATCCTACTCTCTCTCTCAGCACTCGTATCAGCACAACTGAACGTATATAGGCATGTTAAGATTTTATATCAATGCGGTGCTCATGAAAATGAGAGATTAACAACAGTGCAATATGATGACCCCGCAAATCAGCATCATGGTTGAAGAGGTATTATTGTGCCATGTGTGGCTTCTCTAAAAATGGTAACAAGCAGGAGATGCGTGAAAATGCTGCAAAACAGAAAAACCTGATGGTGAGTGGATTACAAGAGGCCACATCTAAATGCAAGCTGAACTGTTGCAATTACCTTGATTTCCTCTGGAAAAAATAGTACATGTGTAAAACAAAATTAGCTCTCCAAAGACCCTTCTTACACGTGTCAAAGAAAACGGCCTTTTGGATGTTTCGGGTACTCGGCTCAAGTTGTCAGTACAAGTTTGTAATTGAGAACTTAAGCCTCTGGTTTACTTGTACAAACTTCTCCTTGTTTTAAGTTTGTCTGTTGTTTAACCTAAGTTCAGGTCACTCTGAAAAACTAAATGTGCTCTGATTTATTCAGATTAATTAATACTGAGAAGATGTGCATATAAAGACACTTTTTTTGAGTCTCTGTTGCACAGGAGAAATTTAAGATCTCAAGATCTAGACTGTCCTGCTAACCTGCAGGTTGTGGCTGCCTTGATCAAGCACCAGAGGGGGTATGTGTTAACCAATGTCAAACACATACTGGTAAGAGACAGCCTACGACTTTGGCTTTTGCTGTCTGAAATGCAGAATATTATTTAAAGTCTGACACACAGCTCTGCAGCAAACTTCTGTCCTTTTGTAATGCTTATAAGATCCCATTATATAGTTATGCCAGCAAAAAAAATACAGGCTACGTGAAAATGCACTGTGGTTGTGATGTGTATCCAAATGGGGGCTCATTAGGCAACCAGAGTTAATTTAGTGTATAACTTCAGGTAAGGTTTAGCTTTTTTGTTTTATTCTTGGAAATTCTAGTTACTCTAACCCCTATGTCTTAGTCAATACTTAATCAAAAGTAGCCTTACATCCAGCCAGACTACATGTCACATGCCAGAAGCACTTTCCTCTGGTTGCTATTGTGCCAGGGTCATTTGGAAAAGAGCATTCAAGAGAGTGGTAAACTTTCTGGATAGTAAAAAATTATTTAGGATAGTCAGCACTACGAACACTGCAAAGATGTTCAATGAGACCTAATAAGCCTGCACAATGGCAGCCAAATTCAGCATTGACAAAGATGAAAATACATATTGGAAGGAACAGATTGAATTGCTCATGCACATTGCTGGGTTCTAAATTAACTGTAACAACTTGGGAAAAAGACCTGGGGGTCACTGCGGGCAGCTCAATTAAACATCTAATCAATGAGCAGTGGAGGTTAAAAAAGCAAACAAAATGTGAGAATGTATAAAGACTGGGACGGAAAACAATGACAATATTGTAATTGCGCAATTATACACATTGTTGGCACACCTCCCCTGAATGCAGTATTCATGTCTGGTTGTGCCATCTTAAAATACATTGTGGAAATGGAAGAAACCCAAACTTAGGCAACAGAAAGGAACAGAGACAAGGAGAAACTTCCATATTAACAGAGAACTGTTCCGTTGAAAGAGGAAATTAATAAGTGGGGACATGATAGAGAGATATAAAATAATTAATGGTATGGAGAAGGTCAATTGGGTGCTCCTATTTACTCTTCCCCATAATGTAAGAACAAAGTGACATCCATTAAATTGAAAAGAAACAAATTTAAAACTGATAAAAAGGAATACTTTTTTACACAATGCATAATTAGCCTGTTGAACTCACTGCAACAAGCTATCATTATGCCCAAGAGCTTAGTAGGATTCAAAAAGGATTATACACTTATTTGGATAATGAGAGCGCCCAGGGATACCTTAGATAGGATAAAAATGGTTGGGGGTGGAGATACACGAACCCTCATGCTTCAGGGCATAAACCAATCATTAGCTGTCTGGGATTAGGAAGAAACTTCCCCTACGAGCAAATTATTCAATAATTGTCCATTATGGGTTTTCTTGCAAATTCCACTGAAGCATCTGGTCCTGGCCACTTACAGCAGAGACAGGGCACTGGACCGCCGATGTGATCCCGTATGGTATCTCCTGCTTACATTGCCCAAATGGTCCTATGCATTTGCCATGAGCCTGGGAAAGCCACCTCTGTACCAGAAGGGCTAGTTCTCTCTGTTCTGTGACCTCCTTGCTGCATGCCTAGTACTGGGTATTTATTTATGCCTTTATTTGTGATACAGACAGGACAGGATAAGGTTTTGTCTTTCAGGGAGGACAGATTTTTCATTCGAAATGCATGCGTGGATTGCGCTGAACCATCTAATGCCAACATGTGACAGGGTTTTATCTTTGAAAGTTTTGTAAAGCCTTTTGTAGGATTCACTGATAGTCAAAAGAGCATGTGATTCTACTGAAGTATTATTAAATCTATTTTGGTTTTGATTTTGTTCCTTTTGAAAGTTCACTTGGCAGAAATACATCTTGATACAAAGTCTTAAGGAAACAGTATTTAACTTTTCTGTTGTGCTACTGCTATAGCAATCTAGGTTAGATTCTCCAACAAATTCACATCAATTTACCTGCCCTAGAAAATCAGTGAGATATTCTAAGTTATTTTCTGGGGGTGTTTTCGCCACAGCAAAGTCAAGTAAAACCTACCAATTTTTCTTACTGTATAAAAGATGCCATTGAGATGCTTTTGCATTTATTTTTATTTTACTATTTGTTCTCTGCCATCCATTTACCCTGTTTTTAATTAATTTACTGCATCTTATGATCCAAGTTTTACCATTACTATCTAGTTTTACTATTACTACCTAGTTCTACTATTACTATCTAGTTTTACTATTTTACTGTTACTATCTAGGTTTTTTACTATTACTTTTTTTTCTACTACTACTATCTATGATTTTACTCTTACTATATAGTTTTACTGTTATTTACTATCAAGTTTTACTATACCATTTTACTACATGAAACTCTGCAACAAAGAATGTGTCAGATGAAAATATAAGTCCTGCTTTAAACCAATCGGAAGAGCAGGCACATACCTAATGCAGAACTGGTACAATTATTCCGGAATAGCCCTTTCACGCATCTGTGATTTACCAACCTCTGTGCCTGGAACTCTCTTCTCCACACTTGTTTACCTACAGATAGTCCTGATAAGATCCAGTAAGGTCAAATAATTATCAAATGCAACCTGAAGTGCCTTTGTTTAGTGTATATGTCAGGACACGTGGCTTCATTATTAGTTCTTACAGTACTGTGACCTGACAATGTTGAAAACAAAAGGATAACGATGCTTCAAAGACAAACTGTGGAGAAAGGAGTCAACAGTGAAGAAATAAAGCTAGGTAGATTAACTTGAGGAAGTAAATTCTTAAACTCAATGGAAAACCAACTTTAAAACATGTAATTGTTTCACGATGCTGCATAAAAATCATCCTTAAACCACACAATCATAATAGTTTTCCACACAAGAACTACGTAAATGTATTTAAACCCAGCTTATAGAAAACAGATACAATGACTACTTGTAATGGTGGAATAGCTTTTATGTTTTAAAACCAACAGAATGTTTAAAAGTTTTGTACGCTTGCTTAGAGTTTTGAAAATTTGGAATAAGGTTTTCATACAAAAAAACCCCAGCCTGTTTTCCTCATATGTAACTTCTTAGTCTGCAGTATGTGTATTTTAATTATACATTTTCCTTACATAAGAATAGCAACCCACCCCATTTTGAAACTTTAGAAGCCCTTAGGAGGTGTATCCAGTGTTCATCAATCTACAAGTAGCAGATGCAATTTCAGATGGAATATAATGGAGAAAATGAATGATGAAGTTAAATGCAAGGATCAGCACTTCCAGAAAGCCTCATGAATAATGACAACCAAGTTGGAAGCATAGTTTTAAAAACTGTATTCAGGGAGAGCAGCTGGACTGAGTTAACAAGTAGTTTACAAGAGCAATACTAGAAAATTTGTAAGGCTTTCGTTTGAATTCAGCCCAAGTTAGCAGTGACCAAAGGAGTTACTATATAACAAACCTGACAGTGGCCTAGATTAAGTGAGTTTTCTGGTTTTGGTCCAATTCCACACCGCAGAAATCACCATTCTGAGTGATGCTGGTCAGTATCCCTGTGTTGGCAAGTCTCAAATAGCTGTGGATTGACTGGGCACATGGAATGAACAAGGCTGTGAGCCCCGTGGGGGTTCCTCTGGGTCATGCTGGAGGCTCTGCCGAAGCAAACAGATCTGCTGCCTGTGCTCTGGCCATTTCCAGATAAATGAAGGTCATCGGCCTCTGGGGAGGCCAATCAGCGCCTTTCTAACTTTAGATTTCACACATACAGTGGTGTTTTCTGGCCCCTAAAAACCCTCAACTGTTGGAGGACTTTAAATATTCATGTGAGCAAAATATTGCAGAGGATAATACAGCCAATATAAAATAAGTAATCATTTCCTATACGCTTCTTTGAAAAAGGCTTCATAAGCACTGTTGAATGTTCTTGGTTGAAGCACTAGCCAGTACGGTCCTCAAAGGGGCCTCTGTTGTACAAGTCTCAGGTCTTTGCCTGTTAGGGGGCACAAATGCTGCTTGTTTTGAGTTGGCTTTTGCAGCAAGGATACACTAAGTGGATGTCATTTCAGTGTAGTGTCACAACAACGTTTTTAACACTTCCACTCCGGAGTCCATCCTTCAAATGAGCTCTCATATTCGTTCAGACCCTTTTTTAATGCACACTTGCCCCAGCCTAAGATGCTGATTTTGTTGGCATTGGTTAAGATTTTTCTTGAAAGACACTGTAACCCCTGATCAGCACTCACTCTGCCCCGACAGACCTCTCGTGACAGCTGAGAATCAAAGCCACTGTCTGGTGGTGGTTTTGAGGTTCTTTCTCTACAACTTTCATATCAACTGAGAACGGAAAATTAAATGTGTTATTATATAGAAAAAGAATTTCATACAAGGGACCTGAAAATGCACTGTACAAGACTGTATTAAAAAAGTAGTCACATAAAGACTCACTGCTACAGTGTATTTTCTTCATTATTTCTGCCTCACTGTATGTGAAACTATATTAGTATAATGAAGTGAGAAATAGTAGGATATTGGATATTATATTTCCTGCCCAGCAGTTTTAGAGAATCTAGCTCAAGGCAAGAAAAAATGCAGTCTTTCTGCCCTGAAGAATAAACAAAAACCTGTTACAGAAAGAAAAGTGTCAGTAAGAAATCAGGTGGTCTCTCCACATGCATCAGTGCATTTCTTACCATAGCTTTATAGAGAACTGCTTAGGGTTTAGTTTAGTTTGGTTGGGTTTGGTTTAGAAACACTCAGGCTTCTTACACCAGGATATGTACTTATGTGCACCTTTCCTCTTTATAAAGAATGGAGACATTTGGAACATTGAATAATCAAGCTGCCATTGCTAAATTACTGATAATTGCACAATTATAGAAAATTATATACTAAGAAAAAGGCAAGTTATGAAATAGCAGAGGACCCAGTGTTGCTGGGATGAATCTTAGTCCTGCTTCTACAGAAGACATCTTGCATTCTTTTTACATAAGCTACTTTTAATGTATAGCACTGGTGTAAACTATGTACAGCAGACTTACGCACTTAATAGGTTCAAGTCAGAGAGTTATGGTATTTCACCAGCTGCTGCTGTTCAGATATTTTGTAATTTATGAAGCTTATTAATTTACCAGGTATTTGTTTAAAATGTCGTTTTTCCCTTTACCAGGCCTTAGCAATAAAACAAAAATGTCTTATCAAAACAGTGGAACTTCACAGAACTTCCCACATTATTGCGTGAAAGTCCATAAAATTAGAGAAAATAGAGAAAAAAAAAGTAGGGCTTAAAGGAAAAATAATGCTATTGCCCTGAAAATAACTAGAAACATGAGTGGGAGACTGGTAAAAACAAACAAACAAATTTTAAAAGATCAGATGACTTAATATGTTGTGTAAACCAGCAAGAAGTAACAATGCAATACCTAGCCAGCATCTCATGAACATGAAGCGCAATATACAGTTGCATTGCCATCTGCCTACTTGATCTTTTGGAACGAGTTGCTCCTGGTCTTATGCAAAACGAGTTGTAAAGGGCTGATATTGCAACAGGACTGTGCATCTCGTGCACTGGCCTTAGGGACAGGCCTGGTGCACTGCTTAAAAAGGTGTGAGTGCCATTAGCTTAGCAAGCACAATGCTTTTCATTATACTGGTACTCACTTCCCACCGTCAGCTCTCAAAGCAATGCAGCTCTGTGTTCCAGAGGCATAAATCTAACCTTTTAATTTGAAAGCTCACAGTTCTAAATAAGTATACAGTAATCAGAAGTCAGTAAGGCAAGTAGCCCATGTCAGAGGTTGTAGTGAGGCAATTTTATTCCACTTTCCAACTGCTAGATACTTCCCCCTTATTCCAGTTCAGACTGCTACGGTAAGACAGGAGGGCTGACAAGAGCTCCCACTGCATGGAATTGAGAACTGCAATCACTGGAATAACTTTGGGCAACTTAAGATCAAAAAGATCCAGTTCTTTTAGCTGGAATCCACAATAGATTACTAAGTAATAACTGGATACCTTGCACTGACTGCTGCTTGAGATGTTTGTGCTGTTGGAGAACAGGAACGCGACCCCAGTGAAGGCCAGGTTCCAGCCCTGCATGTCTAACTTGTTTAATTCATATTCATTCACTTGCATATCTTTCTTACCAACTACCATTTATTTTCATTTGACCCCATTACAAACAGTTTTGTCTGTATTACAGCAGAGTTAGTAGTTACTTCACTGGATCTGTTACTTTCAGTTCCTTGGTGAATTTACAACATTAATTGCACCAAAACCACTTTGTTTTACCTCATAGGCCACACTAAATCGCTTTTAGTGAAATTTCCCAGTACAGATACCAGTCTACTATATTTTTAATTCTGTCCAAAGGAGGATACTACTTCAGCAGTTGTCACCAAACTCCATGCTTGCCATGTATCTCAGAAAGCAAAATTATCCTAGGGATCAGATGATCAGTTTGGCTGGAAAAAGCGATTTAGCCTTCAGCTCAGGCTTTCTTTTCTGTCAAGAGCTCTACTGTGAACTGTGTTTTCTTTCTGAGAACTTTTCATATTGTTTTATATGACATTTCTATACTTTCTTCCTAACACAATAATTCCATCTTTGTTTGGGGGATAAAGGCTGTAATATATTCTCATGTTTGCCACAGAGCAAGCACCGATTCATCTAAGATATGACAACCAGCATGCTTTCTTATCTACAAAAAGGGTCATCTGTTGTGCTTAAGAATATGGTGCAAATGATTGTACCAGTATATTGCTAATGCTTAAATCTACATTTCTATGTAAAATTAATTTTCCCTTTTGTCTGTAGTTGCAACTTGGAACGCTTTCCTTATATGCACTATAAAATGTTAATAGCAAAATTTAGTGTGACTTTATGACTGGAGTGTCATTTTTCTCAGCTTGATCAGCTCTTTCAAATGGCATCATTATGATCAAAGTTGTTTACAGTAATAAAGCAAGAATAGTTCCAATAAAATAGTAGGTGCCTTTACAGTTAAAGAGTAGTTGGCATTTAAGAATCCTGCAGCTACACATTCTGTGGGTGCAGAATCACAGAAGTCCACAATATAATAGAGTTAATGCATGTAATTACAAGATTGCCCCCCTCAGGACTTGAGGGCATTGAAAGAGACAACAGGAAAAACATTATGAATCTGAAAGGGGGGGAAGAAGTAAAACTGCATATATTGATGATATAAGGAGAAACAACTATGCGGTCAAGCTTTGAAGTCTCCAAAATTGTGGATTACTCTAATGCAACATCATTCTTCACTAGCAACTTGTCAGTGGTTATTAAATTAAGAGAATAAAATGGTGGCACCTTAAATTAAGGTAAATTTATAAATATTTTACTAATGTTACATGATTAATACAAATTACTTTAAAACTAAATTACTGTAGATATGCTTTAACATGTGGGAACACATGGATGACGTTTCAAAAGATGTTTAATAAATGACGTTCTAACTACCAGCTATAAACATTAATACTCTGGGACATATGAAATAATTCCTAAACCCCAGGTCTCTGTAAAATCTTTAAAGAAACTTTGTAGCAGTGAGAAAATAATCAGTGATGGTGATTTAGACCTGTTTTACCCCATGTAAAGCATAAAGCTGAAGCCTGAGAAAGCAGGACTCAGGGAATGTAATGTGAGCGAGATCTCACAGGATCCATTACTAACTGGGAATATCTGGTTCTGGTAATACGTTAGGTGAAATTCCAGGTCAGCGGCTGCAATGCATAAGATAATGAAGAAAATAAAGAAAATTTGTTCAATGGAGGGAAGAAAAAAGATGGATGATTCTTTAGTGAAGCACTAAAGCCCAGTACTTCAGAAGACATGGGCTCAATGCTCGACTCCATAAGGACAATAAAAATATGTGATATTTGCTTGGTTAACAGTGATAAGTGGTAGTTTCTATTGAGGTTAAATAAGTGAAAACTCACTTCAAATGTTCCTACCCTTGGTAATAATTTATTAGCAAAGGTTTTACCTGGGACAGCAACAAGTAAATCCCAGACTGATCACTACTCTCCTACAATGAAATCTAGTAACAGCACTGGTTCCATTTGAGGGCTGTACTTTAGGATTGTAGGTCCCTGACAGACAACTCAGTATGTGATTGATTTACATGACACTGTTTTAACTGAGAACACTGCAAAATAATTCAAAACCAGTTTGACATCTTGGAAGACAACCTTATATTTAGAAACGTCAAGACTGTAGAGCATGGAAAGAGAAGCCAATGATATATTTTTTCAATGAACACCAGAAGTGGTAGGGATGCATACCTATAAAACTCCTGAACAATGTGTTGCAGCACATTGTATCCTTGGAAAGGCCAATCAAGTAGCACATTATATGGTACTTGTGAAATGTTGCAAGTCTTGGAATGAGGAACAGAAATTTGAAACAGGCGTATAAATCTGAGTCATGCTGTTAGGGTTGAAGAATTTTCTTTTATCTGGATTACCCTGCTGCTCTTATTTGATGTTGAAAGGTGTTTATAACTGTTAAACTGGGAATGAAAAATATACAGTAAGCCAGAAAGAAGGCTCATTGAGGAAATCAAAGTTATCTTTGACTCATGGGATAAGAGGAGACCTGTGCGTGGTTCCTGTGTTTTCATAGGTAGAACAGCCTTTCAGAAATGATTGCCTCATGTTTTCTGTTGGTAAACTACATCCTTATTACATAATTGATTTTTTAAAATGTACAGGGCCGCATTCTCCTCTTTTAATCTTACAGAAGCTTAATGACTTTCCTTGCCTCTAAAGCAATTTTAATCACTAGAGACTCATGTCTACAGGGTACATAACATCGTGGTTATAACACACAATGCCTAGACAAACACAGCATTATTCCTGCTTCATCCTTCCTATACAAAGAGAGAATGAATTCCGTTCTGATCCTTTAGATGCTCGTTATCAGACAGGTTTATACAAATGATTCTCTGTACACATGGCTGGAAGAGAGTTGCAATGCAGAAAGTTAAATATATGCATAAAGCTTTGTAAGATTTGGGTCATAACAACAAATGGGTTCCGTCTCTCTGCATTCACTGCCGTGTTTTCTCATATCCCCTCATCTCAAAGTGACAGCTGCTTTTTAGAAACTCTTTCCAGGATCATTTATTACACTTTAAATTGTAAAGACTACACATTATTTTAATTGGTATTCTTTCTTGTCTCTCCTCTGTTATTTCTTCCAGTTCAACCTGTCCAAAGCATGAACATTCGATAACGCTCACAATTCAGGTAGTAAGAGAAGTATTTTTGGTCTGAGGATACCCTAGGGCCTCTGAAATGACACTAGATGAGTATGTTTAGATACCCAGTCTCAAGGCTGCAGCCAGTTAAGGTCCCAACTATGCATCTTCTTAAGGAGGAGAAGTCCTATTCTTACCTAAAGTCTTTCCAAAGTCAGCAAGGAAATGCACTTTTTCTTTTTTTTTTTTTTTAATTATAATAATTTTCTCCACAAAAGAAAAGATCCATTTCATCCAGTCTTTGCCTGAGAATGTTTACATCTCTCTCCCCTCATACAGCATCATATGGAACTGTATTAGGGGTACATTAGAGCTGCAGATGCATGAAATCCCTTTGCCTTTCTCCCTGTAAAAAGGCAGGTAAACATTCTCCTCCACATCCTCCTGATGCCCTTCTGCATCCGTCTGAACTGTCAGCTCTCTGTCTCACCGCTAGCATCTGGCAGCCAAATGCATTTCCCTTGTCACAGAACATACAGGATGACTTAAAACATGACCCACCAACAGACACAGTAAGTGCACAGAAGGGAACGTGTTGCTTACAGCAACTCTTTGCCTATTTGTTGCTGTCATGCTCCATGGTTATATTCTTTTTACCTTTGGTCTGGTGGACTTGCCAGTTGGGACCTGGTGTAGTTACACAAACCAGCAAGAAACGTACGGATCCAAGAGCCAGTTTTCCTTTCTCTTTACCTGCTGTGTTCTCTTTTTTTCTTTTCTATTTTTTCCCTTTCTTTTCTGGCTTACACAAGGGTGGAGCAAAGGGGCATATCTGATTAATCCTTTTCAGACTGGAAGGCTTTGCAATTTTATTACAGGACAAAATTATTATGAACAGCTAAAGCTAGAAATACTCTTTGATACGAGGAAATTTATTTAAAAGTGTGCCTGCAATGCCTGGTAAGACCAGAGCTAGAATATTTGAATAAGCCCTTTGAAGCTTGCAGTCGCCTGAGTTCATTGTCGTCCAAAGCTATAGTCCAAGATGACTGGAGCTGCTCCAGGCTTTGCGAACTTATTACAAGCATAGGTGAGTTGCTGTCATGAAATTGGAGTGTCCATTAAACTTCAAAGGATAAGCTTGATCTAAGTTTTCCTTGTTATAATGTGTAATACTTATTACAGAGAGATTTATTAAGCTTCTCTCATTTTATAGGTTGAATCTAGTGTAGGGTCATGGAACATATTAAGGTTTTGACCAACAGTAAAGAGCTGAAATTTTCATATTTTGCTATTCATGACCTTGGGACTACCTAAAATGGCAGCCACCTTTAATTCAATGCAATTGTGCCTAAGCACAGCTGTACTTTCGCTCCATTGATGTTTCAAGAGACAAAAAAAACATGAGAAGATGACTGTTGAGTGGGTTTAGGAGGCATTTTAAAAGCCAGGCACTATGCTAGGCCAGAAATGAGGGACCCTGTCATGTAAAATAGTCTAACGCTCAGGTGGTAATGCCATAAATTGAGAAAAAAAGATATATAATTTAGTAAATTGAGTGCTCTGTCCTATCCTGAACTAAGCCTGTGTCACTGCTGCACATTAAAGACCTATACTGTGTGCCTGAAAAATCACTGTTAAAACAGTGAGGTTTCACACATACTTCAGTATTGCATTCCTGTCTACTGGGAGTGAAATTATCAACCGGCACAGCACAGCTAATAATCTTATTTTTTCCTAACGGTATGGGGCAAAACTGCAAGGCAGATGAGAGAAGTGTTTATACTGCTTATGCTGGTATAAATCTATAGTAGCTTCTCAAGACTGAGAAAGTTTGGAAAGTAACTTTATTTCCTTTGAGACCGGTTTTACAGACCTGAGGGTGGGCTTCATCTGCCTAAGAACAGCCCTGATATCACCCAGACTCTCTTGGTATAGTTAGTTATAATTGAGCCTCAGGCACAATTAGTTTCACCTTGAAAGAGACGCAAATACTTCAGTGACTATTTTTCTCGACCTACAAGGGAGGTTTGTGTGCAGTAGGTACCTCACTGCAGATGTCGAAAGCTTGTGAGACAAATTTCTTCACTGTGTTTAGTTTTCAGAATTTCCAGGGCTCACTTTCATCATTGTTGCTCAGGCATCACAGATGTATGTGGAAATGTGAAAAAAAATCTTAAATTGGTAGAAGCCCTGTAATACTGGAACACAAACACATACACTACAGAGTGGATGGAGTTGTTTTCCATGTATTGTACTAATACAATGAAAAGAAGCGTTTATCTGTCTTTCAGAGTCAACTAAAAGCCAAACAAACAAACAAAAACCCAAACCAAACCAACTGGATTTCTTTCCTTCTTATGTTCTTTATGGTACATAACAAAAACCAAGTAACAAGGTTGTTTCTGCTTAAAAAACCCCAAACATTTGCAAGGGTTGCAAACTCCATCAGGTTTACAGGACAACCACTCCAATTGTGTTGAGCCACTACACTCAAAGCAGTTCTTAGTTACGATAACAGAAGATCCTACTTTCACTTCACATAATGCAGGATAATTCTTTTATAAACTAAGCTAAATCATCTTTAAGGGTATCACTGGAGTTATTCTGGATTTACAATGACGTCACTATGAGCAGAGCGTGAGCGTGAATTTGTGTCTCACTCCATTTTTAGACGCAGTTCTCACAATTTTGTTTTTATGAAATTGGCCACACTGGGAGGGCCAATGGTACGAATGTGTCAGGCAACAGGGATGTATTTGCTCCTCCTGAGAGCTGACAGTAAACAGAAGGTTGGCCTAGCGAGAAGGTTAGTCTGCAAAAGCTTCCTGCATAACCCATGCAGAAAGAATTAAGATCCTCAAGAGCACCTGAATTGGGCTGCTGCTCTCAACTGCTCTGTGAAGGGTCCTTTCACTCTTTCACCTTCCTCCCAATATAAACTGGGTGGATAAATGCCCATGAAGGTGAAGAACCTCCCTGGAGAATCTATTTTGTGCATAGACTACATGAGAAGTGGGAGGATGCTTTTTATTTTTGGGGGGGTTAATTTGGACTGCTGTACAAGTGTATTTAAATATTTTTGCAAAGAACAACCTTTTGCCTACTGTCCAAAAGAATTTATTTGTTTTCATGAGTTTGTCTCAACCTTCGAGTTATTGTAACAGTTTTGTGTATTTAATATACAGCGTGTGTTAATATCACAGACAGTTTTATAACAGCATTATAACATACACCATTCCCTCCAGCTTTTTATGGACATCTACGCCTCTGCATTAAACTACTGTAGCTTGCGGAATTTACAGTAGAAATCAAGAATGAAGCCTGACGAAAAGCCTTTTAAATTGTGTTGTATACATCCGCCGCATCCATCTTGCAAAAGGACTAAAATGAAGA
Organism: Nesoenas mayeri; assembly: GCF_963082525.1. Lineage (NCBI taxonomy): Eukaryota > Metazoa > Chordata > Aves > Columbiformes > Columbidae > Nesoenas > Nesoenas mayeri. The sequence continues at coordinate 119,480,931 of NC_137544.1, forward strand.
GAACTCTTATGTGATAATTTCTAGCATCGTATCTTAGTAAGACTACAGGATTACCATTCTGCTACACAAACCATAAAGGAAAAAAGATAGTAGTACAGTAGGAAGGCTAACTTCATCTTTTTATTTGAAGTCAAGTTTAATTATTTATGTTTTCTGAGGAAAATAAAAACAAAATGGTAACTATGTGTTCTTAGTTTAATAGAGGTCTCATTTTAGATTCTGTGGCATTAAAATACAACTAATATATCCTATCTAGAAAAAAAAAAAGCAGAAGAGAACCAGGAGAGAAAGACAGAGGGAGACAGACAGATACCTCTCTCCCTACCTCTGCAAAAAAACGCAGCTAAATAACAAGGAGTTTTATAATTACAAAGTAGTCTAATTATTTATTGTACTCTGAAGATATATTAATTCTTAATTTGAGAACTTCTAGATAACGTTTAATGTAAGCTTTATGCAAGAGATTAAAGATTTTATTATATTTAACAACCAAAAAGAGAAGACACAAAAGCCGGACTGTTCTTTTTACCTTAGAAATGCTCTGACTTTCTATTGAAAAATATAACAGACGACACGAGTTATACTTCACATTATCAGTAAATACCACCATAACCTCACCATGAGGCAACACAGGTTGTCATATCTAGTTACTATGTTCTTAGGAAATAAATGACTTTTGGTTATCATGGGCCGATGTGACATGACAGTGTAAAATCATATTCCAGTCTGTGCTGAGCAAGATGATAACATATGTCGCCACTCTACTAAACCTGTGAAAATCCCTTGCAATTTCTATTTATTAAACCTCATGTTCACCACACTGTACAGTATATGGCTTCTTCACTGGTTACAGTAAAGCACTGCTTCCTGCTAATTGCTTCGGAGGATACAATTTCAATAGTAATCGACCTTAAACAAACTACTCAAAACTCTCCTTAAAGAAATACTATGAGCATTTTTCAGAAGTACGAGTATGCTACCAAATTACCTCAAGGACGGCTCTTCAGTAATCTGTGTCACCTCTTTGCAGTCTACTAATTCAACTGAATTCAGCTCACAATTAAATCACAGCTGACCCATACTAAAAGTACATTACCTGTATTTAGGTTCTATTTACATAATGGTTCTTATCTTCTTTATTACTCTGTCTCTCAATTTTTCTCTTGTTCAGTTTACTACAGATATGCTTAATGGGGAATTACCATCCTGAAGAAATGCTTTGAGGACAATTATGATTAAACAGTCTCTGTATATTAGACAGAAGTAATTCCTGCAGAACTGTCTTTGCAAAGCAAAGAGCCAACTGAAAAACAACTCCAGAGCTCAAGACCAATATGTTCATATAAATGTTCCATCTCTCTTTCACCAAACTAACATGCCACAGTAACAAGCTCCACATTGGGTGAGAAGTTCGGTCCTCTGCTTTCAATGCCACTGAGTGTTGTTATTGTGCATGACAAGATCCTAACCAGCCTTATCAAGATGTTATTTCATAGCTTTTTATCATATCTCTCATGTAGCCCTTGGGTGAAGCTGGTGATGCCAATTGTTTCAGTCTTTTCTTCTTATCCTCTGTTATTCTTGCCAGATGGAACTGAGCTGCCTCTAGTTCTGCAAAACTTCTGTTTGCAGTAGGTGACCAGGACTGTACGTGGTGATTTAAAGACATTAAAGAGTTTTTCATATTATTCTTCCTTCCTCTACCAAAACTTTTTACTATAGCTGCATGCCAAGTGAAGGACTTTATTGCACTCTTGGCAATGCTATCTAGGTCCTTTTCCTTTGATACAATTAATTTAGAACTCACTAAGGTGTAAAAATAGATAAAAAAATCCTTGTAAAGTACATTAATTTGCACATATCAACACTGAATTTAATCTGCCATCGGGTTGATCATTCATTCACCTAACTTGTTTATTTTCTTCTGAAGTTTCTTATTACCCTCTCTGGACTTGATTAACCTGAATAATTTTGTGTCACCTGCAAATTTTATCACCTCAATGCTCATCCCTTTTTCCAGTTCATTAAAAAATGTATTAAACTATGCCACTTCTGCTGAATAGCATGAACTTGGATGTCAAATTCTACTATGGTGAAAACTGAGAATTCATTTCTTCCTCCTCTTTGTATCTCCTGGTTGAATTGATCCATGAGAAAAACTAAGTAAAATCTTTTTGGCTGAAAGCTACAGGAACTTTGTTGGGTCTGGAATTTCTATTGTTGTCGCCAGTTTTGTGACTACTTAATTTCTTTAAATTTTGTGAGGCTTTGAAAGGCTAGACTTCAATGATTAAGCAGTTTATCCACATGTTTATGACATATTCAACGAGTTCTAATAGACAAATTGGTATGCAAATGTCCTGTTGTACACAGATAATCAGAAAACAATTTTTATTTACTAGATCAGGCTCATTTAAAAGCAGTATTTATATTATTCCAGTTCTAGGGTGTATTGTTCTGAGGAGTTTTGACATCGCAACATGTGTCTTTATCTAGAATATTTGTTTGAAGGGGTTAATTAAATTCCTTCAGAATGTGTGGCTCCCCATATTTGTCATTTCTGTTTGAGAGGACACTTGGCACACTCGCAGCCTCTTTTAGCCCTGCAAGGTTTCATTTGCAGAAGCAAACAAACAACCTGTTTCTCCACCTGACATGTAATTGCTCCCTGGGATAGTCTGGCAAGCAAAATCATTACCAGCACTGAGAGGCTAGGTTTCTTGTTCCTGCAAAGAAGGATTTGCAGTTGTTAGTTCAAACATAAAAATTCTCTGTATTTCTAACTAGTAGATTTCCTTGGTTCTCTGTCCCTTGAGAACAAGTTATCAGTTCAATGAAGGCCAAAGAATGGACCATACTATTAATAGTACTCCAAAAGTAACCACACTGTAGGCAGGGGTGTCAGGGATACCTGTCTTCCCCCTGAATGATCAGCCACTGCTATACTGGTGTCCTCTGCCTCATGACGAACGTGAAATTAATAGCATCATTGGAGCCTTCCACTGTCTGAAACAGACTTTTCTGAAGCCAAATGATATTTTGGAAGGTGGAAAAGGGAATGAATAACAGAGGATAGAGGGAATTATTTAATCCACTTGCTGACCTCCCTAAGATATCTTGGGAAAGCTTATTGAGTTTGCTGAGGATTTAGTAGAAGGAAGTGACTGGAAGCTATAAAAGTTTCATTGATGCTTCCCTAAAATTGTAAAGTAATCCTCTAAGTTACATTAATATTTAACTCTACATCTTGATCCTCTGTAATTCCTTTAAAAGGAATCTATATTATTATTTTCCCAGGAACATGGGTAACCATACACTATACACAGGATTAACATGTCTGTCTGGTAATTATGTAATCTGCATGTAACCCATGTTACAGATTTCTTTGCCCTGCATAACATTTTTGGAGCTTCTTGAACAAATGAGAGCTCAATATGCAGAACAGAAATAATTTTACACAAAGGAGTCCTTTTACAAGAAAGAGCCCCTACCTCTTTACTAGATTACCTGTTGTACACACTGTCAGAAAAATTCTAGTGAAAGGGTGGCACATGTCAATTTTTTTTGGTTCTAAATTTGCGGAGATACTCAAAACTTGGAACCAGTTCTGGGCAAAGCAGCTGTGGCTGACTATGCTTGAGCCAAGGGGTTGGGCTAGATGATCCCTTTTAACCTAAACAGTTTGGTGTAAATGTATACAGAATATGTAATGATTATTGTTTAAAATCACTTAATGTTTGCTGTAACTACTAACAGACAGTCTAAACACAGGAACTAATTAACAGGTCCAACAGAGTCCAAGCTCTGTCAAACCAAGCAACAGATGAGAGTAGTTCAGCCTTTGATGAAGCCTGGGATTTCCACTTAACCAACTCCTTTTGAAGTTAGTCCTTCAAAACTTCTGAGATGTTTCAATACATTTACAAAATTTATACCTAGTGCCTCTTCTTTGTGCATAAATTTAGTCCAATTATATAGGTCCAGTAATGAATACAAACTATCAAAACATCGCCAAATTTATGCACCTCTGTCTTGTGAAGAAGTGAAATATCCACCCTTTACTGATTCAGCCAGTAACAATTCAGTTCATTGTCTCAATGTAGTTAAATCCCCAAGACATGATTTTATGGGGGAGAATGTGAAAAATGCTTTAATAAAAACTAATGCCTCATTATTTTTTTCCAGTAAATTAATAGAATGAAGTATTAATTAAACTATTAAACTCTTATGCTCTTTTGGAAAGACTACCTTTTTTCATAATACAAACAATGTATATGTTTCAACAACGGTACTTAAAATTTTTGAAGGAATCTTAACGCCATTATTGCACATTAGACATGTTTTATGATATGTTAGTGTTTAGAGCATGAAGAAGAGACTTCCCACTTCTTCCAAAGCAACATAAAGGACGTCTTGAAAACAGAACCCAACAGAGACAGGAAATGTTTATGGGTTAGAGGAGCATGGGCTACCAGAGCCAACTTAAAATAAGAGGTATCAGATGCTTCTGGTGATGAAAATCTTTGTATAAGGTGAAATGGGCTACGTTCTGTTCCTTTTATTCCAAAGATGAGATGGATTTGAAAAACCTACCTGGCTCCTTGATGCAAGGACTCGCCACATGAGATAATCTCCAGCACATTACTATTGGCAAGCAGATCTTTCACCCTTTTTTCTCCATGCATTACAGAAAATATTAAATCAGTTTGGTGTCCATAAAAACTTTTGATCGTAGGAATAGCCTAGGGTACTATCATTATCTTCAGGAGAACCATTTGTAGATCTTCAGTAGGTAGCACTAATTTAATTTCTTTGCTAAAGTGGCTGATTTTCTAGATCAATATTTGATTGAATATGTTTGAAATGTCTGCAGATAAAGGCCCCTTTTTCTGGCCCAAAGAGTTTTTGAACCACAGAGGTATACTGTTCTAGCTCCCCTGGGATCTGACTGCAAGGAGGTCTCAAAGATCTGTTAGAAACCTTCCTGCTGTTCCTTGTGTTCTTCCAGCAAGACTTTCTAAAGGTTGAGATGAGAAGAAAGAAGATCAAGAACCAAAATGTCTTTATATCCATTTTTTAATCTTTCCTAGTGCTTCTCTTAACTAAAAATAATCGTTTATAACACCAGTTTACAAAAAAACTTCTGTAATAGGATCATGTGAAAGGAAGAAAAAAACCCTAGTGAGGGCCAGTCCTTCAGATTTGCTTTAAGAAGATGCTCCAACAACTTTTGCAAGTCATTGACATTTGAAGGGCTTTTTCTCTTTCATGACACTAATTAAAGCAGAATATCAATGTATCGTCATCTTGAAAGTGATCTATTAAAGAGAGACGCTCAAGGCTGAAAAACCAGGGCAATGGACACATGTTTTAGAACTTCAGAAGAAAAGTTGCCCAGTTATGTTAGATAACTACAGAAAAGCTTAAAAGTGAAAAGATATTCTTAAACAATGATAAGAGATGCTGTTGCAAAAATGGCATGATGTGAGACCCTGCATCAATATATTCCATACAAATTCATGCCAAATACATGCCCACACAGACATGGCCCTTCCTCAGCCCCATGCAGAATGGTGCTCGTGTTCATGCTGTTCAAATGGAGAGGTTTCTTTAAATCTTCAAGACCTAGACATACATTTCTCAGAATGAGACAATGAAATATTGTGGATGGAAACTTCTTGTAAAATTGAGATAAGAATTGCACTAAAGAGTAAACCATATCTCCTATCTTGACTACATGTAGAGCTTGATGTTAAATGATTAACAGTATACGTACTTCTACATAATAAGATTAATTCATCTTAACATTAAAATCAAATCTAAATAAGAGAAAAATGATGGTGATTTGCTTCATAATATTTTAGTTAGAGTTTTGATATTATTTTTAAAAGTATGTTTAACTTGTTAATAAAGTATGTGCATACTTTTTCAATTAACAAATTAGAAAGAAAACTGTATCAAAGATAGTGAAAGCATGTGGTTCCCTATCAGTTCTATGGTAGGAGTTCTAAATCATCTGCTGCAATGTCTAATACCAGTTTTCTGCCATATTTATAAATATTATTTGCAGGGTTCCAAAGTCCCCTGCTTTACAAATGCCTTTTCAATTGCCTAATATTTGAGCAACATAGCATACTACTTGAATTTATTTCAATGTGAAGTAAAACATATCTCTGTCAGCCAAAAATACATAAGCTACACCAATAGCTGTTTAATATGCCATTTCAGTGACCCTGGGAGAGCCTTTCAGTCTTTCCACTTCTTTTAGAAGCAGCAAAATGCACCAACATTTCTGTTAATCTCTTGGGAAATACAGAAAAAAAAGTTTTAAAAAAAATCACTACCACTCTTGTGTCTACCATGTAATTTAGAAAGATGCTCTAACTCCAGTGCCTCGTATGTAAATTGAGTGTTGGGTTTATTTCATAAAAAGAAGAAAAAAAATAGCAGCTTTGCCACCCATTATTTCTGCATCATACCTAAATGAGTAGATTATATCAAAAACACCTCATCCAGTTGCTGTACCAGGTTCTGCTAACCGAAACCATAAGCCTCCAGCAGCGAAGTCAGCTACCCAATAGTCTCTGCATGGATCAAAGTAAGCCAAACAAAATCTATGTTTTGTACTTTCTTCCAATATGTTTTGGAAGCACTGTTAATGAAAAATGAGGTTGATGTACCTATTGCACACTTTTGGATTATTGTTCACAACCATCAATCTGAAACCTAATGAAACAGAGACCACCTACAGTGGAGGGATATTGTGTCCATCTGACAAACTGCATCCAATTTACTAACTGATGGGATGGCATAAGCTGCCACTGGTCATATGATTTTCAGCTTCTGATTGGTAATACATTAAGCATTAGTAATGGGGCAATGCCATTTCCACTATCATTCTCTGGCAAGAGTAAAAGTATTACATAGCACGCTATAATTCTGTGATAACGATAGCATGCAATGTGCTGTCTTCTCCCCTCTGCGGACACAAAAATTGTAGGAGACTTGGCTCTTCCAGACTGTCTTTATGGAATTAACAAAGAAATATGCTTGCTATGACATATATTGAACCTTTTCAGTGCATTTCTGGGTAACTTTATGGGCACATGTGTTATGTATGTCACAACCAAACTCTGCAGGAAGAGATAAAATAGTGCACACATCACACAATGGGTATAAACAATGGACAACTAAGGCTCCAACCTGCATAGTACAAAGAGGTTTTTTCAAAGGAAACTGCTGACTCTCTAAATGGAAGATGCTTTTGTTCCCGCACCTGTTTTGCTCAGTATCTTGTTAGGCTGCTTCTACGATATGTCATACTAATAGGGAGAAGCAAAACAGGGAGAAATTATGATGGATATTAGTTGATCTTCTTGTTATTGCTAGATGTGATTATTGCTTTTTCCTGCTTGGGCTCCCTCAGTGTACTCCTAACAGAGTGCAGCTTATTAAAAACCTTGCTGTTTAAGTTTTACTAGCATAATAACCAGTTCTCTCTTTATGGTTGTTCTGAAGTCGATTCACTGGCCACCTGTCTGTTTGTGAAATAAATGTTAAGTTTTCCTAATGACTATTAAGGTTTTTAATGGATTTTTAGAACATTGTAACTCTTTGAACTTGTCCAGTGCTGTGTTCATGCTTGTGATTTATGCTTAGCAGGTGTTTGTTTGCTATGGGTTTCTAAATGTTGGCTTCCTACTGTAAGAAAGGAATGGGAAGGTGGGAATGGGTTTATTGTATTCTGTATATTGTTCCACAACTACGAAATGGATTTCCAGCTGACACTCTATGTGCTGCTACGTATTAAGCCACAAAACCCTGTCTATGTCAACAATATACCAACTAATGCAAGGGAATTCACAGTTAAGACTGAAGCTCCATTATTAACTCACTAGGTTGTGCCTAGGTGTTGCTGTACATTTTGTATATTGTTTTGATATGCAAGGTGTTTCAAAAAGATGGACCCAATTTCACAGTAGTACTGCTTCTTGTATACATCCTGTATACCAGGAAGACTGCAATAGGTAAACAAAAGCAGGTGGGCTCACTATACAACTTCAGTCTTCACTATGAGATTATGTGCCCTGACTGTTTTAACCAGACCTTTTATATTTCCTGAATTTTATCTTTTGTTATTTCAGTTTTTCAACTTTAAAAAGTTTGTTGAGCACTTGTGATCCAGTAAAAAATATCCTTGGAGACCTCTTGTGTAAATACATGAAATGTTTATCTAACTTCTTTTAAAAGATGTCATTATTCACATCTACAAAACTAAAATCCAGTGCAATTAGCTAGATTAGAGCAACCTAATTTTAAAATGTGTATTACTTACCTGATAAACTGTAAAACCTCTTGTCAGGGTCACTGCAGTGTTTGTTACAAATATTTTGCCCCTAATTCTCACAGACATTATTCACTTTAGAAAGGATAAATGCCACTGTGAAATTACGGATTGTTAAGTGTAACTGAGAGCACTGAGAGGGTTTTCAGAACTGTGCCTATACAAACGGTGCAATGCTGCAGAAATCATACTTTTCGTTAGTCTGCAAAAGCTTCTGAGGCTGCTTCTGTCACATGCAGTTTCATTACCCATAGCCTCCCCAGTCAGCAGAAAAAAAATGATTGTTTTCAGTGGGCTTTGGCTTAGTCCACATTTTAATATGTCTTTCAAAGATGGGGGTTATACATGCACAGCTCCTCTTTTTCACCCAAAGACAGGTCCTACTTTACCTATAAGTCATAATTTAGTTTTGTCCTCAAAGGGATCCATTGCATTTTGGTCACCTTTTCCCCACAAGTTAGGTCATCTTTTTTCCAGTACTGCTGACTGAGCATGATTTGGGGCTTCCTTTTGTTATTACATTCTCATCTTGTCACTCATGTTACCCAAGTAGTCACTGGCATGATTTGTAGTTGACTCTGATAGTTTTAGAAAATGTTGACTTTTTTTCCTGCTAACTTAAAATGGCACTGGTATGCCAGAAAGGGAAAAGAAGATACAGCTCAGCTTTCAGGAAAAAATACAAACCAACCCAATACAAGATACTGCAAAAACCTGCAGCTGGTTATCACACTTACTACTGTGGGCTGGCTTTGATTTACCTTAAGATCATGATTACAGCAGTTTAAATCAGTATCTCACTTAAAATTAAAGCCTACTATAAAGCATGAAATCTTAACAACAAAACCACTACACTTCATGATGTTTGTAGGATTCTATCCGAAATTGATATTTAAACTAAAATAACGTCATATCTCTCCTTTGCAGTTTAGTTACTGGTTTTTATACTTCAGCCATTCAGTGTGTTTGGGAAGTTGCAATGCATACAACTTTATTTATCATATAACTCTCCTCCATATCACTGAGATATCCACTAGAGTTAAGATTGGCTTGGCATTTGCCAACCAAAGGTTGTTATTTTTGTTAAGTGTCTGCATGCTCTTTTGACAATAACTCTTCTGTTTCCTTGTCTCCTCTGCTTAAACTTCATAGTACATACTAGATAATTTAGAAGATCTTCTGAAAATTGCTACTTATCAATGTCTGTTAGCTCCACTTTGTAACTCTCATTTGAGAAAACATATGATTTTATAAACTGAGGGGAAGCACCTTGTAACAGTTCTAAGAGAGATGCTTCTCATACCTGTAAGGCAACTTAAGAGAAGGGACTGGATGTAAGAGATCCCAATTATATCATTTTAATCTTTAGTTTTAATCTGGCTCATGAATTTCTGTGGATTTTTCCATAACTGTATTGATTTAAAAAGAACACAGACAAGGTTATAATAGGCCTAGTTAGCAGTACAAGAATACAAACTACCTGCCAAACAGAATCACGTATACATGTGTTTCTGTAAAATCTGAAGTCTGGTATCGTACCACAGTGGAATCCTATTTTTCTCATTAAGTCTGCAACAATGCTGTTGAGAGAAGGACTTTTTTCTATAGTGTTTGAATTACCTTCCTTTTAAAATGCTGCTAAGTGTGAAATTAGCGTTGTCCCTCAAAGTGCATGAGAATAATTGTCAGTAATTGAACACAGTTTGGGGGCTAATTATATAAAAATTGATATTAAAAGAATAGTACAGGAATGATTGAGTTCCGCAGTTCATATTTAGTTTTCAAATTACTAGAGTTGAAAGGCTGTGGTAGGAAACAAAAATCCATTCAAAGCTGCTAAAGCAAATTAAGGTTTACTAGTCCTATGAAAGACAAATGATTCAGGTGAGGTAATGTAGGGAGGACAGTGAAAAAGCTCTTGACATTTCCCACAGATTTAAATTATCAGGTGTTTTCCGATGTCATATGTTGATTGAATTTAATTTTTCCACTGAATTTCTGTTTAGATAGTTGGGATTTCTGTTTTGGTTTGTTTTTAAAAAAGGGAAAACTCGTCATGGAAGAAATGCCTTTTTTAGGTGTATCAGCTCCAGAATTCTGTTGAGGATCCAGTGGAGTCGGTACATGCTGAGATGTGAGAGAAGCATAGCCTGGCATGACCTTGATCTATGCTTTTGAGTGGGAGCAGGAAATTAGTTTGGGGGAGAATTTTTAACCACCACTTGCTCTAATTGTACAGTGTCAGAAATAAACGGGATCTTGACAAAAGTAGAGTAAATGAACTTACCACTGTTCTTCACGCTGGAAGGAATTTTGCAACGCCAAAAGCAGTTGAAGCACTCCCAAATTTTCCTGGAAGAAGAACTGTAACAAAATAAGACAGAAGGGAGAGAAATCATGTACCCTGTTGCATGTCATAGGCACAGAGGGTTTCAAGACCTATTGTGTATTTCTTTGCAACCAGAAATAGCTGGAAATTGTTGAACAATTAAAAGGAAAAGAAAAAGCCAAATAAACATTCTTCTACCCTAAAACGATATTGGTACAGAAATATTTCCTTTTTAAACTAGTAGCATGGAAAGACCATTAACTGGTATTTTGAACATGCACACGACAGTGCAGAATGTTTTAGATGTGAACAGCCCATTCATGGAACATTCAAAAGACTGGACAAAACCAATTTAATTCAGTTGGTCCTTTTCTAATTGAAGCTTATAAGTCTTGTGAGGAAGATGATACCATTTTAAGATTTGTTTATTATTTGTTTATTATTGTTATTCTGTACGTATACAAACATTCAAAACCAGATCCTTTCAGTAATAGTTTCTGATGCTAGAAATAAAAGGCAACACGAAGGAGCTTTGCAAGTTCTGTGAAATGTAACAGTGGCAAAAATATGCAGAAAAACTAACAGCCACTCAATGTTCAAATACTAAAGCAATAACTATGATTCATTAGCAGTCAATTAAAATGTTCAGGAGATGAAGCCAAACCATTCTTTCTACAGAGGAGATGTCACTGACTGAAGTCGTAAGTAGGGGAAGAGGAAACACGCTCAGATATAACAGCCAACTGTAAAAGCATATGATCAAACAAATTTGTCTACTGAAATGGATGTTCAAACTACAGTTAATGAATCTGATGAAGTTTTTAATGGATTGGGATGCATTAAATCTGTAATATAACACATTGCTATAGGCCCCAATGTGCTTTCTGAAGTAGATGTGCCACATAAAACCCAATTAACTCTCAGAGACAGAATACAAACTGAACTTCACCAGATGGTTCACTCATTTGGAGTTAATTCAGACACTACTGACTGGGTTAATAGTATGGTCACTTTACTAAAACAACAACAACCAAAAAGTTATGAGAACTTTATAGATAAGAAAGACATGAATAAAGCAATCAACCTAAAGTAGTTCCCCAGAGGAGCAGGTGAAGAGGTCACATCTAGACTTAAAATGCAAGAAAGCTTTTCGTTTGGGATCTCAGCCAAGGAGCCTGGCAAGTCTAACTCCGTAAAGAATTTACTCCTTCAACTCTTCTCAGAAAAGGTTTGCAAGAATAAATAAGTTTCACAATTCCACCGGCACCTGATATTTAGGGGTATCTTGTCTCAGATTTTGAAGGGTGTAAGCAGCATGGAATCAAGTAATTGCTACTGACCTGCTGGGAAGCAAAGAAGATCACCTCCCAAATAAAAATGTTTAATTTCTATAAAGGAGAAAGAATATTAGACTGAACAGAAACACACTTTGTGTTTGGCCTGGAGGAATTTGTATATGTAGAAGAAAACAGTGACAAAGAACTAGACTTGACCCTGTAGAAATGGATTTAAGTGTATGAATGGAATACCCCAGAACAAGGGGGTCTGCATACATTAATGGGCTTGCTCCCATTCTTGAAACATATTCATCCATATCTTCTTATGGTTAAGTACTTGCATCAAAAAACACATGACAGTATGTTGAATGGCAGAAGAAAAGCCATTGGAATACAGAAAAGATTATCCTGCAACTACTGCTATATTTTGAGATTAAGCAATGTCCACAATCTCAGCTGCGTTATACACTATTTTAATATTTACTGACATGTAGTTCTAACTCTATAAAACACAACAGAATGCTCACACTGCTTTTAGTTCAGAAATAGTCTCTTGTCTAAGGCCTAAGAAATCACAACTATTTAAAGATAAAATATCCCATATACAAACAGTTATTTTCCTAAGTCCTGCTGTCCTTATGAAGCCTTATTTTATACTAGCATTTCGATTTCAAAATATAGGTGAATTATTCTGCTGTTTCAATCTAACACTGCCATTTAAAAACATGCTTAACTGAGATCTGAACATTACATAGACGGCAGAAATCTTCAATGTTGTGAATGCTGCCTTCTCTTTAGCTGCCTTAGAAATACAAGTCCAAGGTCAATCTGAAAACAGATTTTTCTTAAAAATAACCCTTCCTTACAAATGGCTAGCACGTATTACTGAGTAGTACAACATAACCGCAACATTACTCAGTTTCACCAGAAAAATCTTTCAATGGCTTCAAGGCCATGTTGTTTGAAGGCTGAAACTTCAAAGATCAGCCTCAAATCCTAGGCCTTCTATATGACTGCACTCTTCGCAAAACCCTTCCCGATTTTCTTTGTGATCTTTCATGATTTAATTAGAAACATTTTTAAAAGGCACTTTTTTTAAACTATAGTAGTAACATCTGCATTTTCAGCAGTATACTATTTAATCACATTGGGTTATAAAGTGAAATTCTTAGTACTCTGTGTAATATCTTGAGAAGCCATGCATTTGGTCTTTTAGTGTCCCTGACTCATCAACTTATATTCTTTCATCAACAATTTAATAGCCACTCTTAAGAATGTAATTTGATGGATAATTCTCTAAACCTGTTTCAGTTCTGTTATTTCTTTGAAAAGCTGTGCCTGTACACGTTTTCTTTCTGTGACTACTGCACCTGAAACTAATTCCAAGCATTCAAACCTACAGACTTCAACACAGGGCCAGCATAAACTTGATAGAGCTGTGCTAGAATGTGTTGTGCAAGATTCTGATTCCCAGTTAAGAGAATTTTGTCAGTGTCAAGAATTTGACTTTTAGCTTTAACGAAAACATGTTTATTTACTATATATCTAATGTATGGTGTGCAGTGTAGTTCAACTTTAGACCCCTGAAGTCTCTCTTAAACCCTGTGCTCAGTCCTTATGTGCTTGATTGGATCTAGCACTCGCTGTTTACAGATAGTCCTCTGTTCCAATGTAATTTAGTCAGTGACTCTGAATACCAACTATCTGCAGCTATTTTGCAGCAGACTGGGTAGAGCATTTATTCACTTAATTTCCTTCTTGTTAACTTGACAAAAATAAAACTCCATACAGTAAAGCAGAATATCTATGAACTTCAGGGAATTTTGAATCAAACCTTCCCTGAGGATAGCACCTACTTAAAACCATACCTGACCTGGACAGCTCTGAAGAGGATATTTGTTAAATGTTTACTTAGACAGATAGGCTCCTCTGGGGAGTAATAAAGAACAAAAGCCTAATTTTAAGTGCTTTAAATTGTTTTTGGAATGGTTGGCTTCTTGCTATACAGATATTGCTTGACAGTGCTAAAGTCAGCATGTGTGCACAGTCCTTAAAGAACAGGATTGAAGCACTGAAACTTGAGACTAATCTCTCTGCTCTCAATCTGGATATTGAAAATAAAGTCTGCAGAAATGTGGCCTTTGCAGATTCTGCATAGTTTACCACCCTTGGGACAATTCCACCAATCCTTCTAAACTGAAACCCATAAAAATTCTTAGTACTTCTACAGCATGCACACAGAAAATAAGTTAACCTTATAAGTTATTTTGGATAAACAACATCTTTTTTGTATTTATGTACATCTACATTATACCAGGTGACCAGTCCTTATTTCCAGGCAGTATTGCTAAACTCTTCATGTCTCAATACACCCGCTTCTTGCTTTCTTAAACAAAGTCTTTACAGCACTTCGGTTGTCAAAGCACCGTTGGACTGAATGTATCTTTTGACCCACAAGTGATAATTATGAGGCCTTGTTTCAAAGGTGGAAGGACTCTGTATTGCAACTTACATCACTAGTTAATTCTTGAAAAAAGTAATAAGCGAAGCCATTGTCTGAACTCTATTTCATTACACATGAGCAAATCTGGAATAAAGCTACTGCAGTCAGGTTAAAGTCAATGAACTATATCAGATTTATATTGGCTCAACTGAGATCATAAATTGGTCCTATAATTGAACCTTTAGTTTTAAATATAACATTTGCAATTGGCTGTTCTGCCTAGTGAACACACAACTGTATCTTGACAGACTTCTGAACTTACTAGAATTAGTTGGGAGAGGGTGATTATAAGAGGAACACCTAGTTCCATCAAAGAGAGAGGTAAAGGTAGAAATATGGAGGCACTGACTTTGAAGTAGATTATCCTTGAATTTCATTTGCATTAGCTGTGTTTGTAGACCATAAGGAGTGTTAACTTAAAGCAAAACAGGAGGTGGTAAGGGTGTGATGTTTCTGTCATGCTTTTTTTTTTTTTAAACTTGAAGGAAAAAAAGCTGTAGTTGAGTATAATTGACTGAATGCCCATTTGCAACTGGAGTGTATTAGATGTATTACAGCATTTTCCACTTCAGTTTAATCCAAAAGGAATTCAGTTCATGTGCTTCAATACCATATCATGATGTGAATCAAAGCACAGAACATCGGGACAATCAGAGATTCACTTCAAAAGCACAATGCTGATCTAAACTAAAATGACACTAAAAAGAGATGAACTCCCAGCTACAGAAAGGTATTTGTAGGCTTTGCTGAAGATTGTTTAAACACTCACTGGAAACTCTCCTGCAAAAAGGCCCTGAGTGAATCCTATCTGCATTCTTCCCTCAAGTGGGAAGACAGGCCAAGAAGGCCTGTGAGTGAATTTCTTTTTAAACAGTAAGATAAATGATCTTGTCAAGATCAAACTACACTTCCTGTTTTTTAGCCAGCTAAAACTGATCATGCAATATAAGAATGGCATGTAAGACATCTCTGAGGACTGAATTGTTCCTGAAAGAAACTATTTGGAGAGGAACAAGGACTTACTGAGATAACATTAACTCCTCTGCTGACCTTTAAGAGAAAACATCAATTGCAGCACAGATACCTTTAGCCCAAGCCAGCCAACCTGGCTGGGTTAAGGGCTGAAATACAGGCGTGCTCCCTTTTATATAACATCTTCCATCTTCAGTGCAGATGAAAGCCCTCCTGTGTCGACAGTCCCTTTATGTCCTTTCCACAGCTCACCCTCCTGGGCCAAAAAGGTGTCTTACAAGTCAACTTGCAGAAGAATCCCATGTTACTTGACAACAGGTCATGTTCAGGGGAAGGCAGAAACTGAGAGTGATCCTTCATACAATCAGCAAGGATGTTCACAGGGTGACTAGACTGTCATGCTTACGCACCCACAGCAGCCATCTCAGCTCTGAATTTCTGCTTACAGAGATTTTCTGGAAAAGGCAACATAATCTGCTTCAATCACCTTCATCAAATATTTAAATCAACCTGGATGGTTTTGGTAGAAGCAGAAGGATCTACTGTGTTCCCTCACTCAGGCCGATCAGCTGACAAAGCACTTTTTGGCACAGGAAGGACAGTCAGGTCAAGTGTGTCTTCAGCATCTTCAACCAGTACAGCTATTCACGAAGGGAGTATCTGCCCATAGCCTGACCTTGGGGTACAAACCAGCAAGTTAACTGTAGGCTGCAGACACAGCTTAAATGTAATTAGCTCTTTTGTTTAAGAATAAACTGACTCTAACCACTTCTTGAGTATGTGGTTCTTTCAAGACAAAAAGGCAAATAACTCAGTTACATTTAGAAAAATGGCTTTAATGAACAGGAAAATGGCATTTAATCTTTTGGTGCATCCTGCATTTTATGAGTAAATTCCGTGGGAAACTGTGTAAATGGAACGTAATTATTTTTAAAATAGAATCCTTTGTTATTAGCTACATAACTGTCATGTGTACATAAAGCACCCCGCTGTACAGACAAAAGACTGGAAAAGTTTCCTGGAGAGTTTCTGCTATTGAAAGAATAAAAATTGAAGCAGTGGGGTGAACTTTTGGTTCACAGACGCAAATACTGAATGTTAAACCTGGCTGAGAGAAAATCACTTTATTCTGATAACCGGATTACTTAGAACAAAAATAGAGAAAATTAAGAACTGAAGAGCAGAAAATTAAGGTGGAATGCAATTTAAAGAGTAAGTAGATGATGCAGGCTTTCATTTTCATCCCCCCCAGTGTCCAGCTAATTAAAATCACAATCAAAATGGAAGTCTAAACTTGTAAATATCTTTAGCTAATGATTTTGTCTTTTTAATCATCTTCACATTCAAAGACTTTATTTTATTCATTTAGAGCTTTACAATAAAATGAAATTGTTTTTCTCTAGTAAAATCCTTTTAATTTTCGTTATCTGTTTCTTTTTACATCATACATTATGTATTTCTCTTTTTTCTAATTTCTACACAGTATTCTCTACTTTTATAGTCTGTGCTCCTCTTAAACATTTACTTAACTATTATAAAGTTAAATGTAATAAAGTGCTATAATGTAAACTTTTTGCTTTGCATAAAATCTCTGGAGTTGCATCTACTGGCTTGAAAACTGATCTGAACAAACACTAGCTTTCTTCATAAGGTGCATAACGCAGATAAAATGAATTTTTAAGTCACTGATTACAAACAACTGTAAAATTAGTCAGACGAGTATTCATCTTCTTTGTTTCTAAGACAAATAATGGATTTTCCTCAATTTATAGACTGTGATCCAAGAATAATGGCTGTTTTTCTGTGAGATTTGAGGCAACTCTTTTAAATAGTCCAAGAGCTAAAAGTAATGAAAGACATTCGTCACATAAAGGGCAGCAGTGATTCACCTTTCTGACCTTGCTGTTCTAAAAATTAGTATTTGCTGTCAGTATACATTATACTTCTCAACCATCTGGGAATATGGATTAATTTTATAATCTAAAAATGCATACAAACTTAGAGCCTTTGTTTTGCATGTTTACGCTATGAAATTTACTAAAGAACATATTTAGTTTCTCTCCAAAATTTGGTTTTGTTATGTCAGTTTTCTAAACTGAGGGCAAGTAAACCTTGAAAATGTAGAGAATATGATGCCCAGTGATATAACTCTGTTTTAATGACTTTACTTATTTGGATAATATCGGCATTTCTAGACAACATAGATTTACAATGGGCACTAAGGTCAGAACTTAGCTAGTCGAAACAATATACTTTACCACCATACAAATACAACATTTATTTAGTAACACAGTTCATTTTGACCCCAGTGTTACTTGCACAATCCAGCCACACTGTGAAATCTGAAGATTCTAAACTGGATCCTGGGAGTCAGACTATGAATTCTGAGCTCTGCTTGAGAGATGGTTTTGTATTCCTACAGTATTTAGAAAACCCCACAAAAAGGCAGTGCCAGCACCCAAGAGAAATACCATAGGTTCAAAATTGTTGGATTCAGTGGCTGTTTGATTCGGTGTGAATACATCTCAAGCTGCTAAGCCTTTAACTCTACAGGAAGACAATTCTCAAGTTTCCCATCTGTAATGACTGCCATGGATCCTACAAGTCACATGTGTACAGGAGATCCCATTCACATGCAAACACAGACCATAGGTGCATTTGCAGCCCTTAACAGTTTTCAACCTACCTGGGAAGATTTATACTGTCAGTCCTCACTATGGTATCTGAATTATTTCCAGGTAAACCTATTAGCAGCACAAAAGACCCTCACAGAGCTATCATGAAACATCAGAGAAATATTTTGGGGTTTGTTAAATTGCTAGCTAGAACAAAACAATGTTTTTATTTGTTTCTTATCTTTAGTTTGGTTTTCTCAGAAATTAACAGGAAAGAAGATGTTAGCTTTATACTCTATCTTGCAAGATAATGATCAGGTGTATATTTATATTGGTGTATATACACACATCTCCACTGAAATATTCTCACTTAACACTTGCAAAAGCATGGCCAGATTTTGGCCCAGCATCTTTTGGAATCTCTAACAAGATACATTCCCTGGTTCTAAAAGGCAATTTTCAGCTGGCTGCTTGGAAGATCTCCAAGAGTTTGTGCTCTGCAACGTTTGAAAGGGATTAACTGCATACGCTTGTGCCTCTAGAATCAATACAACATATGGATTGGCCTCATCTTGAGTTGCCACTGACTGCAAAGGGAGTATTTGTACAATTCAGGAAGATGTAATTGGGCTTAAAGCCTCTCTGTTTTTTATGTGCAGAAGTTAATTTATGTGAATGCATTAATGTTCATACATCAGTCACTTCACTGCCAAAAAGAGTGCCAAGATTTTGCCAAGACATACAAAGATGAACATGAGCTTTGAGGGCTCTCTAGACCCAAGACATTTTAAAATATCCAATGCTTACTTAATCATTTTATAGTGTTAATAGATCAATCAGTTTTCTTGGTTTTGGTACCAGCATACATTTTCAGATATTAAAGTTCTTAAATACAGAAGAACATTTGCATTTAAAAATCATCAGGACAGACACACTGGCTGCTTCAGACACTTTTGTTAACAGCTGTACTGCTTTGTGCTGAGGTATTATAACAGAGATGTCCAGAGTCTCCATCTGAGTTTGTGAACTGCTAATAACGCAAAATGGTTTTAAGATAGCCAGAAATAAAAGTATAGTGCAAGATAATTATATGCAAATCACTAAAAATATTTTGTAGCAAAAACTTCTTGGGTAAAACAGAGGAAGGGGGATACAGCAAAACTGTGCCAGTTACAGGATGTGGACTGGGAGGACTGTGATAGAAGGGGAAGTCTGGTGACTCTCACCTGTGTGCTCTTCCAGTGTCTGATCTAACATTCATTTCCAAAAACGTTGGTTTGGCTTGTGGATGAGCCCTCCTGATGCTTTCTTCAAGTCAGCTTTAGTGCTTGTGTCACAGCTTCAGCAAGCCAGGCCAGCCTAAAAACCAAATAATCAAAAAACAATTTTTTGGTCAGTGTACAAAGTAGCCCAGTGCACAAGGGAATCAATGGGCACCAGAGTTGGCACAAGTGAAAAAACAGGGCTGCAGGGTCAGAAACAAGGTGAAGACAAGAGCACAACTGTCCCTCACAACAACCTTTAGCTCTAGAAAAAACAGTACAACTGTATACCATTTAAAGCATTCTTTTGCTGTACTTAATTATGAGACCTTTCATATTTTTTACCTTTAAAAACTCGTTAGGGCTGAAATTTTTAAACTGTGGTGTATGGTGCATTTTGCAGAGGCCTGTGAAGCTGTTTGTGTTTTTAGGTCTGCTTAAAAGGCAGCTAAAATATACTAAATGTTTTTCTAGTATGCCTTTTCCCTACAAACAACTACTGCTTTTAACACCAGAATGTGTGATCACTAGGTAGTTGAGGAATTACCTCAGAAAGAGGTGCTCTCTGAAATAAGAGATGTTCTTCTGTATTACAAAATAATGGAAACTATGAAAGTTTAAAAACACTTGATCGATAGCTTTGCACTTAGTAACACTGACCTTCAGTGGTGTGAAATACTATTGTAATTTTTCAATTTGCTATTATAAAATTCAAATTTTATAAACATATTATTATCTTTCCATTATGATTACTTATTCTCACCAAGGCCTACAATGCTTTTCTATAACATCTAAATGGAAATGGGATTAGGATGAGATTCTGTCACTCAGGGGATTTGCGGAAAAAGGTGGGGATTCACACAGAAAAGGTCATTTCTTAGGGGTGAGATGAATAAAATGACACTGAGTTATGATGAAGGACAGCAATAACAGTATTAGCAATTTTGCATGTTTTAAAATTGATTAGTTTGTGTTGGAGATACTAATGCCGGAGAACAATGCACTGCTATTTTCTTGCCTTTCATAATATCCTTATATAAATAACTAAATCAAGCTCCTAAGAAAACTATGTTAGTTCAGTGAATTTTTTTTAGCTTACTACGTGATTTTACATGAACTCTGTCTTCTCTAAATATACTTGCTGTCTGATTGTTGTGGGATAATTTTACTAACAAAATCTACCCTATTAGATATTCAGAAATTGTCTCTTTCGAGAGCTTAGTCTGCACGCTGCCTTATTTTGTCACTCAAGTCATGAGGTTTTTGATTATTTAACCAGATGAATGTAATATTTGAATGGACAGATGATAAACTCAATTATGATTCTTCCAGCAAACAGTGATTGTAATTAATTTAGTAAAGGTGGCCCATGGCTAAAAGATCAGACCAGGACTCCCTCACCTTAAGAAGAATACCTGTCAAACCTCTTTCTTGCTTTTATTTTGTTATTTTCCTGTTTTAAAAATGCTTTAGTCTGTGTGCCAGACTGAAGTAATGTGAAGTTTCAAGTAATTGCATTTTTATACAAATTTTAAAAGTGTGCAATACATAAAGTGTAAGATAATGATTAATGTTCTCTGGGCTGAAATTCTACAATATTTTATAGTTCTGATACTGCAGTGTTTTTAATTTAGATATGTTACTCCATAACTGCACTTGGCTAAAGTGACTAGACATTTCTTTTAATGTCAGAGACTCTTAAACACAGCCAAAGGAAGAAAAAAACACCAAAAAACACCAACTGTCTGGTTTTGCATTTGATGTAATTATGAAATAATCTCTGTACCTGGTAAAGTACAGAGATACTTCACAATTAAATAAGGTAATTTCTAATGTAATGCATATTGAGAGAAAACAGCCCAAGAGAATAAATGTTTTGATCAAAATGAAATTAATAGATAATCTGAAGGATGGAATTTACTATGAAGCATTGGATTAACTGCTCAACGTGAGCCATGCTGGGTATTGAAATGCACATGAACAGCTTTAAGGGAGCAAACTCTGGGCATATAGGTTTAACAAAATGGTTTTTAAAACCTGTTTGTCCATATATTCAGAAAAATTTCCTTGAATTGGTAACTGAGTCTTACACTGTCCAGAGTTCTCTGGACAAAAAAAAAAAAAGTGACTAGAACAACATTCTTGCAAAGAACTGAACTCCTAGAACTTGACTTTTTCAGGTACACCAATAACTTGCTGGTAGACTGGAAATCAGTGACACTTGCAAGGTGTAAAATCCATGTTAACCATCACCGTATATGTATTTGTATCAGCATGTATTCCTGAAAATCTTACTACGATGAATTTAAATGGCAAATCTTAGGAATCTTTCACCTCTCTATTGGCTCTTAGTGCACTGTACACCTGATGCTTGGGCAAATCATTGGAAGAATTCGGATACAGGACAAAGGAACTTTGGCAGCATATAAAAAGAGCACAAGAGACTTTAACATCCAGCTCAAATGAGCCAAAAAGGCTTCATGTTCATTCTCCCACATAGTAGCCATATTTCTAATAACCACAATATAAAACCACAAAGGGTTTGCTCCCTTTTGACTCCTCCGTTTCCACGCTATCCTCATGTACAGGTCTCCCAAGATAAGGGTACAAGAACTACCTGCAGGTATAAACACTTCTGTTGTTTACTTCTCTTCCAATTTTTCTCTTCCACAGGTACTGAGCTGCTGCCAGCACAAAGAGACAGTGGCTTTCTGCCATAAAAATATACAGGAAACACCTACAGCCACTTCCCAGGTCTGGAACAATTGAGCTCCTGCCATCTAATATTGCTTTTTCTACACTTTGCTGAGCCTTCTGTACTCAAATCCACAGTGAGCACTGGTTTAAAGATACGAGCAACTCAACATGTGTAGGGAGAAATAACTTTTCCTATTACAAGAGATTAATAACTGGAAAAGTTGACAAGATTTAGCCACTTCAGACTTTCATACCCTATCCAACAGTAGAGGCCTTACCAGATGGCCTACATATATAAGGCCTTGTACAAACATGAGTAACATACTGGACGCTAAATAGATCACATTAGCATTTGGTTCCAAGGGAAGAAACCTCTCTCAGGTGCTAGTCCTGCAACACACCTCTTAGACATCATTGGTAAACCACTCATCCCTTTGTAAAACTTTTTTTTTTCTCTTTTACACATATCTATTTCAGGAGAAGCTGCCTCTCCCTGTGCTTTGCATGATGATCAACCTTAGTGATGTGCAAAGCCTTAAAGCCTCCTGAAGCACAGATAATAAACCCCAAAGTTTTGTTTAAGTGCCTTTCCTCAGGCTTTCCAAAATACACTGTCTAAGTTCTGGTGGCAGCCAACCCAGAAAAGTGAGGAGAGTTTTTATCTCAACACCCATGGGAGAGGTTAGAAGAGTTTTTATCATTCTAGACGTGTTGCAGCACAAAACACCACACGATTCCCAGAAAAACAATGCACAAATTGAACCAGCAATAACTCCTTGCCTTGGGTGGCACTGCAATCTGCTCGGCCCAGCTGGCTGCACATCAAGATTCTCCCTCGACGGTTCTCACTTCACGGTGCTTGTCCCCCCAAGACGTGCTACAACGCCAGGAGGCCCCAGGGCTGGTCGGCAGCTCGGCCCAGCTCAGCGCCCAGGAAGGCACCGCGCTCCTCAGGGCTCCAGATGCTGTTCCGCCCGCCTTAACGGCCGAGACACCTCCGCTGTGGTAACGGCCGACACCTCCGCTGTGGTAACGGTCGGCACGCGCCCGCCTTTAACGGCCGACACCTCCGCTGTGGTAACGGCCGGCACGCGCCCGCTTTTAACGGCCGAGACACCTCCGCTGTGGTAACGGCCGGCACGCGCCCGCTTTTAACGGCCGAGACACCTCCGCTGTGGTAACGGCCGACACGCGCCCGCTTTTAACGGCCGAGACACCTCCGCTGTGGTAACGGCCGACACGCGCCCGCTTTTAACGGCCGAGACACCTCCGCTGTGGTAACGGCCGACACGCGCCCGCCTTAACGGCCGACATAGCCACTCACGTGACGGCCGGCACGTGCCCGCCTTTAACGGCCGCGGAGCGTGCGCCGTCTGCCGTCACGTACCGGCGCCACCCCTCAGATAACGGTCAGCACACGCCCGCCTTCACGGCCGGTAGCCCCGCCAATGTAACGGCCGGCACACGCCCGGTTTAACGGTGGCGCCGCGCGCCTCGCCCCTCAGGCGCACGCGCCGCCTGCCGTCACGTGCTGACACCGCCCCCTCAGGTAACGGCCGGCACGCGCCCGCCCTAACGGCCGCGCAGCGCGCCCCGCCCCCTGCCCTCAGGCGCGTGCGCAGTGTGCCGGCGCGGGCGGGGCCTCGCCCGGCGGCGCGTCGGATTCGAACGGGCGGACGGGAGCGGCGCGGAGCGACATGGCGGGCGCGGGGGCTGCCCTACTCCGCCAGTGCCCGCTGCTGCTGCCGCTGAACCGCGAGGGGACGGCGTACGAGGGCTTCGTCACCGCGCAGGTACTGGGGCCCGCGCGCCGCTTGGCCGGTGGCCGTTATCGCACGTCAGGCTCTCCTGCGCTGGCGGACGGCCCCGGGGCTGTGAGGGGGGAAGGCGCTTCCCGCCTTTCCCCTCGCCGGGGCCGGCAGCTGCTCGGCCGAGCGTGGAGCCGCCGGGTTCGTGAAGCAGGAAACGTCGGGGGCCCCAGCGGAGGCTCCGCGGGTTGTTCTGTGCCCTCGGGCCGCTGTGCGGAGGCGGCCACATCGCGATCCCGCGGGTCCGCACCGCTGCGGGACGCGGAGCGGCTGCTGCTCTCGCCGGTGCCTTGTGGGCTGCGTTTGTTGTGCTGGCGAGTGTTTTGACAGCGGAATCAATGTGCCGGAACTCTTGACCTAGGGTAAAGGTTAAAACAAATTACTAATTTTAGCTTTTTTTCCTCTTACTGTTTTTATGAGGTTTCAGCTTAAGTAGCTGCATCATTTCTAAGAGGATGTGGTAAATTGCAGAGCAGGGAGAACAGCATGGACATGATACTGTGAAATCAGTTAATTAGTTAGTCCAGTGAAGAGCTATGACAGGTTGACAGTGAACACTCCTAAGCCAACTTCGCCACCAAAGACACTGTGCAGTGACACTGCAGCCACGTCTCATTGAAATTTCACACAGGTTGCTGCACGCAGACCACAGAAACAGCTCCTAACAGGTGTATTTTCATTTAGAAATAGCATGGGATTTTCTTACCATAAAAATAAGTCAAAAGACGTGGGCTGGGTCACACTTGCATTTTCAAAATTGTTTTGCATTTCAGAGAAGTTTTGCTGTCAAAATTAGGGAATGTTTTCGTGACTCATTCAACTTTCACAATACATTTGCAAGCATATGTTTATATTTGCGTTGTTCCAGCAGCTGCAAGTTTTGAAATGCCCTGTGTGTTAGAATGTATCCTGGAGTTAATGCAAAGGTTAAGACATGAGGTGAGCACCTGCTCTCAGATGTGATATTTTGATTAGGGCTAAGGCCACAATGTAGCCAAGTCTGAGGTTTTGTGCTTAATTTAAGCAGGCAGTAATCATGAGGTTTGGAGGCGTTTGGAAGCAAGTGATGCCAATGGGCTGTATTCTGCTCTGAAACTGGTATCTGGCTTTTGCTTGTGAGAATCACAGGAACACTGAGACTGGAAGGGACCTCTGGAGATCCTCTAGCACGGTCAGCTGGACTTGGGGATGTTCAGTCTGGAGAAGAGAACGCTTTGGGGAGAACTTATTGTGGCCTTTCTGTACTTAAAAGGGGTATATAAGAAAGATGGGACAGACTTTTTAGCAGGACCTGTGGCGATAGGACAAGTGGTGTTGGTTTTAAACTGAGGATAGATTTAGATTAGATACGAGGAAGAAGTTTTTTACACTGAGAGTGGTGAAACACTGGAACAAGATGGCCCAGAGAGGTGGTGGATGCCCCATCCCTGGAGACATCCCAGGCCAGGCTGGATGGGGCTCTGAGCAACCTGAGCTGGTGAAGATGTCCCTGCTCATGGCAGGGGGGGCACTGGATGGGCTTTAAAGGCTCTTTCCAACCCACACTGTTCTATGATTCTATTCACTGTAGCAATCATCTAATCACAGGAGGAAATCTTGTTCTGTTCTTCCTGCTGAAGAAACCTCAGAATTTGTAGACACAATTCAAGGAATGGTGAGCTGGAACAGAGTCTGGAATAAAAGTCTGGAGATGACTTAACTGCCCTCTTCACTTCAAGAAGGAGTTACTCACAAACCTCTTTTATTTCAGTTTTATTTTGATCCTCCCATAAGAAAGTAGGAGGAGGATGATAAATAGGGATAATAACTGAAAACACAAGTAGGTAACATTTAGGATCTGCCCCATATGGATTGCACTAATGGGAAAAAAAAATTACATTTGTGTACTTGGGATTGTTTTTGTTTACAGTTTCCAAAACATTACTGAAATGTGTTCCCAAGTTTCTTGTTATTGTGGTACTTTTATGGTAAGAGTCTGTTTGGACTTGAGGACAGACTTTCACATACTTCAGCATGGCTTGGATTAAATTATACTTCTTGGTTTTGTCCAGATTTGGACAATATTTGGTTTTCTTCTAAAAGGTGTTATTTCTGCTTTATCAAATGTGATGCACTGATGAGTTTTTACTGAATTCTGTGAGTTGGAGATCGAGAGTGTTACAACTTCAGAGTTAAAATCAGCTTTATTTCTACCTGTCACACATGCTGCTTTTTGTCCTAAGTAAAGAAATTCTGAATAATATTCCTGAAAGTCACATAAGACAAACTTTATGTCTTAGCAGCTGGTCTTATGGGGAATACTTCCTACAAGTGTCTAACTATTTTTCTTTGCTGACCTTACTGTTAACTAAATGTTTACTTTCAAGGGTAGAGACTTCCATATCAGGATACTGTTACCAATGGATTTTCAACTGAAAAATGCAAGGTAAGATAGTTCTATGAAAGCAATTTCCAAGTGTATGTAACAAAAGCTTATTTTGCTATAAGTGATGTGGATATGCATATGAATTATTATTTTTCCCAATATCAGTATTGGTAATTAATTCTTACGGATTTCACTTAACCTTGAAACAAAATTGTACAGCGTCAGTGTTAACAAACACTGACAATAAACATTTGCCTATATCAAAATATTTTGTTGTTAATTAACTTTGAAACCTGTTGTAATTAATTTGTTGTATTTATATATAAATCAATGTACTTGGAAAAAATGTTCATTTAAATCAGATTATTCATATGTTACCATTTGGGAAACCGAAAATTCAGTGCAAGTTTGTAAATTTAAGCAATTGTATACTTCAAGTTTTCTCTTTCCTGCCAATATGTGTTAATTTCCGTTACCCAACTTTTCTTTAAAATCTCTGTTCTTATTACTGTGAGTGTTTATCATGGCTATTTGTGGGGGGTGTATTGTGTGCATGCACACAGACTTGCATTAGGCTTTACTGTTGTATTCTGCACTTCTGCCTAGGCCATAGTGAGCAGATGTGGTATTACATAGCTTTGTTATATTCTAGGTTGGATAGTTAAAACCGCATTACAGGTAACTTTGACATTTTCAGGGTATAATTTTAAAGTATTGGTATATTTTATGAAGGCATATTAGCTTGCAAGAATTATGTTGTTGTTTTCAGCAAAGAACAGAGGCTTTTGTAAGTAAATGTTTAATTTTTAATGGGCTTTGGGATAGTGACATTTGAAAGTTTTACATGACTTTGAATATGAAAACTCAAAGAAATATTGAAGTATTGTTTTTTGAAGAAAACTTTTATGTTGTGGTGTAGCAGGCTTTCTGATCTGTTCTAAAAATTATGTACTGTGAATTTAAAATTTACACAAAGTACTGTTTGTCTAGTATAGAGTGTAGCTGGCACCTAAAGAAGATACTGCATGGATATCGGCATATTTTAAAGCAGGTATACAACATTTCAAATAATTTCTGTTACACGTATGCTTATAATAATTTCAAAAAGCTAGTACTTGCATACCAATTCTGAAAGTGTTAAAGAACTCTCCTTGCATTGTGTTGCCAAGATTTATTTTGAAAGGCTTGAAGATTTGTAGGTTGACCTAAAGAGAGATGGATAGAATTTAGTAAATATTTATTTTTCTTCAAGCTTTATTTTTTTGAAGATTGAGATAGAACAATATTTAATGAATAGCTGCTGACATTTTACTGGAATATTTCTTTAATCTCTCAATTAGATTATTGTTTTCTGTTTTTAATAGATATATTTTTTACAAGCTGTTCGCAATGCAAAGATGATAATTCACATTGATTATTGATAGATCTAGCTCATTCTGTGTTGTAGACAATCTCATGGACTGTGAGCTCCTAACTAGGGAGTAAACATGGACACAGAGTTGAGGAAATGGCAGTGTAAATATGTACCACATCTGAAGATAGACAGGGATCCTTAACCATGGACATCATCGAGAAGCAGACAGGTCTGGAGAGTTCTCAAAGAAAATGTAATCAAGAACATTTTTGAGTTATTCTAAAGCTTCTGTTCTCATTGGTGAAGACCAAAGTCTTTATAAATATCTTCATAAATATATAAAGTGTAAAGTCTTCATAAACTATCGAAATGTGTAATGGCATGTGATGTGACAAAAGGAATGGTTAATTTTCAGTAAGATCCCTGTATTCTGGGAGGTTTATTCTGTGACTGAAATATTGAAACATGTTCTTTTATGTTCACTGGTTTGACAATGCTAGAAAAATAGTTAGGTTGGAGTTGTCTACCACTAAATGTTCTCAGTTCAAGAAAACAAGTTGATACTGTGTTCCCTCCAGAGGTTGCACAGCTGTCCAGATCTCGTCAGTTTTATGGTGGAGCTGAAAACTGTTTTGGTAAGTGACAGAATGTATGTGGGAGAAGGGATGTTCTTAGAACTTCGTTTTTCACTTTCAGTTTCTAACAGTTTGTGGTTTGATAGATGGATTTATGGGGGTTTGTGTGTGTGTGTGTTTTGGTTTGCTGGGGTTTATTTGTTTACTTTAGAAGGGGGCATATCATGTGTATGCTGTTTGTGCAATATTTGTATAAATATTCTTCAGGATTTTAAGTGACTGTATTCTTTGGAAATTGGAGTGTTCCAGAAAAATTAAAATCCTGGCCAGGGATGTCAGTATAGAGCCATGCACTTTACAATTATTTTCTTGGAATTCCTGGTATTCTCCAGGTGGTAAAAAAAGCTTATACAGTCAGTGGATTGCTGAAGGTGTTTTCACCTATGTGATGACTTGCCCAATAAATGCAGAAAGCTTGTTTTATAGTTTCAAGACTGCTGTTTACTCTGTTTTTAAAAAATTTTCTAATCTGGGATGGAAAAGTTATAAAGTCTTTAGTTAAGAACACAAAATCGACAATTTTATGTCAAAGATTACTTGCCGCAACCTACTTAACTTGGAAATAAAACACAGTAAGTGTTCTTCAAAACAACAACAAAAATACCTTCCTGGTATTACATTCGTGCTCTAAGGCAGGAACACCTTTCCTCAGTATTGGTTCAATCCCTGCCAAACTGGATTACACTAAACCAGGCAAAGGCACTTGGAACGGGACTGAATAAGAATGTCTACATGTGGCTATTTTGGAATATTTAACAATAGTTATTCCAATCTATATGCCTGGATACACAAGCACTCAGAAAACAGGAGTGCAATGAAAGTAAAATTAACTCAAAAGAGTAAAATAGTAATCCTCAGTGCAGATAGTAAAAACAGAAGACGCTGTGGGAGAACTGGGCAGAAAGGACTGTTATACTGATTTTTTTATTTGTTTTGTTAAAGATGCTTTTATTTTAAATTACTAATAATTTCATTATAAACTTTATTAATTTATTTGTCATGTAAGCATAATTTAAACTTAAGTACACTTCTAAAGAACAAGTAGTACAACATAAATGTAGAACATACGGTTTGTTTTTTTTTTTCTCTGTAGCGTGGCATTACCTTTTTGTTAAACTTTTTTTTTGAGGTATTATGACATAGTTGATAGATGTCTGTACCAAAACTTACTTTCTCTGATTTTTTTTGATGTTAAAATCGAGAAATAGATTTTGTTTTTCTTTTAATTGCTATATAAAGTTGTATATAGCTACTTAAAAATAATATGAGGATTTCATATATGTGTTTTCTTTTGTGGCTGTGGAACCCAGGACACAGCTGTGGGCTTAACAGAACCTTATTTTGAAATGTTCTTTCTGTCAAGATGTTTGACTTCAAATTTACTAGCTGAAAAAAAAGGCACATTTGATATTTGCATCTGAAGACTATGTTGTCAACATCTGTGTGATTTTTTTAAATTGCAGATGTTTTCATTACCAGTATCTGAAGTAATTTACCAAACAGCTTCTTTGTCTGCTTTAGCTGGAGGCTATAACAAAACAAATGCAGTGTACAGTTAATTTTACATAAGCTTAATATTTTTGAATGAATTGCAAAAATCACATGACTAAATAGATGCAAAAATATTGAAATCTCTCTTAATGATGTTTTTAATGTTCTTTTAAATAGGAAATTGCTCTAAGGAATACACAAGACCTGCATATACCACGGCCGCCAGAGTACTACTCCTGTCTTGTCAGAGATCTAGAAACATTGGGTTGGAATAAGTATGTTTATTTTATTTCTTAACAGACATTATCTTTACAATATCTGTTCTTCTTTTGTATTTGAGGTTTGAACATATCAAATTTACTTGTTCTCTTAATTTATCCTGTTCAGAAACTGTTTTGCTTTAAAAACTCTGCTGCTTTGTTTTTAATTAAAAAAAAAACACAACAAAGCTGTACCAACTGAAAGTCTGTTTTCAGTCTCAAATAACTGAGCTGAAAGGTGAGATGCTACTACCAAGAAATCAATTCTGCTTTGGCCTATAAACTATTGGTATAGTAAACATTTAATACAACTTTATAGTTCTCCTTTTTCTTCTTTCCACTATTTTTTACAGCTTTTTTGACTATTCCCATATGCTATGGTTGATCATCGTGTACCTTTATGCTTTCATAAAAACAGTTCATACATTTTTTTAGAACTAGAATAATTATCTTTAAAGAACAATTCTGTCTTGCTCTCTATAGCACAAAGATCTCCTTAGACAAAGGAATAACATTGTTAATCCACAAAAAGGTAAATCTACAAAAAAAATTTTGTGAGTTGAGGGGAGAATTTTGAAAGCTGTAAATCCGGAAGTCCAAACCAGCCAGGTTTGGGATTTCCCCACCCCAGGTGGCAGTACATGGAGGGGTGAGATATAGGTAGTTTCTGATCTTTATAAAACCCTGTGATATAATTTTTGGGTAAAGTTAGAATAAAGCAGGAGTAATGAGGTTTTTTTTTTTTTTTTTCAGTTAGAGGAAGAATGCTCTAATTTTTTCTCAATAAATTGAGTTTCGTTGACTACAGTTGAATTACACTTTTATCAAGACTTTTATTAAGATTTTTTTTAGCTGGTGTAGAGAAAAGAGGTGTCAGAATACTTCCAGGAATCTGTAAGTCTATTGCATTAAAGTTACTCAATGTTGAACATGGAGTAATATATCACATTCCCCACTTACTACCGCTACTGCTTTTTCCAGCTGTTTTTTTCAGTTCCTTCATCTTGAGGCTGTGTCATTTATGTAGATAATTTTTTCTTTTCCCTTCCTTCCTAGGAGTCTGCACACCCTTTGGTGTATGTCTGCTTTTCCTTGTACAGGTGTCTCAACTCTGTTGCCCATTTCACTTGAAAGAGAACCGTTTTTCCCAACATTCTGGCTCAAATGACTGGGCTAGTATGTATTGGTGTAAAAAATATCTTACTTAGGTCAGGAAGCAGATGCTGTCTTTGAGCTCTGATAGGCCTTTCCATCCATCTAGGTGATAAGTTGTACTTATTGGACTGCTTTTTATCTTTATACAACAATGACATAGTAAAAATGCCAAAATATCCACATGCCTGTTTCACTGGTAAATAGGGAAAAGTTTGGACCTTTGGGGAGTTGTTGAAGCTACTCAGCAGAACATATTTCTAGAGAACAATGTATTTTATAATTGTATCCATCTTTTTTGTTGTGGGAAGCACAAATCAGTGACATCTTAAGCAAAGAGTCAGTGATTATGTCAGAAGTTTTAAAACTTATTTACATTTAGTATGTACTTGCTACTTGCTTGGGTGCATGTGTACTGTGTAAAACTGTCATGAAACAAAGGCAAATCATCATAAATAACTCATTTTGTACCTGTTCGGTACTGTTTTCTGCAGAAAATCAATTTCAGAATATGAACCAATACCCACTGAATTTTCCACAATAATAGTATTGATAATAAAAGAGAAGTTCATTGAAGAGAAAAGCAAATCAAGAGCATAAAAGTCTCATACAGTAAGAAACTGCAGAAATGGATCAAAGATTTGACAGGAAGTTTAATGTGTACATAAGTAGAGGCTGACAGGAACATGCTGTGTGTGTCAAAGGTTCCAGTGATGGAAAACTGAAACACAGTGCTCACTGACCACAGCATGAGCCTTGACACAAGCTGTAAATAACCTCAAGATGTATGACTGCATTAAGCAGTAGGCTGGTGTATTAACAGGAGTAAATCTAGACCAGCAGAAATGGTTGGCATGTAGGGCTTCCTCTGATTAATATTTGTAACAGACTAATAGGAGTATTGCAGATGTTTCAAACTGTATTTCTTACAATGCTGTTTCTCTTCTATTTCAGAGTCGCGTATGTGGATACTGGTCTAACCACAGTCAAGCTAAAAGCTGAAGACTCCTGTGGTCGACAGCATCTCATCATTCTGAAGTTAAATTCCAAGGTGAATTTATGTGGGAGAAAATATTTTAAGGCTTCCTTGAAATAAATGGATTTTTGTTAACTCGTAAGGGTTTTAGAGACCTGATTTATTTGTTACTGAGTCTGTTCTGCAAGATAATGGTGGGGTTTTTTTGAGAAATATTTTCTATAGAGTTTTGAGACTTTAACTTAAAATTAATATTGCATTATGATTATCTGTAAGAATCTTTTCATATGAAACTGCATCACATGAAAAGCATCTTATGATACTGTAGTTATTTTACTGGGTTACAGACAAAGCCATTTGGGAGACTTTCATTCATTATCACTCCATCCAGAGACTATGCATATAACAAGAGTCAGAGGATGCTGGGTTGCTTCCTGAGGAAGCCCTACTGTTAAAGCTATAGATAGAACGATTTGTGAAAAACTAGCTATGGAAGTAGAATTCCTTATTTTTAAAAAAATCTTGCTTTTTAGTCTAAATAATTGGCTGATTTTGGCAGTGCTTGCAAAGCAAATCTATGGTATGTGCAGAAGTAGGAAAATGTTAATTCTTCCTAGTACTTAGAACCGAATTCAAATTGCAATATTTCTTCATAGAATTTCTCATTTCCAGGCATAAGTCTCTTGTCAGACTTTCTCCAAGTGATTGTTATTATGAAGGATCAATTGCTTGTCCTTTTTAAACCACGTCTGGCATTTAAACTTGCCACGAGAGGCAGTTCATATGCAAAATGTGGTTTTGGTGATGTGGGGATTTGATTTTCCTTGCTAGACGTACCTAATACATTTGAAAAGATTTTGCTTTTTTTGAAGGAATTCCTTCTTGTAACCTGCTTTAATACAAGTATACTTATTTTTGTTACACTGTTGCTTTGGTTAAGGTTAGTATGTGAGCTGAACCTTTCCTCCCAAGTACATACCGCTGGCTCTTGTCTATGTTCTGGCAGATCGGTTTGGTCAGCCTTTGTTTTCTGAAAACAAGGCATGCATCTTTGCAAGTATAAAATCAAATACATTGGATTTTATTTATCAGAGTTCATTTTGTATCGCATGGGAAGCTGCTTGGGTTCTTGCCATTTCAGATCCCAAGCGTTCAAACAGGCCACTGCAAGAATTTGCGCACCAGGTAGTAATCAAAGTGCTTTGGTAATTATCGGAATGATTTGGCAAGGGTTATGAAAATGCTTTTTCTAGATAAAGTTAGCTGTGTGCTCAAAAATGCAATAAGAGTATTATGTTTAATAATTGCTTAAATTATTCTAAAGAATAATTGGATGATTCCAGACATATAAATTTGAATGTAACTGTAATAACATGATGTCATTGATATGCTCTGGTATAGTATTTTAAAATACTATCTCCCGGGAAATCATTTGCCTTATTTTATAAAGGATTTTACTCAGTGGGGTCTAAAAGCATTGTGTACATATGTACAGAATTGTTGTTGTGTAGTTCTTGGCTATTATCCGGTGCGCAGTACAATATTGTGCTCTTAAAGAAAATTTGACCTAAAATGCAGGGTAAAAGTGCTGAACGTTTTTTGGTTTGTGTTTTTTTAAGTGATAGGAAGTTAGTAGAATCTGTTCGGAAGCCGTTGTTCAAAGGCACCCTATAAAAACTGCATTAAATGAATTTACTTACCAAGAAAGTAAACACATAATCGACTAATGCCACTGCGATTTAAAACCAATCCTATGGAAAAATTGTTGTGACTTAGTTCATTCTAGGCATATTTTTATACCTTGAAAACAAGTTTATTTTAATGCAAGTATTGAAATATTTCATGAAAAATAATACCTACAGGACAAAACCACTAAGAGTACAATGCCTACAATACAAGATCAGTAACGCTACAGTAAAATAAACTCTAATAGCTTTTGTGGATGTACATTTCCAAGTTGTAACTGCTCCTGTCCAAATTAGCTGTGCTCTGTCACTGGTTTTTAACTTGTCTGCTTCCAATCTGATAAAATGGTAAAGCATGAGATATTCAGATTGTAGGAGTTGTTTTCAGAAAGTGGATACCTAACAGAAACCACTAATGAAGGCGAATGAAAAACCAAGTTTGAACAAATTTCCGTGAAATCCATAAATCCACTAGATTATTATTAAAATCAAAGCAGTGAAGAAAGGATGCTGTGCCTCTTTTTTGCTCTTTGCCATGGAGAACAATTATGAACTAATTGCTGTAGAATTACATTTTACATAAAATGAAGACACATTTAAAAACCTCTGATAAATTAATTGCCAGATGTCTGGTAAATAAGGACAACGTCTATGTCAGGAGGTTGACTTTGGATGGAGAATAGTTATGGCAAGCAGCACAGCTCAATTTCGCCTTTTTGTCTTAACTCTCTTTAAGATGGGGCTTTTTTTCATAAATCTCCCCAAGTAAATATCTGCAATATTTTCTTGTGTTGGCATTTTGTGCAATACTAATACAATTTCTATAAAACCACTGTGTACATCACTGGTAGGATTTGAAAGGCTGCATAGGACTAAAGGAGGGAACTTCTCAGGTGAACAAAATTTTGAATAGGTGCTCTTAGAAATGACAGTTTATTTGTTATTAGATATTTCTTTCCTTTGCTACTTTATTTTTCAGAAAATACCAGGTTTTTCCACGTTTCATATTGGATGCTGAACAGCAACAGATTTACTAATGTAAGGAATAGTCAGTGGTTATTTTTAGAGTTATCAAACATTTTTATAGTTTCGGTTTTCTAGATACAGCTAATTTTTCTTTCTTTCATTGATACCTTTTAATTTGAGGAGGGGGTGTGTAGCTGTTTTCATTTAGGGTGTATATTCTCCTTCTAAACAGTTACGTATTTATCTGATTACTTTCAGTTCCAAAACAAAAACTGTTGCCAATCAGAGCAGATATTCTAGTTTAAATGAAATTGAAAGGCGGGGTTTTTTTTATTGTGGTTTTGTTGTTGGAAGTAACCAAGGAGAATTTTCTTTTTTAATATTTGATCTTTTTTTGTCTTAAATTATTTTTGATGTGTCTCTGAACACTGAACAGAGAAAACTCTGTTTTTTCTGTCTTTACTAAAAACTGGTAAATAAAAACTGTTTACATGTAGATTTCTTCTCTAAATGGTAAGTAACATTAATAACCATTGCTGAAAATGCTCTACGTACAGTTTCCTCTAAGAACCAAGTTCTCAAGATGCTTGAAGTGCTCATATTTTATTATCGAATTTGGCAGCTTAGGATCAGTCTGACTTCAAATCGCTTTTAAAACCCCTAACACCTGTATTTTCTTTCCCTCAGTATCCAACAGAACCACCGGATTGCCTTGTGGATTTTCCTGTTCAGTTTGCTGTTTCTTGGATGCCCCAGGTAAACTGCTGTACCGTGCATGTTTTTTTAATAACTGAGATACATATGCAATGTGTAGGTGGTAATGAGGGCTTGGACTTTATTTTTTTACCTCTAGCTTTTTTCCCAGTGTGCACTTCTACACATGCTCATGTAATAATACTGAACTTCATATTTCTTATGATACTGTTTTAAATATTCTCCTTGCCGTGTAGTTATACGTTTTGCAGTCATACTGTCTGATTTTTTTATCTTAAGCTGTTCATACATCTGAACCATCTTTAGGAATGATATTAGGAAAATACATACACAAGAAACAATTGTCTTATAGAAAAGAAGCACTGTCTGTAGTTGACAGACATTAAATAAAAAGGTTGTTCCCCAGTTTGTTATCCTCTATAGTTTCCATAACATAATAAATTTTGTTCACTTGCAATCAAAATAACAACAGGAAAGTACTTAATAGAGTTCTGATTTCATAGTGTAACCGATACTGTTAATATAAAGAACCAGGAGCCATTGCCTTTTTTAGTCTCTCTTGCATTATTTCATATATCTTTTTTCTTACTAGGGCATTAAATGATTAAATGGATTAAATCCATTGATTAAATGGATTTAAATGTGACTGCTTAGAAGTTAGTTTGAATTATCTCTAGAAAATAGTTGATGTTTAATTTCATTTGTTTCAGGAAAATAGATTTTACTTAGATTTCATAATTTTAACTCTCATCAATAAAGCCTGTCTTTATGGTACTAAGTTTACATAGGGAACAGGGCTGAAAGGTTGAATCAGAACGAACGGAAGGTGGGCACAGAACTTTGACTGCAAAGCGCAAGGTTTTGTGTGTCACCTCAGGTCCTCCAAGGCGAGAGCTGGAGGAAATAACTGCAAGAATGGACCATTGCAAATGAAAAACGTATTTAGTTCTGCATGTAATTTTAGATGTCAATTCTCTGCTGTGGTTTGGAACAATTTAAACAGATACTGGTTTTACCTTAAATTGTACTGGATTCCATATACTACAAGCAGGATTTCAAGTAGTGTTTCTAACCTCAAACTTCATACATACTTTTAATAGTGCTTTGTTAATTTTATGACATTGCAGTACATGTTACCACAAATTAACAACATTTCAAATATCCTTGGCAGTCTTTGCCTCTATGTTTACTGTTAGTCACTTCAAAGCTACTAGCTGGACTAATGTTTTAATAAAATATTCTTGAAAAGCATGATAGGAAGCAGCCTTCTTTGACAAGTTGAAGATGGGAGTGAATATATTAATATTGACACTACAAGTAAAAATCTAATGTTAAAAATATGACATTTTAATGCTTACAGTTATAATTACCTGCGGACTATCTGAACATGTACGTTTTGAAATCATGAGATACTAATTTTTGCTGCGGATAGTCTGCTATAATATTGAACCAAATACCAGGCACCTGTGCATTATGCTGATAGAAACGCTTTAGTTGCACAGTAGTTTTTGAAAATTAACCTTATCTGCGTGGGTGACATGAACATAACATGTCTGGGGAAAATAATGTGAATAGTAATTGTCTGAATTGTATTTCTTTTCAAAATGCGTGGAAATCATTGCAGTGAGCAGTCTTTGTGCTGTGGTAAATGCAGGGTTAAGGTTAGATAATACTGAAACACCACTGATAGTAGAATTTAGCAGGTCCTCAAGTGGCTGAAAATTTTAGTTCTTAAGAGGGAAAAAGAACATGCTCTGCCTGTTTTCCAGTAAAAGTTTTGGTACTGATGTGTCTCAAATTTTAATATTTGTTGGTCATATTTAATGTATAAACTGTCAAGCCTTAATTAAAATTATTCAATTGCACTAGAATATAAACTCCCATGAAAGAAAATATAAATAGATTTCAGGTAATTGATTTTTTTCCACCCCCCTGTGTGTGCTGTTGTTGTCTATTTCAGGTTCTTTTCAGTGCTCATGGACTTGAAACTTGAGGGGTTGTTGGATGGTTGATTTTTCCTTATTTTTCTTTTTTTTTTTTCTCTGTATAATAATAGACATGGCTTTATGGCATCCATATTAAAAATGGGTAATTTTCCTTATGGTCCCTGTCTTCCTGCTGGGTTGATAATGTTTTGATGTATTTTTCTTTTGCTCTGATGAGAGGTCTGCCGCTGCTGCTCTGACATATTCATTTGGATGAATAATTATAACTTGCACAATGTCAAGCTGAAGATGGCAGGGTTTTGTGCGTCATGACAAGCCTGGTAGCCAGTGCAGGTGTCTCACAGCATGAGCAGCAACAGCCAGTGGATTCTGGCTCAGAGGAGACATTTTAGACTAGTAAGAAATCAGCACCAAGGGCAATGCCGCTGCTGCTGCTACTGCTGTAAGTGCCAAATAAATGCAGAGTGCTTCTCAATGACAAGCGCAAGAACATCTACTTATTTCAGTTCTATTCTTTTTTTTTCTAAATAACCAGATAAATGTGCTGTCTCCGCATTTCAGCGTACGTTCTGCAGTTTAAATGCATCTATATTCTGCTGCCCTCACATCAGGGTGTTGTTTCTATACTGACCACTGCCCACCTGGTTGGCTACATGAAGGTCATGAGAGTGGAAATTAATGACTAATGAGGTCATGCAGCCAGCCAACGATGAAACTAATATGAAATTCAGAAGGTAAAGTGGAATGAATGAGATTGTTTGGATATTTTAATGAAAATCCAGGAAAATGCATCATCATTGTGCTTTTTCTTAGCAAATGGGCTTCACAGACACCAGCTTTAAATGCACCTATAAATACAAAACCCAGAGATGGCTGACAAAACACTTGCTAAAGATTTCAGAGTGTTTGGTCTCGGTTTC
This sequence comes from Nesoenas mayeri, assembly GCF_963082525.1. Taxonomy (NCBI): domain Eukaryota; kingdom Metazoa; phylum Chordata; class Aves; order Columbiformes; family Columbidae; genus Nesoenas; species Nesoenas mayeri. The sequence goes on from NC_137544.1 coordinate 119,519,202, forward strand.
ATTGGTGCTAAGGAGAGGGGAAAATTGTTAAAACTTCTGTTAGAGAGAAATAAATTGTTTCCCTATAAGGCATAAACTATTTAGGTGATAGAGGTGATCCCTTTTCTAGCCAACAACTGTTCACTTTATTAAACTGTATTTTATCTATGAATTTATAAAGGGCAAACAATTAACAGCACCTATAGTTTAGCCTACTTTACCTTTTCCATTAGGAGGTTTCCAGTTGTTTCAATTTTGGATAAGCCAATTTCATGTTAGGAAGAATTTTAGAAAAAAAATCTCAGAATAAAGATATATTTTTTTTTAATTGTGCTGCATTTACCTTAATTAGAACATTCTTACTACGATTTGATTAATGTTTAGTTCATCAAGGATTTGGAGTGGGTGTTTGAAGTATTTCCATATAATACCTATTAAAGTTACTGAAAGATGTCATGGATTTTAAGGCAGGTGCAGACTCAAGATTTCCTCGATTCTTCCCAGCCTCTACGGCTCTAGAAACGTGAACTAAGAGTAGAGTGATTTTGTTCTATTCCTTCTTATTCCTAATTGGCACGAGGAGCTTCTGGTGATGAGAGGAGACGAGAGTAGAAACAAAAATGTTGCAAAGCTACAGCAGCCTCTTTCCTGGTAGAAAAGAAGGTGTGTTCCCCTCAGAAACAGGGCCAGAATCTTCACCACCCAAAATAAGCGCTCCATCTCCTACCCGTTGTTGAAAGGAGTGGAGGATACATACAGTCTGAGAGTACAAAGCGAACATTTGGGTCAAAGTTTTCTAAAGCTGCTGAGGAATCATCAAAGTTGATATGTTTACGTGTCTGTTTTCCTGTAAAATAACCAATTTCACTGAGTGGCTACAAACACCTGTGTTGAGAAGTTAAGATCACAGAATCGCAGCCCTCCAAATCAACATTAAATTGCTGTTCAGTTCAGAGGACTGCGTTGGTATAGTTTGTAGCAGTATATATCACATTTCTGCCTCATAGAGCTTCGGACTTTGAGGCGGAATATATACTTTGCTGAGCGAGAAAACAGTCTGTACTGAGCATCACTTACAGCGCCTTTTCACAACTCAGCACTAATTGTATTCCTCGATTTCTACTCTTGCAACTTGAAATTTAAAAAATCCGGAGAAGTGTTGCTGGTTTTTTTTTAAAGCTGTGACACAGGTCATTGGGGGTGATGCTCTAATAAAACCAGCACTGTTAAAGCCAGATGAAAGGATCTGAAGTGGAGTGCTCCAAACGAACGTTTTCTCAGCCTCTTATTTTTCCATATGAAAACTCAGAATGAGTCCGTCTGATCCGAAAATGCATTTTGATGATGAGCTTGGTAATGGTGGACTCTCCAATCCTCATCTTGGAAACTTCTTTGTCCCAGCTGTGGTTGGTTTGGCTCAGGTCTGGTCAGAATCACGCAGGGTGTTTCAGCTTGGACTGTTGTTGCGAAAGATTAAACTGCCCTCAAGCTATTTGTTTTTATAATGGAGTAACCATCTGGGGTTTTTTAGACTCGGGTGGGCAGCCAGTGGTGATACCCTGAATTATTAGTCTTCTTTTCCAAAGAATAGTTGACATATTTCATAATGCATTTGTACAAAGGTTACCAAGAAACAAAGCATTTGTGTTTTTGACATTATTAACAACTATCTTGGTGTAGTGTAAACCAACAAACAACAGGATTATAGCAGTGTTTTCTGAGAGAGTGTTGGGCAATGACCAAAAATTAGTTGGTTAATCAAATAAAAAGGAACGTTATAGTTTGCATGGTTTGCATGACAAGCATGTGATGTCTTTAAATAGCTATAGATGCATTTATGTATATAGCAGGAGACAGCTGGCAACATCAATGAAGCATGCAAATAAGATCAAATGAACAGTGAGTGTAAAAAAAAAAGAGATTTAACTACCTTTTTAAGGAACATCATTGAAAAATTACAATTAGTATTAAAATTAATTGGATTTTAAAACTTATCTGTGGGTTATAATCCCTTGATGTTTCTTTTTTCTAGTGAAACCCTTTGAATTCCCGGAAGATAAAGATAAAAATGATTATGAGAGGATTTATCTGTATGTGATATAGAAAAATGTAAAAAATCAAAATGGAAAGCAACTGTTGCAAGTACCAGAAAATTATGCTATTAATTTAAGTGTCATCAGAGCACAAAAGATCACATTTCAGGACTGTGTGAAAATTATTAAAATACTGGAAATAATAGTACTTAAGATGAAGATATTCTACTCTAAGATGTGGTTAAGTGACTGACACTATTATATCACTTCAGGTATTATAAAAGTAACAAAATGCTTTTAAAGATAATAAGCGTTACATTTGGAGATTGGCAGTATTCACACTTTTCTGCTTAAGTGCTTTCCTACTTTAATATAATTTAATAACAGCGGGGAAAATGTAGCATTTTATTTCTAAGCTACACTGTTTCTTTCTAAAATATGTCTGCATAAGATATAAAAACTTAAATTTCCTCATCTGAGAATGTTCATGGGAGTTGCTGCTTTTTGTCCAGGTGAGAAAGGAAGAACATAATTACTAAAAATGAAAGGGAACCTTTCTGTGTGGATTGTGTTATTTATGGGAAAACACCTCTTGCTTTTCCTTTTGGACCCCAAGAAGTTGTTCTCAAGCCAAAAGAAATATTTTGGTTATCTCTCAGCTTGGAGAACAGTGATTCCTTTTGTGCTTTTCGAGAGGCTTCTTTTGCATTGCTGTTCTGTACATTGTCCTGTATAACGAAAGATTTTTCTGATTCCAGCTAATCCACTCGCAAACATTGAAATCCCTGGAGTGTAATCCGCTGGTTATTAGATGGTTTTGCCTTCTCTTACTGTATTTACATGGTTTGAAATCTAATGTTAAGCACCTGTTTTTATACTCCTTAATTTTGAGATAATGATGACATGGGTAAGCATTATTTCTTAGAGTCTTTAAAAAATAAATAAGCTACTTTAGTGATGTGGGTATTTCTGTGCGTTTAGGAAGTAGAGACAAAATATCAGAACGTTAGAAGTTTAATAGCAGATAATGACAATTTTAACTTTCTTTTTACAGTAGTTCATTACAAGTTAAAATGCGAAGAAATAGCTGTCATCTCTTTGCAGAAAAGTTTTCTGAAAAAGAGTACAAAACTCTATTAAATGCAGGTATGATGGATGTACATCACAACATGTTAGAACCCCCAGGATTAGAGAATTGATGCTCTACTCAGGATACAGTCATTCTTTGCTTGTGTTAATGCAATTACAAAATCTATGCGGTTCAATGTTTCATTGGACACAGTAGATTTTAACACTTCTTAAATTACCTACGTGTTGTTTTTTAAATATTTTGTAGGTAGAAGCTAAAGAAAATTAATTTAAATGTCTTCTTTTCTCAGAACTCCTTAATAGACATTTACAATCAGTTCCTGGTGGCATTAGAATCACTGAAAGAATTCTGGGATGCCATGGATGAAATCGATGGCAAGACCTGGGTGCTGGAGCCAGAAAATCCCACCCGGAGTGCTACAACAAGAAGAATCGCAATAGGTATGAAAAGGTTTGGGAACTAAAACTCGGGGTGCTGCTTTGCGGGAAAATATTGTGTATTTATAAATTATCAACAAAATATTGGAAATATTGGAGTGCAGCCAAAGGGGGAAAAAAGGGGGTTACAAGAGGCAGGTGGAAAGGACAAAGAAATAAAAGAGGAAATAAGAGGCTTATGGTGTTAACCATCTGAAAAGTACCTTAATTCAGATGCTCATGTCTGGCATTTTAAGGTCTTTATATGTATATATATATATAGAATAAGGAGTCTTGTAATTGGAAAGGAGAAACTTGCCACTGTCAGAGGTTAGAAATAGGGGGGGGAATGTAATCTGTGAAAGAATGCTGGGGAAGGGACTGACTTTGATTTTACTGTTTAAAATTGTCTTTGTACTTTTTGACTGTAAAAGTTGATGGGAAATTAATAACAATTGCATCTCTACTACCTTTAAAATTTCACGAAGGTTTCAAATGGATGATGCCATCTAGCTTGAGTCTGATTATTCAGAAAGAAGTCCAAGTGTTAAAGTTAAGACTAGTCTATAAGAAATGCAAGACTGGCAGGTTTTTTTAATTAGTTGCTATTTTTAATTACAGCCCATTGAAATGCAGACATTTAATATATACTGATACTTTGTACAACTAATTTGGATACCTACCACCTTTTTTATTCTTTGTCATAGTGGAAACCAGCCTCAATTAACCCATTTAAAACTCCTTTTAAGAAGGTGAATATTTCTGTTTTGAAATACATGAGTACAGAGAAGAGCCTTTGCTTTCTCACCACAGGGAACAACGTCTCGGTGAACATAGAGGTAGATCCTCGGCACCCAAACATGCTCCCCGAGTGTTATTTCCTCGGAGCAGACCACGGTAAGGCAGCAGCCGCGGGTGTAAGTTCTGTCGCACTCCTGGGGTAAGCTTGGCTTAAGCAGAGCTGGGAATTAAGCTGAATATGTGCTTAGGAGAGTTTTTACCAGCCTCAGGCCATAGCATGCTGGTTTGCTCCATGAGACACTTTTTTTTCTAGTGCTTTCCTAGCACAGTTTAGAGGGAACCCAGTGTCCAACAGGTGACTACCCGATCATCTTTACATTTTAATATAATTTTCTGGGGTTTTAAAAAAAAAAATACCCTGTACATCCTAAATGTTTGGAAATATTTACATCCTTTACTCCACGTCCCACAGCTTTTTCCTAGCTTTTTAAGGTAAATAAGATCATATCTTCACCAGTAAGATATTTTAAATAGTAGTGTAATGAATACCCAAAAGCAACAAATAAGAGCAGTCATTTTACTAAGGTGTCTTAAATAATCAAGAAAAGCTCAAGCCCTGCCTTCCCCTTCAGTGCTGAAATATGAGAGTGGGGGAGCAAAGGGATCCTAAAGATGATGTAATGATTTACGTCCGTTGTTTGCAGCGGTTAACCCTTTGAGAATCAAGCTGAACAACAACATGCACTCATGGTAAGCACCTTCAATAATACAGATTTGAAACCAACATGCTGTTTGCCATTCCTAGTGTTGACTTTTTTCTCTCTCCCTCCTACCTGCAGGGATCCAGAAATCAGTTTATTACAAAACCTGCAAGACCTCTTAGAAATTGATTTTCCATCTCGTGCTGTGTTAGAAAAAAGTGTAAGTTGCTTTTTCGTTTATGATCAGTCGTTATTTCTCCATAAGTAAAATTTAAGTGGTCACTTTTTAACTGCCAGCAAAAATAAGAGACTTAGAGAGGTAATTGGATTAATGTATTGTCATAAGGACTTCTGAACTTCAAGCAACAACTGTCAGAGCTTGTTAACCTTTGATTAGAGGTGCACACTTTCCTGAGGCCTTCAGTGTAGTTTGGCGATTAATAATGGGCTTCACTATTAAAAAGGAAAGAGGAAGTTCCAGAGTAGCTAATGAGATGTGGAATATCCAAACATTCTGTTATGGATGTTGATGACTGAAGTTCTAATTAGGTAGAGCTGCTTAGAGGGGACAAGAGGCCATCCAAATACTGGTGCATCTCAAACAAACTTGGAATTAATTTTTGACAATGCTGTAGCACTGGATTACTAGCTTCCCTTTCACTTGTGAAATCTTTAAATTAATATCTGTGCATCTTGCCTCTGATGTCCAAATGTAATGACGAATCATTGTGTTGAATTAAAAACTCACACTAGGGCCCAGGAATATGAAAACGCTTGTCTAACTAGACTTAATTCAGTGACAGCATGAAGTACAACCTAACAAAGCCTTGTACATCTGGCAACTAATCTCACTCTTTATACCATAAAGGTGTAAACATCTCTATTGAAGGAAAAAATAGTTAGTAATTCTAAGTAACAAAAAATGCTGGAGCAAAGACAAATAGATGAATATCTGTTCTGTGTTACCAGCCCCCTTTCTTCCTTTCAGTTGTACCGTAAGCTAAAACGTGTTGTGTTTTAAGGATTTTGCCAAGGACTGTGGAATCTGCTATGCTTATCGACTCGCTGGTGCTCCTCCCGATCAGGTGTGCGAAGATCCTCGATGCGGACAGCCTTTCCATCAGGCTTGCCTTTATGAGGTAAGGTAATGAACGGGGCAAACCTTGCTCATTAACTCACAGATTCTAGAAAACAGAAGTGAACCCACTCTGCTTTGTGGTTATACAGACTCTGACTTGACACAGACCATGGCAGATGCTGATCAAACAAACTGTTTGGAAAAAACCCTGGTAATGGATTGTTCTCAAATTTGATATGAAACAAATATGAACTTGAATCCACTTCCTTGTGTTGCAGTGGCTACAAGGACTTCCTTCCAGCAGACAGAGTTTTAATGTCATCTTTGGTGAATGTCCGTATTGTAACAAGGTAAGGAAATCTGATGAAAATGAGGGAGCTAAGTAGTGTGTAGTAGCCAAATAAAGGCAAAACTGTAACAGCGTCTGTCATACAACAGAATTTGTGGCTAGCATTTTCCCTTTACACATTATAAAGAGAGGAAAACTTCTAATTCCCATGCATTTAATGCATCAGTATCAACCTAAATGGTGTCTAAACAGTATAAAGACAGCTACACGCCAGTTACCAACAGGCTAGTGTCAGAATAATTAAATAACACACTCCATTGTATAGCATGATACTTTTTTTTAATATTGCTGTAGCAAGGTCCAGTTTCAGGGAAAAAAAAAACAACAGTAAACAAAAAACCCAAAAAAACAACCTCCCAACATTCATATCACAAAATAGTCTTGTACAAATAGTTTAGTGCATATGTAATTACTGAGTGCTGATTTGGAAAGGTTAAGAGAGAAGTTGCCTTTAAAAGATGCATATTAACAGTATTTTTTAAAAATCTTTTTCAAGCCATTGACACTGAAATCTTCAGTGAAGAGACTCTGAGGAAAAACCTGCACGATGGAAACACCGCTGCGCTTACACTGAAGACACTGAAACAGCGACATCAAAGAAAATACAAGGAAAGTACTATAAGTAGCAGCAGTACAAGTATAGCTATAGTGTAGTGGTATGTTTCCTCAGCAAACGCAAGCCTCAGTATACTCGATAAAGAAGTACTAGTGATTCCAGAACCAGCTTCTTGTGATGAGAATGGATGATGATCTGTAGCTAAGTGCTGATTTAGCATTGGTTTTGATTCTGAGAATATTGCTTGGGAGTTGAATGGTGGCAACTCACTTGCACTGTAATGCTGCAGGAAAAAAAAAACAGTAATAATAAACTTAACATTGAATAAGTGTGGCCTAGAAAACAAAGATGCCATCCAGGTATTTCAGTTACCCTTGAGAAAGAAATGCAAAGTCTTAACTCCAGAATTTGCAGGTGTAACTATATTTTCTATTAAGTGTATAACATTAGGTATGGTTAAACACCTTCTAAAGAGATATACTCTATATTTATTTCTGAGGTCAACCACTGAAATTCTTCTATATCTTTAACTTGTTTCCAAAAAAATGTTAATATATTCACTCCTTACACCATCCTGCTAATAAAGTTTCAGCCTGGAAACCCTGGACATTACTCTGTTTGCTTTGCCATTTTAATTAGTGGAAGTTTTTGCACTTCCTAGTGAAGCTCAAGTTCTCCTGGTTTATCAGAGATAGCACAGATATGCCAGAGTAAGGCAGTGGTTGGAGTTTTTTTGGTCTCCAGAATCAATGTCACCCTTAGCTTACCTTTTTGATCTCCATCTCTGGAAATAATCCCCAAACGCTACCATTCTGTTTCTCACATACCCAAGACCTGACAGTGTTTTCCACTGTCTCTTCAAAAAATTCCTACCTTTGCTTTCCTTTCCATTATCCCATTCACAATGTTATTTTTAGCAGTACATCCCACTTCATTTCAAGTCTAGAAATACGGCTCTCCCGGTGAAAATTCGTAACCTAAATTATATTTCTCTAATAGAAATTTCCTGGCTTTTTGTTTTATTCCTCTTTCCAATTAGTGACGAACATGTCTGTTTCTTTTTCTTTAATGAAATGTGGGCCCTATCTAATAGAAAGATACTATTATATTCAACATAAAGACAGCTCAGGTTTTTTCTTCTCTGCTTTTTGTTGTTTCCATATTGTTTTCTAGATGTTACACATATACTCTGAACACTAGGCCAGTGATTGGTCCCTTTACTGTAAAAATGTACTTTTCCCTCCTCCCACAAACAGGAGGGAAACAAAGAGCTAAGTTACTCTGCAGGGGCAGGATCTACAATCCACATTGTGCTCGCACTTCAAGTAGACGGGAAGTTGCACCAACTTTTTTCCCTGCGTCTTGCTGGAAACCTAAAGGTGTCTCTCCATATCTACTTCTTTTCAGACTACAGTAGCTTTTATATAAAATATACAAGAGGGAAGAGATTTGCTGCTTTTGCCGATATCTTTTAAATTTTACATTTGAGGCTAGGAAGCGGCACTGGAATACCCTCATGTTCCAAAGTTGTGTTTGTTACTTTGAGGCGCTGTTCTGGCAGGGCTCCGGAGACTTTTCAGAGTCTGTCTGCCTTGCTAGCAGCCAAAACAGCTTCAGAAATTGTTCTGCTCACCACTTTAGTGCCTGATGCTCGCATGTACCGCTGTGCTTTTTGTGCTTCCTTCTCCTACCTGTCCCCAAGTCTCCAGGCAGTGATCAGCACTCTGCCTGAAGCAAAGGACTTTGGATTAATAAGAAAGCAATCGTTAAAGTTCCTGGTTAGTGCTTATTAGAAATTGTCCTCATTTAGCAAGCTTTTTTCTATATGAAAGAAAAACAGGGTAGAATCTCTTTGTTAAAATACACATAAACTCCATAGAAAAGGAGTGCAGTGTGATTGCTAACATGTACGTTATTCTGCATTATTTTTACTAAAAGCTTGTTTCATTTTTTTCATGTACAGTTGAAGAGTAAGACTGAATATATTCATACAACCCTTTCATGAAGTAAATTACCAGTAATCTTTGAGGTGAGTTAGTTAACTACTAAAATCCTCAGATTAAAAAGTCAGAATTTAAGAACTTAATTAAAGAAGGTTTCCACTATATAGAAAAGGAAACTAGTGAAGTAAGTTTCTACCAAGAAAACAGGGGAGTCCATAAAGGGAGATTATAGTTTCTCAATGTTTTTATCTGCATGCTGGTGCAACCTCAAAGTGTAGTGTTTTACTATCAAACTATAGAAGAAAATGGGGTGTTAGTTTGCTAATTGTTTGGCCAAGCAACTATACACAAACTTTTAGTGTTTGTAGCAAACACACCTGTAGTTTGCACTTCGTGGTACTGTGGGTTTGGGTGTTGAGGGTTTTTTTTTGGTGGGGGTTTGTGGGTTTTGTTTTTGTTTTAAACCCTTATTTGTAGAAAAGCTGCTATTTCCTTCCCTGGGAACTACAACTGTTCAAAGGTAACACCAAAACCTCACCTTGGGTGGGTGGTCAGGCTCCTGGGTCGCAGTGTGAAATCTAACTGGCGTTGCTTCAGGCTGGAAGTGCTGCCGTGTCACCCGAGCGTGGGGCCCGCTCAGGCCATTCGTTTCTTCCTCTTTCACCTTGGTTTGCTTCCGGTGCGCTGGTTTTGGTGACAGCTTCCGTACGTGAACCTGCTGGGATGCACAGACAGGAATTCTGTATGCTGAAGAGAATTCAATAACGTTCACATTTATCACAGGTAGCATTCCAATACTTGAACATGTCAAGCTTGAGACAGGTAAAGGCAATGCCCTGTTTGCACCTATTCCCTGGGCTGACAAATTTGAGTTTTATGATTGGAATAACACAAGCCAGTAGCATACAACAACTTCTGGAGTTTGTGACATAATACTTGGCTATTTTCAAACACTCTTCTTCCTTGCTCACCCCAAAAGGTGGACACTGAGCAAACAGAGCAGACAAACTCCCAGGAGAGACCATGAGTTATTACAAATCCTCACCTGCTGAGGCTCTGCTTGCCGAACCACCCTATTTAATGGACTTGGCTTTCCTTCATCATGGAGTTGTTTGCCTGTTACTCCCATGCAGGCTTTGTTTTGACACATGTGTTCATCACCTTCCATCTTCCTTTGCTTCTGCTGAACTGGTTTTGGCATAGGCTTTGGTAACTGAACCTGTTATTGTACAGGGAACAACTTTGGTTAGCAAAAAGTATTTCAAAAAGAAAAATGTTGCATCTTCAGTACCAGGAACATAGAATGAGAGTAAGGTTTTAATCTTTTTCAAAATAATAGTTTTCAGTGTTTGAATTATCAATAAATGTCCTCTTCAAACAGCACAAAGTTAGAGCAATGCTATATTATGAGTTGTATGTTTCAAAACATTCGCTAGTAACCTTTATTGGGAATGATGCCAGTAAGTCACTGTTCCATTAACAGGTAGAGCTGAATGCATTCTGCATCTCTGGACTGAGTCAAACATAAAACTCCCTAAAATAATCACCAAGTTTTCTGGCTCCGGTAACCTAACTGAAGAGTTAAGGCTTATATTCTTTTACAGTCTTCTAAAATGCAAATGTGGAATACACAGTGAAGAGTTGCATGAGTTAATGCAAGTTTTTTCCTGTGCTGCTCTAAGCACTAAGTATCAAATGATGTCTGGTTTTGGCTCTTGTAACTTGGAAGACAAATGTAGCCAAAACACAGGCTGTATGCCACATGCCTTTGGTACTTTGGCACACTAATAACTCTGCAACTCTAACGTTTGCATATGGGCCTCTATGCAGCAGCTGGATCTGAATATAGCAGCTAAAAAAACTAATGGGCTCCTTTTTCCTACTGCAAATTAAATACATACAGGAGATAGAAACTGCAAAACCTACATACCGTTTAAAATGCCACTAGCACCTCATACATTGCTTAATCCAAAACACCTTTTAAGGATACAATCTGTAGTTCTGCTCTGTGAAAATTACTGATGGTTAGCAACATAAAGATCTAGCTGCTCTGAATAACTCCAGCTGCTTTCAAACAGTCCACCCCAGAAAAAAAATGCTGCAGACAGCCCTGAGAACCTAAAAATTACAATATTCCATACTAATAAAAATGACGGGTTGGTTTTGATGCAATTATTCAAAGTAAGCAGTCAGCTGGCCTTATCATACTTCAGCTGGCCCTAACACTTGCACTGGGGTGAAAAAGCTGAAAATATTTATCCAGTTCCAAAAACTGTGGTAAGTAAAGTTGAAAATTAACACAATATTTTCTCATCTATGTTTGGTGTGCCATTGAAACAAAGAACCAGGATGTAGCCACTCAGGCTTCTTATGTCGTCTCACGATTAGATTCTTGTACTATACAGGGAGCTGCATCTTAAAATTCATGTTTTCTAGCAATTCCTCTTCAAGAAGCTGGTGTTACAGGATCCCTTTCTTGGTACTTACGGGTGTTTACTGGTCTTCAGAAGGGAATTAACCCAAAAGCACCTCTTTCCTGTGTACCAAACGGGTAGAGGTGGAATCAGACAGGTCATCTGGAGTCACATTCTGCTCATAAGCAAGAAGTGAGGAGACAGTGGATTGTTTGTAGTGGCTCCCACTATTCTTAGGTTGCCTCTTTAATGGGAGAAGTGTTTGGTGAATAAAAGGAGAGGTGGAAAGGGAATGCAGAGGGCCGAGATGAAACGAGTCAGCCCCAGGATAACGACAGACAGTGCCGTGAAGAGATGCAGTGGGAAGTGCCTGCCTGTCAGAGAGCAGCATCAGGGCTGGAGCACCGAAGTGCACCAAGCCTTGAATAGCCACAGCCAAACACCACGGCCTGAAAAATCCAGTTCTCCGAAAATAGCAATAAACATAGAGCAAGTTCAGTTATCTGCTCTCTCCAGTTGTATTTAAGTACTCCTTAAGTCCTTTGAATATCCCTAGAAATTTTTCTGCACCTGTTTTGCAGTGAGCATTGCAGGAAATTCGCACACAGAAGCAGCAGAGCTGGCCAAAGAAACACACGTAAATCCAGGTGATCATGGGAGCAGCGCTAACATTCTTACTATCCAACAAGCAAGACACTCAACACAGAATTTCTCTGAAAAAGTGATGACAGGTGCCAAGTTTTAGTAACATGCAGACATTCCCCCTGATCTTGTTCTTGGCCATCAAAACCAATTCTGCGTCAGCCTACGGCACGAGAGTGGTGAGAACTGACACTCTTCACTCCTGGAGTTTTCAGAGGGGTTGTGCACTTGCAAACAGCAAGTGCTACAGCAGCTTTTACAGCCTGGAAGGTCGGGATCAGCTTTGGTGCCAGCATGCTGTCATGTCTTAGGCCAGGCAATAAACATTAAAAAAAATAGATTTACTAGTCAGTATCTGCCTCCAAGAAATCAAAGACTCTTGTGAAGCAGAGATCCAACTGGATCAGCTGGAGATCGGTTACCAGCTACCTGATATCCCAGTTCAGAAAACAGTACAAACATTTTAAAAAGCCTCTCAAATTAGTGAGGACAAAGTGGTTGCCATCCCAGCAAGAGAAATCCTGTCATTGAATTACCTTTTGGGTTTGTTAAAAGACAAAAAAAAAAAAAGTTATAAAACCAGAAAAGTCAATAAAATTGCTAAAATAAGTATCTGTAATTACCAAGATCAAAACCCAGTGCCTTTTTATTAAACATGAACTTTTGTTCTGCCTTCCATAATACGTAAATAGTGCTGACAATTGGTTTGCGAGGCACTTGCTACAATAAAATGTAATTGTATCATGAGAGAAAGGTGACAATCAGGAGATCATGAAAAAATTACATATTCTCACTGGTGGTTAATTAGCCATGCAAAACCCCCTCAAACAGATATTCTCTTCTATTAGGAATGATTACTATGCGGGCCTACAGATGTCAATACCACAGTCATTCAAATACTTCTTTCCCTACTAATTGAAGGTTGTAAAGCTCTGGTGCCAAGGTTTTGCTTCCAAAGAGCTAATTTATGACTAGAAGGATATTTTATGTCTTCAGTTGCAGCAGCTACAAAACTCAGCAAATCAGAACCATCTGTGCACCGATACTTGAATCACCATTCATCTAGCAGCCTATCAGTCACATTAGTTTGCATCCTGCATTCTTGGCTCACGTACGCTTGTGATGGTCCAAAGTTCACCAGAAATATTAAAAATGAATGGTACCTTGACCCTGCCTTATTGCACACGCAGCAGAGACAGAAACGGGGCTCTTGCATACGGGCAGTTGCGCGGCAGAGGGATGCTGGGACTGACATTTCCCAGCAAGTCCAGTAAGACTGCTAATTACCTCAATCGCCACTTATTAAAACACAGCTTTATTAACTGTGTACTTTCAGACTTAAAAGTACAAAAGGAAGAAAATAACAATAGCTGTCAGTTTTAAAATTCGGTGTTAGTGCATCATATAGTGTTCCAATAACAGTTAAATCTCAGAATAATACCTCCTCCACGTTCCTGGCTGCAGGAGTATAAAGGCAAATGACAAAGAGCATTTTGAAAGTGAGAAAATGAATTAAATGCTTTCACTAATAAAGGTAACTTTGCTTTTAATCTGGAATGAAGGAAAAACCTGGCATTCAGGCTTGTCTTCAAGATGTTAGCGAACAAAGTCCTTGACTTCCCCATTATCCTGAAAGTAAATCATTCTCCACAGACCTACCGCTTTGAAGTGAGAGGCTGCAGGTCAAAAGGACTCATGACAGTTCTTCCTCCTTAAGGGTTGACATCCCACGTTTTAGCAAAGCCAGGGGAAACAGGAATTAACAAACATGGTGTATTTCAGGCATAAGAACTGCTGTGTCAGTCTCATTTTGAGATCTTAAGCTATTTCCTCTTCCACAAAAGAAAAGGCAACAATCAAGCAGGAGATGGCAGAAATGATCCCAGAACTGTCTGTCTTACTTTTGAAGCCGTAGCCGCACGGTGGTTTCGCGCGCACGCTGCGGCAGAAAATTCCAGAGGGCCGTCGTAGCGAGTTCCGCTCGACTCTAGTCCAGCCAGCAGGATTTTCTTGAGCACTTCATACTTTGGCTTCTCATCGTAAGCTAAGCCGTAAACACATGCCAAAAACTTGGATGTTTCACCTGCGGAGCATATTTTAATGGAAATTTCACTTGGTGCAGACCTAGAACTTCAGAAAGAATTTCATTCCAAAATGGTTGCCAATCCTACATTGCCAAACAAGATGACACAATTTCAGCTACAGCCACGCTCAAAACACAGAACTGACAGTATCTTGTCTTGGTGAGATGGGAAAAGGAAAAGACAGACTTGGATAAACAAGCTAAACCTTGAGTGCTATATCTCATTATGCACACGAAAGCGAAGTATAAAAATTAATGAAAAGACTTTATCGACAAATATTGATAGTTGTGTGTAAAACAGAAGTGTTTCGTATTTGATAGATCATAATACCCCTTTAAATATTAACTACTCTCACCAACACTATTTCAATCTGCACAGATACTGTACTCTGAAGGCTTTGGAAAAAAGCAACATATTGTTTAGTTCTAATACTCCAACAAATATTGGTTTTGAGATTACATCCTAAAGCAGTCTAACAGCAGCATTATTTTGCTATTATTGAGTGGTTCTGGAAACAGGGAAACCACTAAATGGGCAGAAATAATGCCATTAGGAAAAACATATGGGGTGGATCAAACTTCGCTTTCAGTTGGAGACCCAAGTGTATCCTAAAACCCGAGTACTACACCAGATATTAGCATCTGGTAAAATCCCAGCAGGAAAGATTGATTAAATATGCATACACATCATGAATATATTTTATGTCATACACGATGCATTCCAATAATTCCAATACAGAACGTGAATAAATAAAAAAATAGATCCTGACTTTTGAAGGAAGTTTGGTGTTTTCCCTGGGTTCCTTTTGTATTTCAGTGAAGGAAGAAGCACAAGACAAACTGTCCATTCATTTGCTTTTTCAGACTCTGAATACTGAGCGATAAACCTTTAGTAGACAGTTGCTTACTATTTCCATACCAACAGCTACTTCTGTTTCTAAAATAGTTACTAACACCTTGGATTACATACGGCTAAGATCCCTTATGTCACTCTATGGCGTAGATCACAGATGAGACTGATCAAGATTGTTGTACTACAACACATTGGGGCTGAAAATTTAGTCATCTTTATATCATCTACTTAGTACTCGATGATGGGATAATGCAGGAAAGCAACAGAAAATGAGTTCCTGCAATAAAAGCGTTAAGTATCCGGTGTCAGTAAGCACCATGTATTGCAGAGTGACCAGCGTTCAACAGCATCCATCAATTTACCTTCTCCCCTTGCGCTAACAAGCCTTTGAGCTGAAAATGCTTCAAGTATAAGAAGTTTTACCTGAAGGGCCTGATCCAGTTCCACTAAAGTCAGAAACATGAGTTCAATTTAATTGCGCCCTGAATTAAGGAGTGTGACATAACCTAACAATGAGTATTACATAGATACTGTGTCAGCAACTAAATACAGGCAAAATTCTTCTGTCGGATAGGTGTGTGTAAGAGCGGTTCATGCAGGCTGGATTTCAAGGGCTTGATTCTGCTTGCACACTGTAGCTTGCCCTAAGAGCTCAGCCCTGGCAAAAGCGTCTACCTTAAGGTGCAAAACTTCGCAATACGTTTAAGATTTTAAATTGAAGACTGTTAAATTTGTGTTACTTTTACTTCTGCTTCCCCCAAGTAGAGTAAGACATTTAAGTGGTTTTTGGAACAGGCTAATGAGCTGTATGGTACATAGTGCGAGCACACTTACCACAGCTGCTTCCAGAAGAATCCCATTCCAGCACTGAGTGTGGGAGCTCATCCATGAGTCTGAAACAACATGAGAGTGCAACAATTCAATGTGGTTTTGGAGCAGGTGATTCTTCATTTGGGATTTAGGAAGACAGCAAGCCTCAATTCCAAAGGGAGTGGACCTCCAGGATAGCTAATGATTCACAGTACTGCTTTTAAAACAAAATCTCCTCTTACCAGCTATATTTTTAACTCTTTGGAGACTGCTGATTTCAGCAAGACCAGGCTGACAGCTAAGGCTGCACTTTAAGTTTTTCTTTGCAGATGTTTTAAGCTTTCTAGAAAGAAAAAGCCTTTGAGCTGAAGTTGCTTTTTCTGATTTCAGCGCAATGATTAATATTTGTATTTTGGAATGTACGAAGCACTTCTGGTCTGCCTACTAGTCATTTAGCATCAGGTTCTTTCTGCCACATGGCTCATGGGCCGCGGGGTGATGGCCCTCAGGGCTGCAAGTAGGGACAAAGCGGGAGAGGGAAGTTAGACAATCTTAAGCCCCATGCACTTCATAAACTGAAGGGCAGGGCCACAGACGTACTTTCTGTCCATCCAGAAACAGAAAGAGCAAAGGACACTGGAGCTCAGAATCAATCACACACTAAGAATGGCTGAAGCAACAGCAGCTCTCACCTTGTGCAGACATGAAGCCGGATCATCTCGCAGCAGCTGAAGGAACCTGCAGCTGCACGAGCCCTCTTGCCCCAACGAAGTGAAATCTGTTTGTCTATCTATTAATACTGTTAAGGAACCCTTTTTTGTTTATTTGCTTAAAGGAGCCATAAAGATCCAATCAGTACCAGGATGTGTTCTAAAATGCAAAAAGTTGGGATGCATTGGCTAATAACCTTCAATTCAATTTTCTGCTGTGTAGTATCAGAAATAGGGGTTTCAATTTGGGGGAAATGAAACATTTAAATATAAATATTTGCCTGTAATCTATCTTAAATTCTAATTCAAATGGAGCTTCTCTTCTGATTACAGCATGGCGCAAACATTTCTAAACTGAAACATACCAGCAGTCCTTAATGGCCAAAGCTTCGGCACAGTTGCCTCATCAACCCAGCGTTACTGGAAGACTAAGAACTTGTAGCAAAGGGATGAGAGGAGGAATGAAGTGGTGAGTTTGGAGTGCTGCTCTGGCTCCTGCCTTTCGGCTGCACCCCAGTGCCAGCCCCAGCCCCACACAGACCCCACAGCAAAGGACCCGCACGCTCAGAAGGGATTTGACTGTGCTGGTAATGTATTAACTGATAAGCAACTGGATACACTCATCTATCCGGATGTCTATTTCTGGCCTTTGAAAACAGTATGGGCACTGAAAATTAAGATAAACAGAAGGGGATGACCTGGGGAAGTTACTTAATACCAAGAATTTAATTCAATAGACTAATAGGATATTTCTGATACATGGAATCTGTATCATTTTCCATGCATTTCCTCTGAGCTTCTGTTCACTGGGCATCCTGCAAACGCGAGCCATTTAAGGGTTAACCGCAAGGGAAGAATTAGTGAAGCAGCTTGATTGATTAAATTGATTTAACATTGAATTGTATAAGTGTTACCTTGCAGGGGGTTGTGTAATGATCAGAACTTCTAAAGGAGAAATATTAAACATAACATCCGATGTCAACATTTACAGATGCAATCTGTATTATCCGCAGTCTGCAGGCTAACCTTTTCTCTGCTGAGAGCCCATGCCACACTGAATTTGCAGATTGATTTCTGTGGATCAGCTCTCCCTATTGTGTACCTCTGTTGTGACTTGCCCTACTTAAAAGTTTGCTGCCTTCTCCAATTGCGCCCTTACATTTATGGGCAACTACTCTTCTGTGTAGCTTTCCACAGGCTACACTGGACCACATACAATTAACTCTCTCAAGTCCCAATTGTAAAAGCAGAGAAAGAAAACACTAATACACTCTGTTGCTTTAGTAAGCTGTAAATGAGTCATGCTGGGAAAAAGGAAAGATTTTAATCAAGTTCTTCAATATTTTTGTAGTTAATTGTTTGCAACAGCAGTATGCTTATATAACATTAAAAACCTACATAGAAACATCTGAAAAATAGTATCATATAGAAAGTAAAATAAATTAAATGCACATGTGGAAAAATCTTTCCAGAGACGTCTGTACCATAGTCTCTGGAAAGTACCCATGAAGGTTCATGGAAACACAGAACTTTCTGCTGTGCAAGACGACCTGTACTAAGTCACAAATGCTTTCTTCAAAGAAGAGTATTAAAAACACTACACAGCAGACAAAGCAGCTGTGTACCGTGCCTTTCAATTTCTCACCTCTCTGTAGCAGCACATACATGAGCATGTGCAAGAGGGTATATATGCACAGAGTCCACGTTTAACCACTTCTAGCATCTCAATTAAGGAAAATGGTATTAGCTTTCTTGTAAGGTGCTATGCTAGGAGATGTAAAGGTGTCTTTTTTCAGACCTGTTTTGTTAAACGATGAGGATTTTGCAAGCTGGGATGCATGTGCGCACGTATGTGTTGGCTTATACTTACTTTGTTTTCGCAGCCTGGACAGCTACAGGGTCGTTGAGGTTCTGTTCCCAGGGCAGCCTCCCACACAACCAGTGCAGCATGCAGTAGCCAAGGATTTCAAGGTCACCTCGTCGGGACGGGGCTAAAAAGTAGGGAGGGAGGGGTGGGGAGGGAAAGAAAAGAATAGGAAAAAAAAAAGATGAAGAATAAGAACCTCTTCTTAGGAAGTAAAAAAAGACTTTGATTGAGCTAGTGTTGATGAAATATGAAAAAGCCAAATGGGCAAAGTGTTTTGTTTATTCAGCTGTATTAGCCCTAAAACGCCCCGGCGTTTGGCTGCAGGCCACGGGCAGGCAGTGACTTGTTGCTGCTGTGGCCAGGGTCAGCTTCCTCACCTCCTCCAGCTCCATCCTTCCTCAGCCTGGCCTGTCACATGGACTTGATCCCCGTGGCCTCTGACATGATCCAGACAGCCCATAACCGAGTACCAACACTTTCTCAAAGAGCCAAGCAGTAAAACAAAGAAATAAATGTCTGCTGCTAAATTGCTAACACATGTTCCAGGAAGTCCATGGGGTCCACATTGGTCATGCAGGGACCCTGCGAGTGCAGACTAAACACTGATGGCCTTTCCTGTTCTCCTACAGAGCTGCTTGAACTTGGAAGATATGACAAAAGTGCCATCTAGTGTACATTTACACACCAAAGTTGTCTCCTTACAAGTCCCGTGTTCAGAGTCATAGCACAGGCTAAAATACACTTGCTGTTAGCTTGTGTAAACTTACCACTACTACTTCCAAAATTAAAGTTATTTCAGGAACAACTGACTCTTCTCTTGCACACCCCAAACAGATACGCTAACTACAGAACACAAATACAGTAGATACAATTCCACCAAAAAATAACCCCATCCCCAAACATCATCTATGCAGGAAAACAGGTAACTGAAGTTAATCTACAGATTGACGTTTCCAAGAGAAAGAGAAAAAGAAGTGTGATACTAATAGAATTGCTATTGCTTGCTGCTATTCAGAGGAAACGAAACTTGAAAATATTGCTGCGATCCTGCATGTTCAGTTGCTCTTTGTACACATTTGACTTGCAACCTATAGTTTGCAAGTGAAGACCACGCAGAATCTGCAAAATCATCATTAAAGAAAGACAGATGTACAAGTTAAATTTAAGATCTTCCCAAAGGAATCTGCACTTTCCAGGAAAAAAAAAAAAGAGGATTTCAGATTAGTTTGGTACTTTCTGTCTAGTGTGAAGACGAGTAGTTGAGTGTAGTGCTGTTAATCCAGCTGTAAACGGTTATCACATTTTATGGGCCTTCATTACATAAATTCCAGAAAGTCACTCAGCAAACCTATCTTTTAATTTTAAAAGTCATCTGCTAAAAGCTACGGTGCCAACACATCATAACTGTTTCTTGTTACCATACACACATTATTGTAAAAGCAGAAGATTAGTTCTTCTATGTTCTCTATCTTAACTGCTATTAGACTACGGGATTATTAAAGGCCCTTCAATCTAACAGAATGCTACAACATCCCTTGGGTGTCGTTTATTTTCTGCACTAGATTCAGCAACATCCTAATGCAAGACTTGGCTCTCATATTAAAATAAAAACACACAATCTCTACCACTTGCTGTTCGGTAGTGATTTCTTCAGCCATAAATCTCCTGTTAACTGTGGAACAATTCCATTCATACACATGTGTTCACAACTCCTTTTTCCATTATGGCAATTCCAGATTACAACCATATCAGGCAGCACTTTTGCTTGCAGATCCTCTCATTTTCAGCCGACGCTTTCCTGGCACCTGTTAGCGTAAGATGGGCTACAGAAAGTGGCCTCTTGAGAAAAATTGCCAAAAAGACAATGGGCCGCTTTTTTTCCACTGAGGGACTAATTGATATGAATCTGTAAACAATGCTAAGTCAATCAGATTTCAGAGGCTAACCTAAGATAACTCATTTTCTGACAAAACAGTCCCCAGAGAGTCAAGTTTACTTCACAGTTAACGGTTTGGCCATGACTAATTACCTTCTCGCTCCCATGCAGCTCGTCCAGCCATTTCCTGACTAACGAGGGCAAAGCCATCGCAAACCGGGAGGTGCGTGTGCAAGTGAGACCTATAGAAAGCCGTTTACATGTGTTTGTCATAGAACCACATACAAATGCCAGCATTGGCTGATTTGACTGCACAAGCTGATTGTTTCTCTCTGCTGCTTTGTCAGCTCCGTGTTAGAGATGCCAACTTCCTCAACTTCCTAAAGAATTCAGAGACTTAGTAGAAAATATTCAACTAACTGACCTTTAATTAATATTATCCATAAACAATAGATTTCTAAGCCTAAATAAAGCACTAATACCTAAATCTCAACTATATGTTTACTTGAAAAAATAGATCTGCTAATACAATTGGTGGTTACAAGAATTTTTGATAAATATTAACTGAGAGAAGTCAGTCTGGCTTAATTTTAAATGTGATAGCCATGCAAAAATAAAACAATTCTGCTTGATAACTTGTCACTGCTACAATTCAAAATAGTACTTATTTAAATCAAATTCTTTTCTCTGTAAACTAAAACCTTGTTGGCTCTTTTTTTTTTCTTCTTTCTTTTTAATAGATCTTTGATTTCTGCTTTTCTATTAACCAGAAATTGTTTAATCATTACTTTAGTCTCATATGGAATACTATTTAGTGGGAATATGTTGGCAATATTTTATTTCACAATATTTTTATAGTTTATTTTGTTAATTTTAAGATTTAAGGTCTGATTCTGTCCTCACTCCCGCAAAGATAAATCAGGAACAATTCCACTGAAGTGAATGAATTAACAGCCATGTCAACGAAATCAGAGTCAGGCTCTAAGGAGTTTTATACACACCACAAACACACTCAACATGCAGGCACGGGGTTCAACGTTAACTCAGAATAACGTAACTGGAGCAATCCACCCTGAGATGAAAATATATTCTGTATCTCCATATACTGGATTTGGCAACTATCTGAGCCCTTAATTTATATGCAGATTCCTATTCCAAACCAGAACATAAATGATATCACACCAGCCACAATATGCTCTCCAAACTACACTGCTCTCAAGAACTCGTCTGAAACCCACGTAAAAATGGGAGTGTTCCTTGATGGCCCTTATTAAGCCAACTTTCTCAAGCCTTTTAGAACGATCTAGGAGGCTAACGAGTGACAGATGAAATGTTCTTCTATTATTTTTAATTAGCATTGTTGCATTATAATTTCAACATCAGTGATTCTTTAGATTGGAGGCTTTTCATAACAAGGATCATTTCAGTTGCTCAGATTGCACTGACACACAGTGGAACCTCCAGCTCTCGCTGGCGTTACAGCACACACGCTCCTGTTCATTCACAAACGCCAACTCATACCATAGCCATCAATCCAAAAGCCCCTAAAGGAAAGGAGTGTTAACATGACCACGGAGCAATGTAATTAGGTTTAAAATGTATTATCACAAAATTTTAATATAATAAATGAACTAAAAGTGATGTAACTTCTTGACTCAAGGTTGAGATGATTAAAATAAAACAGACAAATACAAGACTTGTCAAAAATCAGTGCATCTATTAGGGGCAGGAGAAACAAAAAGACCAAAGAAAAAGCTAAGTATTAAATTAAAAATTAAGTATTGCTTCCCCAAGGTCCTGGTCAGTCTGAGGAGTTCACTGCAGCAGGATAGTCACTAACTGAATAGTGGGTGGCTACAGGGAAAAGGTTAGATAAATATAGATAAATTTATGATAAATGTTACTGCTTAGAGACCATTCTGTACAGTTATCCAGTCTCAGGCAGGGCAACTGCCAGCAGGAGCCGGGAACAATCTCTCTTTCCCTTGTGTCCAGTTCTGCAGCGTTAGCTTGGCACATTGCTGGAGTACTCGCTGACAAAAACCACCACCGCGCAATACCGCAAAGAAATCCAGTGCAAACACGGCGTCATCACATCTCTTCCAGAGAACCCCGTTTGGGACATGGCAGAGCTGTCCTGGAGAGTCACAACAGCCTAACGAGCGGACAACATGCATGGGAGCTCCACCACGAGATCTGGCTGGGAGAGAAAACTGTGGTGGCAAGAAGTGCAAGGTACCTGCTCAGAAGCTGGGCACACATTTCTAATCCAACACTCAGAAACTGCAACGTTTTATTTATTTCACACGGCAAAGTTCCACCCATTTTTCACCAGAACACTTCTATTTTCCTTTTATTTTTAGGATTTACAGTTTGTCCCACACATGATCTTTGGGAAACACACACCGAACTGCAGCAAATCAATAATTCCTTTGACTGCCAAAAAAATCCAACAGGCTTCCCCTGACTCTTAACTCTGCATGGACAGACACCACATAAACCTCTCGATCCAGAACTATTTAGAGCTGAAGTTCTCTGGAAGTCATGCAGGCTCAGAAATAATATGTTTCCAGGCATGGGTGTTTATATTCTTGCACATCTTTCCTCACAAAATGAACCCTGCATAAATTACAGTCAACCCCTGCATGTAAAAGAAAAATGGCCAAGCACTGAGCTATGTTTTTAATATCAAACAGCAGCAGTAGATACAGGTTCTGCAAGGATTTGGTAGGAGATCTACGCAACGCAAGAGATGGCGAAACTGGTAATAGTTACTGTGAAGCGTTGTTAAAAGGAAGAAGAGAGTTATCTTGAAATCTATGGCAAACACAAACATATGCTGGAGTGAATTCAGCATAGACAGTTCATACTCTTACGTTCGTCAATGATAGCAAATTAAAACTGGTCTTACGCACTCAATGCACAGGACTGGAGTATTTAAAAAAACTCAATATGTTAAGCGCAGTATATCTCCAGAGAAATTAGGTATTGACTGCATGCCTCAGTGAGTAGAAAAATCTACAAAAATCCATAGGAGACATTGATCCAAATATTACTTTTTAACACTAACTATGTAACAACTTTTTAAATGCACACTGGGTAGGGATATAATTCTCTTTAATTATCAATGAACAAACAAAAATGTAATACTGTTTGTACAGGATGGTCTTTAGAAATGAATACAATTAATACACTCAAATACACTACAACTAACAGCATAGTTGTGCCATATGAAATTTGCATCAAATTAAAATGTTTTAAATGTAAAAAAAACCCCACATGCTCGTTGCAATAAGATGGAGCCACCCAGTACAGGAACGCTGATGGGGTGGGTCAGATCCTGTGGCAAAGCCCAACATAGGGCCCTGACTGGGTTCAAAGTGAAGTCCGGACACAGCCAGGGATGCAGCTGATGTTGCAAATACTTGTGAACATCCGACAGGCCTGGAAGGCCCCAGATGAGCTGCACAAAACTAAAGGGAATAAGTCATCATGCAACTGGGTTAAACTGTCCATTCGACTAGGGAACACCAGTGTTGATTTAAATTAGGGGGAAGTGGTTGCATTTGATTGGCGTTATGCAAGGAGGTGATCAGCTTCAAGCATTGCCAAGAGAAACTTTTGAAAGCAACAAATTAATAATTTGGTTTTACATTTCAGCATGTACCTCAAATTGCTCTATATGTTCAGGTCGCTACTTTATGAGCAAGTCAAAATGTTCTCATTTGTCTAGCTCAATACAGCAACTGGTACTATTCAGGGGTTTTGAGGTTTGAGATATTCATGTTGCTACGTACATTCAGGAAATGCCCTCTGGAAAGGATCTCATTTATATAAAATAACGTTTTAAAATTAGAACTCTATTCCAAGAGCACTGAAATAAAAAAATACTCCACTCTGATAAATTGGGTAACACCAGAATGAAGGCCGTTTATGTAGCTTCAATTTGCCAACAGTGAAGCAGACTAAGGTAACACTTTAGCAGCTACAAACAGTTTCCAGAAGAGCACCCACCTCACTTGGTGCGTGAAACTGCACCGAGACTCAATCCCGAGTTGGGAGTACGGGAGATTGTTGAGCAAAGAAGCCCTCTGCCCCAGCTGGTGGAAGTCTTTTAGTATCCTGAAACATCTCCACTCAACAACTCTAAAGCTCACACAAGGGATGAGATGAGGGAAAGCAGTTGCTGTGTTCTGCCATCTGGACCCGTGCAAGCTCCAACAGAAGTCGCTGCAGATGCGTATTTTCCCTGGGATGCTGAGAGACCTGCTGCAAATAGGAAAGTCTGGTAATTTGACCTTAATGGCTTCAGGCTGTTCCAAGGCCAGAGCTGAGTCATTCGATGTGAAGAGTTTGGATTCTCCGCAAGATACCAGATCATGTTGCGCAGCCTTTTCTGGCAGGAGCATCAGAAAAATCTGCGCATCTTCCATTTGCAGCTATTAACAAGC
Organism: Nesoenas mayeri; assembly: GCF_963082525.1. Taxonomy (NCBI): domain Eukaryota; kingdom Metazoa; phylum Chordata; class Aves; order Columbiformes; family Columbidae; genus Nesoenas; species Nesoenas mayeri. The sequence continues at coordinate 119,543,794 of NC_137544.1, forward strand.
ACTACATTTTCAAGTGTAAGATGGGGATACTCTCCCTCAAGCTGCCTTTCTGAATATTTCATTTTCTGGAGTCCTCTGCTTTTCACCAATTCCGTCATGGCTTTAGCTACTTAACAAGGTCAGCTAACCCATAGATTGCAAAAGATAACAAGTCACACTTGCCTGTGCACACCCTTCACCACCCACGTCTGTAAAATTTCTCTATTCCTTCAAATAAAAGGAATTATTTGTCCTGCAACCACACGCCCATCAACAGACACCTGCCCACTAAACAAACTACCTGCTACCACCATCCAACTGCCAAATCCCACCTACTCCAGTTTCCATCTATTCTCCAAACAGCATCCACATCAAATACCAGAACACAGCCACATTGCTCACGCTACCAGGAAAAACAGCCCGAGTCAGATCTGCAGCAAATGCACTGCATGCTTGGGAGGGCTAGAAGAGCCTGAAACAGATGCCCTCTTCATCACAAAGTATTTTTTAGCAGGTGAAATTGTGCAATTGTCTTAGTAGCAAATACTTGACAGTCTTATTTCATTTTTCCTAATGACCAGAGTTAAACGATTTCAGGTTTTAACAGCGCCGGCAAATTATCAAGACCCTCTACATTACATGGTCAATGGTCCTTTTAATAGAAAAAGCAATAATATACAGTTGTTTGTGCCAACTAAAACTCGTTAGAAAGTATTAGTTTAAGGTAACAGTTCAGCAGCTATTAACAAGCACAAATTTCTACGACAGTTTTCACTTGTGACACTATGATCCTAGCAAAGCTGGCAGCAGAAAACCATTCCTTCTGGTTTAGAAGATTTTGGGGCTGATGGGAGGACAGGGGAAAGAAAAGTTAACAAAAACAGTGGTTTGTAGCAAGAGTCAAAGTTTTTCAATAATCACCATTTTTTTACCTAGCATAACATTAGAATTGACTTTTTGTCTTGCTGACATAGCAACTAAGAAAGTTGTGTTGCATTGACCATATTGATTGCGAACAATGCAGCCATCAGTGGGACTTTGCACCATATATTTTCGATATTGACCTCCCATTCCCTTTTCCATGGCTCTATGGGTCTGCTATTGGATTTGGACTGCAGTGTAATAAACAGCTAAGGTTTAATTAATGGTAAATGAATACAAGACATAGGTTATGACTTTAACTAATTAGGGAATTGTTGAATTAAGTCTGCCTTGGAATGCAAGGCAGTACAATCAATATCCAATAAAAGGACTATGTATGTAATTTACCTGCAAATGTGTTTCCAATACCATCAAAGTGAGTTTAAATAAGTAAGATATATGAAAGGCTACTGGAAAAAGATTACAAAAAGTTAACACTTTATGGCTTCAAAAAAGGTTTTTCTCCTGGCAGAAGGAATGTCATCTTGAAATATCCTCTCACAACACAGATGGTGACACTAGACACAGCTCTCCCTAAAGGACAGTGCAGACTCGAAACATTTTTCCTTGACAACACAACGTTAGAAAATATTGCCTCTGCCTCTACAGAGGAGACCAAACACAAACCAGTACTCCCGACATGAACTAATTAAGTTGAATGGCAAGCTCTTCTTGGGGCATCTTGGTCCACCTTCCAGTACCGCATGTCCAGCAGCCTTTCGGTTTGAATCGTGCTGCCCCCTTCCCCCAGCAGCCCTGGAAAAGCATTCCCAGGTACAAGAAGTCACCACACAAGGGTCTGATCAACCCTGAGCAATTCCCAGGACTACTTCTATTGTATACATCAGCTCACACAGCCTGATTACTCATTCTGTAATCACTTCTCTGAAATAAAAGAAAGAAACCTACCTACTCCCTTGTGAGCATCTAGGCTGGTAAACTTTATTGTCCCATTATGGCCCTTCCTAGGATTTTCCTGATACTGTTTGTGGTTCCCATTGGGACAATATCTGTAGGAAAGTCCATAATCTGCAAGATAAACCTGGAAGACATGAACAGACAAATGAATAATGCTTTTGTCCTTTGCAAGTATAACCTTTATAATTAAGTCTTAAGAAACTGATAGGTTAAGGACAGCCTTAGATCTAAATTTTATTAAACCAAATGGTGCCTCAGGATAAAATATGTACAACTGGGGGCTATAACAGCTGCCCTCCCCATTTAAATCCTTCCACTACTATATTCTTATCTTATTCCAGAGTCGAGCAGAATTTCAGTCTTTTTATTTTGCTCCTAAGCTCTCCCCTCTCCAGGTGGGCATCGAGACATCATCAACTGCAATATGCCTTTTATGTATCCTCACGTTGCTTATGGGATCCCTTCCTCACTTTACTTAGACAGGCACATACACATCTCTGTTCAAATTTTCCATCAGCTGAGACTGTACAATTTCATAAGAGCAACTGAAAACCAGAGGAAAGAAGAGGCAGCAGCTTCCCCCAGCCAGCCTGGCCACAGGGCTCCAGCACTGACAGGGACCATGACCATGTAAAGTGTTAAGATAAAGCAAAATAAACTAGCCCTCCTGCCCCAAATCGCTCCTGAATTCATAATACATCTTAAAAAGTCACAGACTTCACTGTAAGTTACTCTGAAGCAAATCCATAGAGCTAAATCAGCGTAAAAGAAAAAACATCTGTGTATGTTGCAGCAAGCTCACGCATTCTGCCACATTTACCTTTCCACCCCGGCACAGCTGATTTTGTTTCTTATTTTTCCAAAGATACTTTACTATAGCCACCTAATAACCATAGGGAGGAAGCCTCTCAGTTCTCGATGTATCCAGGAGATGCACTTGTATATTGTTGAGACTTAACTGTGAAAGCATGAACTGACTTTAAACTTAGTCCTGTTCACTTTTATGATATTTGGAGCTGAAAACAGAACAGCTCAGGAGAGTTGAATTTTACTTTCAGTTCTTCTGCTCCCTGTCAAGACAAACCCAAACATGCCATCTGGCTCCTACGCCTCTATTTCTCTATAGGCATCGTGCACGCAGAACCGCATCCACGTCAATTCTGCCACTCACATAATTTAGATTAAGGGCACATGTCTGTACTATGCAGTTCAGATTAACATGTTCTACCCCCCAACAGGGGTAGACTTGATACACGCACACGGGCAATTATTGCAGCGCAGCTGACAAGCAGTAACTTGTTGAAAGCAGCTGGAATTTAATCACAATCTGTCCACCCCACAATATCCCATAGGTTATTTTCTCACTCTCATTTTCACACTCCCACCTGGCCTTTGCTCCTCACATTGACCAGTTCTCACATTAGGTAATTGCTTTTTTTTTTTAATAACTATCCAAGTATGGTATTTTCACTTAAAAATTTAAAAATACTCCAGACTGGTATTATATTGCCAATGGAACTGATCTCTGGGGCAAAAGCTAAACCATCTGAAAGAACACAGAGATCATTTCAACTGAATCTTATTATATTATGAAGGAAAACTTCTCTTATTCAAACCTCAGCTTTGTTTCCTCTTTAGCTAAAAAAAGTTTATACATTAAAAGTCCAGAATAAACTCTTCTGTCACTCACTGTAATTTCATTATGTTACTCCTGGTAGAGGAAAAACAAACACAAAAACCCTCAAGAAAACTTAAACACATTATTTTGCACCGCATTCTGTTGAACTACTGATTCCTGTTTGTGCTCCAGGCAACTTCAAATCCTGGGCTGGCCGGTCTCTTGGTTTTACTGTTTGTGCTGCAGGATCTGTGCTGATTTGGAGCGTGTAAGCTGGGATGCACACTCACTTCCTGCAGGGTGAAGGCTTTTAAGATTCCCAATGATGTTTTTCACCTGACAGACTATACAAACTGTGATACAAGATTAAAGACCGTAGGCAGGTTTAAAAAATCTAGGACAAGGCATAAGCTTCAGTGGGTTGACCGATTTGATTTTCTCCTGCATTTGTTCTCCAGCGTATTCCTGATGCTCTGGTACCTGCCCTAATTGAGCCCACAGTTGGTGTGAGAGAATTAATTTCAAACTACTCTAATATCAAGTTTTAAGAGTCTTCTGCATCCTTTGTGGGCTGGGAAGGAGACAGTAGGCTAGAAGGTGTATTCTTCCCAGGCTAACTGGTATATTTTGGATTTTGCTTACTATAGATTTCTGACACATACAGTTGACCAAATAGCATAAGATGAAATACAGAGCGGATGTAAACCTTTAAAAATCCAGGCTATGTCTTTTATTAAAAAGAGATTTTTAACTGTTAAAAAAAACAATGCAAGAAAAACATCCCTGCCAGCTCTCTGGTTCTGTCTGGGCTGGGAACGCTAGCTTATGTGATAGACATTCCCACATGGCAGCCCAGCTTTGGTGGGCTTTCAAACTATCTTAACAACCAGGAATCTAGAAAGTAGCCACAGATATTTGCTTGTCAAACTTGAACGACATAAAGAAGTTAGTGGTTATCCTACAGAGAAATCACAGTAGCTACGTACCCTTAATCCATCTTTAAACCACAGATTTGTTTAAGGTACCCTTGGTAGTATCAGCAGAGCACTTTTACACTGAAAAACCCCTCTAAAGCTGAGAAGTAGCTTTAGGTTACCCTGACTTCGGTGGGAAGACCTGGAAACCAAGCAGCAAACACTTCTTAAAGCCACTCACACGCAATTGCAGAAACATCTATGATTGTATCACCGTTTCCTCCAGGAGCTGGTCACGAATCTCACTGTTGAGCTTCCTTCTAGCTCTGCCATTTTTCGCTTCCACAACTTTTACATGACATTTTTTCCACAAACATGGCAGAGGCTCTTGGCCACCAACAAAAATCAATCCCCTCCAGCTTGTACAAAACCAGCAATGCACCGTTACAACCTTGCCACAACCATTATCAGAATGACTACGTTATTTTAAATTACCGTTAATTTCTTTTTATCAGTTCTCATTATAACCCTTTCATCATTAAAAAAAAGATATATAGTTCTTTATAGCTAGCTGTCACTTTTTGTCAATGTAACACAACGTGCCCTTCCAAATTTGCTGAGAACATGGTGAGTAGGGATAGTTAACAGATTTGTAGGTTGATGTGAGTTTTTTAAGGATATAAGAAGGGGGAAAAGACGATGAATATTAAATATTGAGCAAAATCAAGTCAGTGTTAGCATGTGTTTCAATATCATAAATATTTTTCCTCTGCATGCTTTTTTTTAGGAACAGCAAAACAAATAAGAACAAAAAGAGAACAAAATATATGCAGAGTAAGATAAACAAGACACTTGAAACAAGAAATGATAACATGGGTGATGAAGGTGCAACAAGTGCCAGGAACCTGGACCAGCTGGGTTAAGCTGTGTTACCCTGTAAACTCCTTCCTACACACTTTATTTTAATTCATTTTTGTTCAAGTTTCTCTTTTTCACACATCCCAGCCTGCACTAGACTCAGCAGTGCTTAGTTATTAATAGATTTTGTTATAGATTAGGAGCCAGATTTCTGAAGTCTTCACACTTAATTTCATGCAAACATGAACGTGCCCATCTTACTCAAGCGAACTGCCACACAGGCACAAACAATTATTTATATGCAGAAGCAGCCAGCTGTAGACTCTGCAGTCCTCTTGTCCTTTCTGTGCATGACTCCACCACAGTGCTTTATACCTCAAGTGCTAAATATTTGCTAAACATATAAAATTCTTACAATTTGTATACGTTATGATATATAACTGCCCTGATCTGGGAAGTTACAAGCCTGGCACTATGCATTCTTGTAGTATTCTCTTTATCTTGAAGTACACATAGCAGGAGATCCATTGCTGAAAGGATAACAATGCAGTGATTTTCTTTGTACACTTTCTTTCCAGTGGTTCCATTAATAGGCTTATGTAATGCGCTGTAAATAATTAAGTAGATACCTACTAATAAGAGGGAGATTAGTTGCTAATGGCCATAGTGCTGTCAACTTCAGCTGGATACATGACAAAAAGGCTAAAGGTCGACTGAAGTCCCTCTTGGGCCAGGAAGTCTGAAGCACATGTTTGGGACAGAAACGGCATCTCTCACAAAAGAAAAGCCAAGGAAGGAGGAAAGCAGGTTAAACAAATGAGAGAGGGGAACAAATATTACGTGACTTGTCAGTGGCAACTCCTAATGCTGGAATCAATTGAACTCTGAGATACTCGGGTCATTACTACAAGAAGAAAATAAACCAGTGTAAACAGTTCTATCCAAATGTAGCAGCAGGACTGATGAAAAAAAATAACGCCATCCAGTTGTGAAGTGACATCTCAGATCAGGCAGCATCCATGACTTAAAACTGTTTCTGTATGGTACCTCCATATACTGTATCCTTCCTAAAAATGCATAAAGGAGAACAGAAAAGATTCTCATTTTTCTCAATTCACCTGCTCTTTAGCAAATCTGTCATACTGGACTAAAGAGCAGGAAGCAAAATGATTCACCTCACAATGAAAGAGAGCTTAAAGTTGGAATTGTTTTCATGCATGTTTTTCCCATATGATCAATATGTGAGCTCTGTATCCTCTATGCTGTTCCACTGAAAGCTGCTCTTAAAACTTACGATTTCAAAACATTTTTGTATTCTTTTTTCCTTTTTGGTTAGGGCTATCTATGATAATCACATCTGAGAGTTTTATTCTGTAACTCTCTTGCCTAAGAAATGCTTAAAATCAAAATCAGAACTGAGGTACCAATGCAATTAAAATTTACAGCTTAGAAATCCAAATAGGCAACTTCTGGTGCAGACTTGAGTCTGCAACACTGAAATAAGTCTGCCCATATATTCCATGGGGGGTGAGGGGGAAAGAAAATATTACACGGTAATTATTTTGAAGAGGCATTCTTCCAAACATTATTTCATTTATTGAAAACTCTTATTTTAAGCTTTTGTCTGGAGACCGTTCGGCCATTTTAATAGTATCATATTTTAAACGAGTTTAACGGATTTGAATTTCTTTTTCAGAGCCTATATCAGTAACACATTTTCTGTTTCATGACACAAACAGGTACTACTGTGCACCGAATTATCTTTAACTCACCACAATACTTGGACAGTGCTTCACTTGTTCTGTAATTTATAGGTCTGATCACTTCAGGTTTTGTTCCAGGCCTCTCCAAGATCCGCGGGCTGCGCACTTCCCTCAGTGCATCGCTCTTGTTCTGCCAGTCACCGTGCTGGCTCCACGTTCAGAAGCATATTGACTAGAGAATTGATCTTCTGACCTGTAACTCACTGAATGGCCTCGCTCCCTTCTACTGAATAGATCTGCAGCAAGCTGCTCTTTGAGGTCACTTGATTCTGATCTTCTAACCATTTCTAAACATCATTTGGAGGTCACAGAGTGACAGGACCTTTACTTTATTTGTTTCTCAGCCTTGCCACAGAAGGTAGGGGATAGCAGTATGGATTTCACATGTTCTTTCAAAAAAGGGACTATGATATTTATTGGCTGTGGTATAAACGTACCAGGTTAATTTACAGAAGAGAGAGAAGCAGCAGAAAGTCTAAGAGAAAAAATGATGTCTTTTGGAACTGCAGGAAGTCCGTGACAAATTCGCACATAAAAGTTCACATAAACAGCCACTACATGACAAAAAAAGCGCCAAGATGAGTATAAAGGTACATATGATTGTTTTAAGAGATATATGTCTCTTCACCAAAACAGAATATGGAAATATATTCTGAATATATATATTATTTTTAAGATATTAGTTATGGGTTTCCTTTAAAAACAGATTTCTAGAATTAAAGAATACTTCAAATCTGTTTTCTTTTAAAATCCTAGACCCTAAAGAGCGAGAACTCACTGGCATAAAATTCTGACCAAAAACTCACCACAGAAATTGTTAGGTCAGACAGCTTTGTTATGCCAACTCCCACTGGAACTACAGGTTTCTCAGCTTGTATGCCTGAATTTGAGTTTGCCACCGGCTAGATGCTCTCACTCCCTATTTTGAGCTGAGGTTGATTACTTCACCTCTCAGTCGCACTGTTTTTAAAAACGAGACCAATACACTGCCGATATCCACCATTTCAGCAGAGAGAGAAGGCTGGACAAAACACTTCACAGGCATTTGGCAGCACTAACAGTGTCTGAGGTTTTATCTGAAGTGTCCAAGGTTAGTACAAAACTGCCAAATTAAAACACAGCATTTCGACACCACCTTGGAGGCTACAGGACAGGAGATTCCACATTGTTGTCACACTTAGTCAGCAGTAATACTCCGCAGAGCTTCCCAAAACACAGTTTTGGTAAATACATATGACATTTATTACAAATATGTGGGGGTATAGCTCAGTGGTAGAGCATTTGACTGCAGATCAAGAGGTCCCCGGTTCAAATCCGGGTGCCCCCTTAAAATCCTTTTTCAGGCTAGACATGAGGAAGCTATTTTTTACAATAAGGGTAGTAGATGACTGGCCCAGGTTGCCCAGAGTGGTGGTGGACGCCCCATCCCTGGAGACATCCCAGGCCAGGCTGGACAAGACTCTGAGCAGCCTGAGCTGGGTAAAGATGTCCCTGCTCATGGCAGGGGGATTGGACTGGATGGGTTTTGAAGATCCCTTCCAACCCAAACTATTCTGTGATTTTATGATTCAACTCACCAGCATGTTATAAAGACAGCTTAATTGATAGAAAAGGCTGCTGCAACATCGTGAAGTCTTACTTGGGATCTGGACATGTTTGGAATAGGAAGAAGCAACTTTCATGGCAAAATTACATGTAAATTAATAGCACATGCAAACAGCCAGGCCATGACAAACGCAAAATCCTCTTTGCGAGTACTCATGTACCTGAATCTGTGAGAGAATGTTGTCCAGTACTGCTCCTAACCCAGGTAAAGAACATTTACTGAAGTACGGGGGCAGACAGCACATCAGAGTCAACAGCACCAGGGGAAGGATATTCAATTAGTGGCATATCTAGGTCTGCAATTCGAAAGTTTTAGCTTTGGTGTTGGTGAGATTATTCCTTCTTTTTATGCCCCACAAGCCACAGAGCATACGTCTTTCAAGATATTGTGCAAGCTGTGTCCGGAAGATATTTTTTTGTTTGACCAGAAACAATCCCATTATGCCTCTGATGCACAAGCTAAAGTACAGTACACACTACCTTAAAATACTTTTAGAAATTATCATCACTGTCTATACAGCTGTAAACTGGTGCGGTATGGTCATCATGGCTCCAGCCAACTCAGCACACTGTGGGCACTTGCAGAATTTCTGGGGCCCATGACTGGGAAGCTTATCTGAATAATACCTGAAGAGCTCTAAGTTTTGTTAAGCATACAGAAATGAAAGTTTAATTCCTACCTTACAAATGCAAGCAAATAGTAGAAATTCTCTCCTGCTAGCTCCTCTGAATCAGTATGTGAACTTTTAAAAATGTTTTATAGAAAAATTTCAATGGAAAAGAAATTTTACTGAAAATGTTACACAACAGCTTTCAGCAGTAACGTACACTTTGTATGTTTCGAGCTAGGAGCTACTTAAACTGAAATGTCTATTGATTTATTTACTAAATAGAACAAGTCATATTTCCACCTAAAACCTCTGTCCAGTAATTCATAAGTACGTTCTTTTTGATTTGTCATGGAATTTAGTATTCACGAAAACAAAATACTAGTATAGCACAACCTTCATGCGGACAACATGAGAAACAAATCGGAAAATCACCCCACAAGCTGGCTAATTCAAAAGCAGACAATCAAAGTCAGCTACATGGCTTAAAATTTTATGATTACTGTAAATGGACATTTCCAAACTTATTTCAGTGTGAGAAACAGCAGCATATCTCACTGTCATAAAAATACACAATAGCCAAGACAAAAAAAAAAAGCCATTTGAGTTATGTTAATGTGTTTGGATAGCAGATTGGTTTGCCTCTAAATAGCCTCCTCCTTTGGATTCAGCAGGCTGGTAAACACCATAAACTGAGATTATGTACTGGCTGCTACCACTGTCTAAGAACATGGTTGTTTTAAACAGCCATGATAGTTTTCAAACTATGTGTTTTAGAATGCTGAAAAGTTCAATTTGACTCAATCATTTAACTTGAAACCTGTAAAAAAAGCAGACATAGTTCAACTGTTTAATCTCTAATGGCAGTGAACTGTTTTGCAAGATCTGTTCTTTATCACTGCAGTAGAAAAACAAAAATGGAAAGAAAAGATGAAGTATTGCTCACAGCTAATTACATTGAAGTGAAGCTAGAGATGTCCTTTTTTTTTCCAATAAAAAGGCATACTTAAATTTTACTAGCTGAAGAAAAAAGATGACATCAGAAGAGCATGTAGAATATGACAGGATCAAGACATTTGTTTCAAAACATTTCACCAAAACACTCCAATTTCAAAGCTAGCTTTAGTTTTAGACTGTTATAGAGAAGCAACCTTAATCCTACTTACCTGTTATATCCACTACAACGAGCACGGCATAAGAGTTAAATGCATGGAAACACAATTCATGACAGTCTTAGAAAGCTAGAACTTCCTGAGAATGAAAACACAATGGACCATATCCTTAAACTCTACTAATATACTTAAACTGGCATAATCTAGAACAGCAATTAGATCCTCTAATTTACCACCTTGATTAGTCTACCATCCATACCAGTACCCCAGTCAGCACAGCACAAAGGGAACAAAGTAGTTCCATTCCGCTTTCTCAGACCTTAAGCTCCACAGAGCCCCTCTCAGATTTGTCATGAGGATGTGTATGTCCTTGCATAAACTTGTTTTAATAAAAGAACTGTTAATGCAGAATATTTAAACTTAATAATAACTTAAAACTATTAAGCAGTTTTAAACACATTAGAGTAACAGTGTAGGTAAGTAAACATGCTTACCTCATGTGGATTGGTGTAGCCCAAAAGTAGATTTGCTGCTTTAATGTCACCATGAACATACTCATTTTCATGTATATATTCCAAAGTATCCAACTAAAAAAGGAGAAGAACAGAAAACATCATCATCATCATCTCCACTCTGCCCCTAACCCTACCACCAAATAATTCTCACTTCTTCAGTGAAACCAAAGGCTCTACAGACTGAGCTGTGTGGTTTGAGTAAGAGCACAAGGGCCACCTGGTCTGTCCCCATCAGGCACAGAGCCGATGGGAAATCATAAACAAGCCATATATTTGCATGAGGTATCCCTGGGTAGCTACCTGTGAGTATCAGCTTCTAAGGTCACAAAGCAAGAATGAAACTAGTACTTTATAAACACTGGAGGAAATGGTGAGACCACCAAGCTCTTAAAAAGAACATATAAACCTTCAGGGCTGATTGAATAATAATTTGATCCTGCCAGTTATTATATGGCCTGCATTTCATGTCTCCATTCCCCTGCATCATCATCCTTCTTCAGGTCCTTATTGAGATACGGTAGCCCTAATTGTTATTAAAAAACACATTTGCACTTGGCAACTCATACAAAAGACAACCTAATCCTGGCTTTTGGAGAGTCCAAAGAGTGTTACAAGTTTCTCAGTTATGTGACTACAAACCCTAAATTATTTAGGTTAAAAGACACTAAGACACTCTTTCTGCGAAAACTTGTCATTTTTACTCAGAGTTGCTCTTCCTGTAACATACGACCACTGCCTCTACTCCACGTGCTGTGCAGCTCTGTTCAGTAATAACAGCCTTTCTCAATACAAATGATATTACAAAGGAGCACAAATACAATATTCCTTTAATGTGTGCCAGTTTACACACATTTGAAAACAAGACTGATATTTGCAGGCTGGCCTAGTCCTGGTCTGTACAATCAGTGTGTTCAAACACACTGAAAATTTTGCATTCAGGCATGCAATTGTGAACTTTGACAAATATGGATGTCTAATACAATAGCCTTCAGACACGAAAGAAAAAATCAATACATGTTAAAGCATATGAGAATAGGCTTACACATCTCAGTCTAGACACACATTTTGAAGTGTATGGTCTTTTAACCTATTAGAAAAAAAATTTAGTTTGAGCCCACCCACTTGCAGTCTGCAGAGGTTCTTGAGTTTCTTCAGCTTTTATTTTTAAAAAAGATGAAAAATCAGAAAATACATAGCATTTACACGTGTTTAATTCTAAACTCAAGATCTAGCTAAAGGAACTATATTAGAAAGACAATTTTCTAGTTGAACTCAGCAAGTTTGAGACATAGCAGTTTCCTCTCACTCTGTACATACTATTCGTGCCCCAAGTTGCAGAACAGTCTCCTTCTTAAATCTGCCTCCGCAATCTTCGAAGATTCTTTGAAGGTCTTCCCCCAGTCTCTCCATGACCATGAATCTATAGCTACCAGGAAATAAAGAGAGAAATCCTTTAAGACAAGACTGCAAGTTTGCATCAGATTGAAAGGACTTCAGTCAATTTGAGGCTTAATTACAATTCATCCATCACATTACCTTTTTCCCTTGTACTCAGCCAAGCCTGATCCCCAAAACACTGGAATTCCTAAACATCTTATTTTTTTGAGATTCATCCATTTTCTTACTGTAATAATAACAAAAACACAACATTGAGTTAAAGGTTGCTAGAGTATTTCAGTTGGGGTGTGGGGTTCTTTTTGCTGGTTTTGTGTTCGCTATCAAGCCAAGACTTCGAATGAAACAAATACGACTTATTTGCCAGTTTGTGTAGGAAACAATTCAGACCATAACTTTACTCTGAATTTCTCTACATTCTGCAAGACACGAAGCAGGTTTTTGTTCTAGCAATGTGGTACTTCGTTCTCCTAGAAGGCAGATAAGCAATTATCAATAGCTGAAGAAATAATTCATTTAGAAGCTCTACTTTATTCAATACAGAATGCTTCAAGCTATCTCAAGTGCTTATGTCTACCAGCAAACTTAAGTCATCTAAAGTCTTTAGGACAGTTCTCATTAAAAAAAAAAATCACATCCATGCTTAAGTGTCTGTAGAATCAAGTGCCTTGATTATTACTAAATCCTGTGAAGATTACACACACTCTTAGCTCTGCACATGGAAAGAGTTACTAGCAGAAATACGGTCACCAATTAGTCCATGTAGTACCTGTGTTCAACATTCATTGTTGTGCACTCCGCAGTGTACACATAATAAATCTGATGTGCTTCTGTTGTCCCTTCTGATCAGAAAAGACCATGAAGACATTCAAGTAAAGAAACCTATAGCCATTTAAAATTATAGCGTCAACTAGGACTAGTTCAGTGTATATGGAATGAGCTGGCTATCAAGCTCTAAAGCAACAGTTTTTATTAGATGTAGTCAAACCCAAATTTTTCTTTAAATCTTCCTGAATCAAACTGATATGTTACTTACTATGCTCTAGTTTTGCAGCCCGCTGGTAAAATTTCAGTTCAGAAAATAAGGGGCCATTTTCAAGATATTCCTGTTGAGAAATAAACAAACTTAGTATCAAAAAATGCATTAGAAAGACAACGGTTTCTAATGAAAAGTGTATGAGAAATTCAAAGAGGATGAACCCCCCTTTTTCCACCTCCCATATACCATACCATGTGAAATGTAATTTTAATAGGTAGCTAAGAAGAAAAGTTGTTTGGCAACGCCTTTTCAGAAACAACACAGATTCTTTCAGGAATTATTTAAGACACTATTTTCAGTAATACTGTAGATCAGGTGTGTTTAAGTTCAGAGTCTGACTTTGCTTATGAAACTGTTGAGGGCAGTAACCAAGGAAAGGAAAGAATCAAGTCAAAGAAATACTACGTGTCAGGGAAATGCCAAATACATCCCCAAGCAGAGAAAGTAGATTAAGTTACAAAAAAAACCCCCAAAAAACAGGGAAAAAAATCCAAAAGCCACAAGCATGAAATACAGACCCAATGGTGAAAATAAGGATAGATAATTAAGAGAAAGGACTGCATAGAAGTTAACAATTTAGAAATGAGATCTGCACATTACCACTTTAATTACATGCACTGCATCATCTTCTACAGGAATATGAGTTTGGGGGGAGGCTGCAAAATGAAAAAGAGATGGAGATCAAACTGTATGCAACAAAATATAATTGCAAACAAAGACCAAGCTAGGGTCATATAAGGTGACCAAAAAAATACACTCTGAAGATACCCAACATTTTGTCTGAATTCTTGTTTTTAAAGGTCAGAGTTTTGCCAAGTTCAAAGAAAAACAAAATGAAAACAACACACACACACAAGTTTTAATTAACAAGTCCAGAAACTATTTTAACCCACATTTTCAGAACTTTCTCTCTCAATGCTAATTAAGGAATAAGCAGGATGTCCCCACTGCAGGTTTGCACCACAATGAGGCATTCCATTATAACGGATGATGTTTAAGTCACTGCAGTCAATTGGATAACCTCTGTGCGTGGCTGCTGTCAATCCACTGTCGTGACAAAGACACCACTTAAAAGTTACAACCTACATTATGCCCTTGACAGGATTGTCTGCTTTCCTTTATTACAAATTAATTTGGCCCTGGAACCTTGATTTCCGTCCTGACATTCTTTAGACCCTGGCCTAAGTTAGGGGTAGCACAGCCAGCACCTGCCTAAAAGGGAGACGAGGGATTTTGCCTCTTAGTGCAAGTAGAGATTTCAAAACAATAATTGACCACATGTGCCAATTACAGCCCAGGAGACAGAACCTCTCTGCACAGACAATGCAATCCTATTTTCTTCTGACCCTGAGAGAACTATCAGTTCTCTCTGATACTACTGAAGCTACATGGAGCTATACTGGGATTAAAATTTAATGAGACTAAATCATCTTTCAGAATCATCACTGAAAAAAACTAAAAAGAATACAGTTCCAAGGAAATAAGTGTCCCTTTCAAACTTCTTATAATGATCAAATACCAACAACAGTCCAGGTGTGAAACACTTCAACTATGAGCACACACAAAAATAGACTACTTTTATCCGCATAATAAAAATCAAGTAAACTTAGATCTACTCAAACCAACCAAGCTTACATTTTTTGATGGTCAGGGAACAAAAATATTTTTATAACAGACTCCTTCAGCTGCCATCTTCCTTCAATTCTATTCAGCAACTGGGTTGAATTTGGCAGCATACACACCCCAAACACCCCACTGCCTTCTGCTTGACACTTTCCCATGTGAATTCTTCTGTGCTAATAACTCATTAAGATAAAATGAACATATCCTGAAACAGTAGCTCTGGAAGGTGTGAACTATCCACAGACTCAAATGAGTAGCAGTCACATTCAGAATACACTTTAAAACTATCATGCAACCAGGAAGGAAGTTTTGGTAAACTTTGTTCTTACCATATTATTGCATGGAATTGGGAATTAAGGCACAGGTGCTTAAGTCTTTATCTTTCTCTGCCACATGTAGGCTGTGTGTTAATATCTGAAGACATTAGCTTAAAAGAACACATGCCATGTGTTTTGTTATATTCAACAACATCACATTACGCAAACAGAATTAGATGTGCTCCCTTGCTGACACAGATCAGCAAAGAACCTATGTATAAGAAAATGTATTTTAATACCAAGTTACTTAACAGAGGTTTGGTAGGTATAGAAAAGTACCAAATTTAAATGTATTTGAAAGAGTCTGATCTAACTTCCCTGTAGACATCTTGACATTTTATAAAGAGAGGCCTCGTTCATGGTAATCTGGAACAGACAGTAACAGCTGTCAGGGTAAGGAAGAAGAGCAATTAACGGGAGGTAGCCCAGCAAAAGGGTCTAACCCCCACGGTTCTTACGCTATGCCAGCGTGGATGCTTTTTGGAGTCACACTGAAAGAATATTGTGAAGAAAAATAAAACCAAAACTAACTGGCAATCATTACAGTGTGAAAAGGGAGAAAAGTCAAACAAAGCTCAACAAGACACAGGAACAGATGCTCCATAAAATGGGTAACACGGCATTCAAATCTACAAAAGGAGAAACAGTGTTATTATTTTTACTGCACATGTATGAAACAAGGCATAATATTCACAATGAATAACACTCTAAACTTCTTACACAATTAACTGCATACACACAGATAGGCAAAAGCTGCATGCGTACCTTTTGTAACATCATTTTAATTAACCATTCATATATCAAGCAGCAATACTTTAGCCACTGCTCAGAAATAAGACAGACTATTTTTTGTCCATACACATACATAAATTGTTTTTTAAAAATTGTCTCATTACTATGTATAGTTACTTAACAGACTGGAAAGGCTCCCAAGGTTTAACAAACAGTCTGATTACATACCTCATAGACCACCACCACATACTCTCCTGCGAGTTTAGCTCATAGTTAATTACTGTATACTCGTAATTAGCCATGTGCTAGCCTCGTTCTGTGTGGTAGCACATGGCTATTTATAATATTACAATCAGTTAAATGCTAGACTGCAGGACAGTAAGCAGACACCCTGCAGGAGAGCAATGCTGATAGGCGGGAGGTCTCTGATGGCACATAAGTACACACACAGAATACCAGGAGCACTATATGGTGAAATTATGTGTGCAAAGGATATCTTAAAATAGCATAACAAGTGTGAGAGTTCCCAGTTTACAGTTCATGGTGCTTTTATCAACTAGAGATGCACAATCTCCTTACATCTTGGGGGAGGTGTGTTTATGTAAGCGCACAATTGAAACCATTGTCTGCACAAGTGTTAACTGGGAACACTGGTGCAAGATGAAGCTGTGTAGGGGGCTGTGGCTGTTTTTGTGAGGCTCGTTCTTGCATGCGACAAAACACTGGCAAAGGGCAAAGCTCTATTTTCCCTTCATCCCACCGTTGCAGCTACCATGCCAGTGAAAAGCATACAAATTTAAAATGCACTCTAAAATAAAGCAGTGCAGAAGGATTCACATTCTTTGCCATAATTTCCAACTGTTATGCCTACACAACACAGCAAATAACTTACCTCAAATTAACCCATGTCTAGAATTCCCTAGTTTGACCCAGGCACAGCAGTTATGGTCTTATCATCCACTTTAATCGAGAATTTCATCCATTTTGTTGCTGAGTGCCACAACCTTAATTAATGTAGCTTTCTAAATGTTAATAAGACATGGTAACAAAAGAGTGTTTCTGGATGATCTGTGATTTCCTACAACCACACAGCACAATTGCATGCAGTCTGACAAAGCAACGTGCCAGCTCTATTTGCCAGTTCAAACGTGCTTGTTGTAGTTTTAGCAGTTAATTTGTGGCAGTCACATTTGGAATATGGCGAAATATTTTCAATGGCTCTCACAGAACCAGTTTTGTTGACAAAGTTTACACAGTGGAAAAGAAAACAGCATTGATTTGGCAGTTTGAAAAAACATCCCTGCTCCTGTCCGCAGCTGGTGTCTTTGCCACTGCTGGATGTTTTGACGATATTTGTTTGGGAAACATGAATAAAACAATTTTCAGAAGTTCTTGGGTTGCTAGTATTTAATTCATTGGTTAACTAATCCTGAGGAATGGTATTGTCAGCTTAGTTTTAAAAACTAACCTCAAAAATGCCACACTTCAAAGTTACAGGCTACCTATAAAAAAAGCTGGAAAAATTCTGACCCTGCTTAAGTCAAGCCAAGAGCTGTTAAATTCATCAGCTAACAAACACAGGGGAGTACTGCTGAGAGCACCTAACAATAAAGAACAATCTAAGTTGTAGTAATACACTTACTAAAAACAAAATGTGCACAAATAAATTAAAAGTAGCATCTGTGATTTAACACACCACTTCAAATATTTCCTACATATGGAGTGTACTAAGGCAAATATTTAAAGGCGAACAAAGCACATTGCTGCCCCCCAGACGCCTTTGTGACATCCAATACTTCCCAAGAACTGAAGCATTCAGTGTTTGAAGGGTGTGTACAGTCCATTTTTAATGTCACCTAATGAAGATCTGTTTCTCTGCTCACTTTAAAGACACATCATCATTTCCTGAACAGACTTGCCTGAGTAAGGTTTATGAATGGGGTTTTTTTAGATTATTGTTCTAGGTAGCTTTAAGAGTGTTGAGTTTCATTATACAAATTACATATACATAGCCCTCTGTACCATGCTTGTGAAACCATCTTCCACAAGACCTAACTAAACTGGTTTTGGTAGAAAATTTTGCTTAACTGCTAAACTATTTTGCAAATATCTCCAAGTTAAGAACATTCAGCACTGGTAAGAAATTTTACTACCTTTCTCACTCATCTTTCTACAAAGCCTTGATCTTGATTCACCCGAGCCAAAGTTTTGTATTCCACAGCAACAGAAGCCACTGTTTGACTTTCAAAGTTAATTACTCTAAGCTGGAATAGGTATGACACATTCTTTAACCCCAGGCAGAAAAGCTTGGTATGGTCTGCTCTTACAGCCCTCTCAGATGGGAGTCCAAGCCTCCAATATTTAAAACTTGATGCACAAACTGTTTTCTGGCAAGATTCTGCTCCAGCCCATCTGCTCGTCTGACATGGTGCCCACTCAGAAGATAAAATGCCAGTTGCAGTGTGGTACAGGTGCCAAAGACAACTGAAGGGAGTGCCTTCCATCAGGCAACAGGTGCCCTATCGTTCCTCCGAAGCTCCTCCTGTTATTATATAATACTTCTCAGAAATGCATCCTCCACTGAAGAGAAAACAAACAATCAAACACACACACAACCTGCTCACTTGTGTAAAAAAAGAAAAAAAAAGAAAAAAGAAAAGAGGCACCTTTAAGAGATGCCTCTCTAAGAGATGGAGCAGACTGATCCTGTACCATGTGGTCAGCCCTAAGTAATTACCAAGTAGTAAAATTCAGCTAAATCTATGATTTAGTTTGCCCACAGACAGGGTGAAAAAAAATGGGTTATCTACTCTCTATATGTGTATTTATATAGTTTAATATTAGCGAATAAATCAAAAAATTCTTTCCTCAAGTGGTGTTTGTCTGCCACTGAATTTATTTCCACACTGAGGTTCACATCTGCAGGTACAATGAAACCTTTGCCAAAATGCATTTTAACCAGACAGCTACCTGCTAGTGCTATTAATTACAAGTTTTTGCTATTAATATTCTTTCCATTGAGTTTATAAAAATCATGCTGAACATATACTTTAGGTATCACTTTTACTGCATTTTTAATTCATTTGCCATACTACAGTAAATATTTTCAGTGAAGTTAATTTAAGCAACTGCTGAAGTACTTAATTTCTATAGAATCAATTGCTAAAGCTGGTTTCCAAAGGCAAACCAAGGAATGAACAGTATGACAATGACAGAATGTGCTCCCATCAATGCTTCACTTCCCTGACACATGTACACCCCTGCTCACAGCCATGGAAATTACTCTTTCTGAAATAGAAACAACCTTTTTCTCACACCTCAGCCTGATTCCTAGAACATCAGGCCTCAGAATATCAATGACAGAGACAGAAAAGGCCACAAACACATTATTTTCCTCTTCCTGGAATATGGGATGGGGGAAGAAAAAAGGAAAGGATAGTGGGCTGGTTATACTGGTGAGAGATCTCCAAGTAGGGCAAAAATTCGACTGTGACTTTATCAATATGGACTTTCCTGAGCTTCCCATATTGTAACAACACATGCAAAAATAGCAGTCAAACAGCAACATCTAAACACCTGCTGCAAAGCCAGACACAAAAAAATCATTTCAAAACCTAAAACTTAGCAAGTTGCATTACAATACACACACATACACAATACATTTACAATGTAATAAGTTCTATTTTAAAAGACACTATCTAACAAACATGTATGCATATAATATAAAAACTAAATAATTTGCAAAACCATCCGTTCCATGAGCAAGAAGCCTGCAAACAGATAGTGCTGCGTACAGCAGATTTCACTGTGACGGTGGAATTTTAACAAACCATTGCGTGACCTTTCTGCGTTTAAATTTTCAGTCCAAATTGTGCATTAATAGAGTGCTTGCAACAGGACTAGAGAATGATTTATATAAAGACTGGTGTTAATTACTGACTGTGATCAGGAAGATAAATGAGATAATGTGAGGCTCTCAGTAGCACCCTCCTCAACTCTTGCTTAATTTTCCAGTGTACTGCCACTGTTCTCCACAGGGCTACAAGCTAGTAGTGAGACCACCAATATGTCACATTCTTCCTCAGTTGCTCTCTATTCTGTTCCTTCTTATCAAGGGATAACAGCTCTGAAGTGTCTCACAACAAATTAGTACCAGTAACAAAAATAAAATAAAACTTCTAACATACAACAGCATAGTTAATTCTCACTTATGATCCATATTGCTCTCACTACAACAAAAGCAATTCTTGAATGAACATCTCTACATGGCTTATATTATTCTGGCAGCAGAGGAAGGTCTCCTCTTCAGTACTGTGAGGAATCGGTATTTGTGAGCCTTCTGCTGCTGGTCAAGGGAAAAACACAAAGGAATCAAAGGGAAGGAACAAATCAACAAAGAAACAGATAAAATGGCACAAATGGGAAAGAAGAAGAACAAAACCAGGGAAAACATTTGTGAGGCAGGATAGAACTTGTAGGTAGCAGTTACTTCCAAGTATATAATTAGAAGTTTAGAAGCCCTACACCTGGAGAAACTATTTGCATCCTAGGGCTAATGGTCAGTAAATGGCATTCAGCAGCTTTGATTCACTGAACAAAAACTTTGATGGCATGCAGCCCTTGTAAATATATTTTGCAGAGATACTGTAAAATTTTTCAAGAACATTGTTATAGATTAATGGAGTATGGAGTACACTTAATGGGAAATTAAGCTATAACAACGCACATCAAAATCTTTACACCACTACAGTAAAAATACTTATTAAAAGATATAGCTGGCGAAGTTAACCTTTAATTTCATAAAAGGGCTGTGCTGTTCATATCTGGCAGGCAGGCGAACTTGTCTGCACTCTCCTGTCTCGCTCACCTCTCTTCAGCTCTTTCTGGATTAGCTTCTCTCTGAAAGTTTAGTGGCCCTCTCACATCTCACTGTATACACACTAAAAACTAGTCTGAACAGAACAGAGAAAGAAGGTGCCTCTCAGCACTGAGCACCAGTATCTTACTCTCAAGCTTTGACATCTACTTCACTCCCCTTGACTCTCAGAGACAGCTGAACGTTTTTGTAAGATTAAGCCCCAAAAAAACCTACTGAAAGGTATACTTTTCATAATAAAAACACACATCAGAGATAAAGAGATGGACTAAACACTAGCAAACTATTGTTGCTGTTATGCTTCTTGGATTAAAACTGATTTAGTCCTGGCCAGAAAATCACATTTCCAGTAACAGGAAACCCAGAGCACTCCAGAGCACAAGACTGGCGTAAATCCAAAGTGGCAGCTCATGAAAGCATCCCCATTACTTTGAAGAGCATCAGCTGGCAGTGCTCGTCGCAGCCTGACAGCAGCACCCTGCCTACCCCACAAAAGCTCCACGGAAAAGCTCACTAGAAGCCAGCAAACTGGGCTGGACAGCCCACGGACAACACGCTGCACTGTCAACAACAGGGTGCTATAAGCGTCAGAAAACCACAATTCAGCACAGATGAACACCAGCATGTAAACAACAGTAACTTTGAAAACTCATTCATGGCAGAAAGCTCCAAAGAAATGTACACAGCCCCCTTCTATCACCACCAGTATTTTACCTAAATAAATGAGGCCAAATCCTCCCTGGCCGATCTGACTGCCCAGCCGCCAGACTTTTCCTTCCGTGTCTTTCAGGATCATGTCTTTGGGGAGAGGAACCGGCAGCTTGTACCTGCCTCTATCCTTAGGCGGCATCGTACCTTGAAGGGAGGGGAGAAAACGAAAGGAAAAAGTTCACTTTTGTCAGAAGAAACAAAACACCCCTCGATGTTCTTCGCTCCGCGGGAACCAGCGCCCCGCGATCCCCTCGGGGCCTTTCAGCGCAGCAGCGGGCGGGCCGGCTCCCTCACCGCGGCCTCCCCTCCAACGGCCGCCGGGACGGAGTCGGCCCCCCGGCCCGTGCTCGGCCCCACCGCCCGCTGCTCCCGCACCCACCTCCGCAAGGCCCCCGCGGCCTCCCCGCTACAAACTTCCCGGCGGAGAACTTCCTGCAGTCCGGGCCCAGCCGCCGAGCGCCTGCCCACAGCAGCAGAAGGGGAAGCCCCGGGGCGGGGAGCGGGCCGGCCCGGCGGGCGGGAGTCCCTGAGCCGCCCGGTTCCCCTCCGCGCGGCGGGGAGCGGGAAGAGCGCGTGCGGTTTCCCGCCTCCACCGCCCGCTCGCGCAGCGACACTCGCCTCAGAGGGAAGCGCACAAGTTGTAATGGCGAACCTGACCCCCCAGCCGCCTTTGCTCGCTCTCTTTTAAAGGCGCACTTTGCAAGTGAAGAGGGTTTTTTTGTTTGTTTGGCCTTGGGTTTTCGTGTTGTTTTCTTTTCTTAAATTTTCCTGGGGTGGATTAGAAGGGGGGTGGTCAGCAGGCCAAGAGAGGTTCTCCGTCCCCTCTGCTCTGCCCTGGGGAGACCACACCTGGAATATTGTGCCCAGTTGTGGCCCCTCAGTTCCAGCAGGACAGGGAACTGCTGGAGAGAGTCCAGCGTGGCCACCAAGATGCTGAAGGGAGTGGAGCATCTCCCGTGTGAGGAAAGGCTGAGGGAGCTGGAGAAGAGGACACTGAGAGGTGACTTATTCATGGTGATCAATATATAAAGGGTGAGTGTCAGGAGGGTGGAGCCAGGCTCTTCTTGGTGACAACCAATGACAAGGAGTAAAGGGGACAAACTGAAACACAAGAGGTTCCACTTAAATATGAGAAGAAACTTCTTCATGGTGAGGGTGTCAGAGCCTGGCCCAGGCTGCCCAGGGGGGTTGTGGAGTCTCCTTCTCTGCAGACATTCCAACCCGCCTGGACACCTTCCTGTGTAACCTCATCTGGGTGTTCCTGCTCCATGGGGGGACTGGACTGGATGAGCTTTCGAGGTCCCTTCCAACCCCTGACATTCCGTGATTCTGTGAAACTGGTTTGGCACACACTGAATAAGTTCATCAGGTTGTTCCCTACCTGAGGTAAAAAGAGGCATTTCCGTGCACAGCAGAGACTTCTGGAGCTGAAACAAAGCCACAGAACTGTCAAGGTGTCACCTCTCAGGCCACTTCAACCTCAGGTCTTTCTGCCATCAGGCCACCCCCGTGGCTCCATCGTGTCCCAGCAGTGTTCCTACATGCAAAAACATAGATACTTATCCAAAGCCAATGTTCAACACCTGCCGTGTTTGCACCGGTTGAGGAGACAAAGACTCATGCTGCCGGGAGGACCAGGAGCCATCAGCAGCCCCACAGAAGAGGCCATGACCACCTCGCAGACCAGCAGCCATCGCTCTGTGAAGGTACAGAAGACAAGATACACCATAGTCTGTTTCAGCATTGATGTATAGTAACACATACACTCTGATGCTGTTTTGGAATAGTTAGGTCAGGCTATGTAACATCCCTTTGACTGATACAACACAGATACCTACATAGGTAGCTAAGGTTTAAGATCTTCAGTTTAAGTTTTTCCTCTTACTACCAAAAGAAGATAAATTACAAATTTACAGCATCAACTCCATCCAAATACAAAAGTAACTGAAAATGTAGCCATCTTTAATACAATGTAGCTCTTTTGTAACTTGTACAGTTTAACATTATCATATAGTATAAAAAGACTTAAAGTATTTACCCCACAAATAACAAAATAGTTGTAGTGGGTATTTTTATTATTTTTATTTAGTTAAGAGGGGTACGTGGTGTGGTTTTTTGGTTTATTTTTGTTTGTTTATTTTTAAGGAACAGACAGAAGGCTAAAGATTCTGAAACTTTTATCATTCATTACAAGAGTTTAAAAAAGCCCTCAAAGGCAGATGCACAGGAATGTAATAAGGGCTAATAATACTACTCAGCCAAAAAACCAATATTTACTAAAAACAAAAGTTTTCTGCACATACCAGACCACTTCTAAGAAGTTTATTTGTCACTTAAGTACAGATGTTTACTAGTAAATAAACATAACTAAGAGAACCACAAAAAATTTATCTAGATCTCACTAACACATTTTTTATGCAACTCTGTTTTAGACAAAGCAAAACAAAAAAATTAACACATATACCAAAAAAAAAAACCACAACAAAAACAAAAAAAAACCCAGCCAAAATACCAAAAAAACCCCCAAAAGTTGTACCACAAAGATCAAATACTTTACCTAAGAAAAGCTCTAATCAACTTAGAACTTGATATTGGGGCATTTTGCCCTATAAATAGCACATCACTGTGTTTTGTGGGTGGGACTAAAAACCCCTATTTTCCTGTTGGGCTGAAAGGGAGACAGGACTTTTTTTTTCCCCTGCTAATCAAGAGCCAATTAGCAACCCTCCCAAGAAACATGAGCTTCATTTGGTCAGGTTAAAGCCTCCATTGCCTCTTAACAGTTGCTTTGAGTTAGCAGTTTGGGGATGCGATGTAGAGGAATGAATGGCCAAAATAATTATGAGGGTGGGGGGGTTGGTTGTTGTCTTCTGGTTTTCAGGAAAGCTCACTTAGGATAGAAGCAGTTTTCCTTCAAGTATTGTTGCCTAATTCAGGAATCCTTATAGGAGAAAGGTGTATATGCTAATGAGTGTATGAATATACGTGCAAATGAAAATACTATCAAATTACTGTTATTTTACTTACTAATGGCACAGTGCTGCAAACAGCTGAAGGCCACAGGCCTTTCTCATGAAGAATCTACTCCTCAGGCAACTCAGGTGGGCATTTTCTCATTACTCAGAGTTATATAAGTGGTGGAAGGAGCTTTGTTTAGCTGTTTGCTTTAGTGCTTTGTTAATTTTAGGGGTTTATTTGTTTATTTTGCTTCTTATGTGCATGCTGATATATAATATGCAAGGAAATTATCTGGCCATCTCTTCTAAGCTAATACAGGTATGTTTACTGTTATGTTATTGGAAAAAATTGGTGGTTCTCTACTCTTCAGGTTATTCTGTGGTTATCGCTGGTGTTCTGGGTTGGCTTTTCTGCAACATATATGCAGTGGTCTAGTTTGGGGATGCAGATATGAGTGTAGGTCACTTTATTTAATGGATAGCAGGACTTCTACTTGTTTTCTGTGTAACTTTTGAATGTACAGCTCTGCTCTCTAGCTATGTGTTCAAGTGTCTGATGCTGTTTAGTATCTCACCTTTTGGATTTGTAGATGCCCAAGAGGCTTTTCAAAAGCTGGAACTAAGCCTATTGGGTTCAGACTTAGGAAGCTTTATCCTGGTTTGTGACTCAGAAACAGCACCGTACTCCTAATATTCTTTCTAGAATAAGTTCTAGAGGATGGCAAAAAGCCATTGTGTATTATCATGAGTTGTGTTTAAAAAGTGTGGTGATATTCTTAGAGAGTGCTTTATTTAAATATTTAATAATACTGTGAAGCGTTTTTTTATCTGTCTTGAGGCTGTATTTGGTTTTGGTTTAAAGCACTGCATGTTAAACTTTAGGTCAATTTGCCATTTGTTTCAGGTTTTTTTCTTCCTTGTTCAAATATAACCTTGAGTGTAAATATTTCAGTCAATTAGATGAAATCTTGCAGTATCGGGTACACAAGCACCCTTAAATTTGCTATAGTAGGTGAGCAAACTTAACTTTTCTCACTGGTGCTTTGTGATACTTTTGTGGTATTTGACACTGATATTTTAGCACTTCCACATTTAATTCTCCTTCTTCACTCCAGATCTTCTTGCTTAAAATATCATGGCTAAATTTACACTAGAGATGTAATGTCTCTGTATTGAGACCATTGACAACAAAGTATTAAGTTCCAGACCGCCTCCTGGTTTTTGCTGAGAGATGTGTTTGTGTCTGTATGTCTGCAGAGAGTCCCACACGCTTACTGTGCTTGCTGCCAGCGTCTTAGAACTCTTAAAGTAACCACTTTTTACAGTATCAAGGGATTTCCAACATCCGGGGTCATGTTGCTCATCTCAGTCACTGTCTAGGTGCACTGACACCCATTTTAAAGACTCTTGACTCTATTTTGTGTGACTGGCCCCATGATTGTGATCACATAATTACAATAATTAGGAAGCTCACCTTAGGATATTATCAGAGCAACCCACCCAAACATAAGTCCATATGGTTTGAAGTAGCTAATGAGTTAGTTAATGTGCTATGTCCAGGAGTAATGGACACTCAATATGGGTGGCACAAAAACATAATTTACCAACTTCCTGACTGATTAAGGTTTTCTATGTAGACAGTTCTTGTATTTTGCATCTCACAACAAGTTCAGAGTATTAAAGGCTTTTATGTGTTAAATGGAGCAGAAGAAAGCAACTGAGACTTTTAAAAGACAGGCAAGAAATTAGTCCTCTCTTTAAAGAAAAACAAACAAACAAAAAAATTGGAGATCCTAGAACTATTGTCTTAAATATAATACTAAGAACAAATTATTTGAAAAACTCTCTCAAAATACAAGTAATAATGATGGCAATAGGTGAGATTTGCTTAAATGCTATGTAGCCTGAATGAATGAATGACTCCCACACTTCAAGAGGGGCTGCTGTGGCCTCTGTAACTTGTCTACCTGGTTTCCCTTGAATGCTCACCGTGCTGCTGGTGCCATGGAAATGTGTCATCAGTTTTACATCCTGAACTAACCAGAATATAGGATAATACAACAAGGTCAAACCTTCTGACAACAAAAGCACCAAAGTCCCTGAAACAGGGAAGAAGTGATTCCTGGTTTTTGAATGAGCTACAGAATCTGTCTGTCCCGTCAGAGTCAGGATTCCTCTCCCCAAGTGTGTTTCAGGTCTGGCATCATTTTAGTTCCTGTTGGGATGAGATGTTGCTCCCAGATTCTGTCACTATGACCGAAAAGACAGTCAGATGCTAGGTATGTTCTTTATCTCTTCTCGTATGTCAGAGGCTTTACTGCTCATACCTTTAGAAAGCAATTATTTATGAGGATTGAAGAAAAAGTGTTTTCTTAGCCAGGTTTAGTTACTTTCAGAAATGTGCAAAGTGATAACGTAAGTTTATTGTTGCTGTGGGAATGGATTGTTTTTTACAGGGGGAGCAGAATGTCTAGTGGTTAAAGCAGCGAAGATGATCAGCAATGGTTTTTCTTATGGGAGTTAATTCAGAGGAATCCTAATCCTGACTCTGCTAGTGACTGACCTTATACAAATAATTTCATATCTGTTTCATTGTATCCATGTGAAGCAGTCTGGGTGGATTGTTTTAAAGCTCTGAGATTCTCAGGTGAGACTTAATGTGTATTATTACTCTGGCTATGACCTGATGGTGAACGTTAGCCCTACCTTATCATGTGACATGTGATGCATTAGAAGTGGTTTCACATATAGACAGCTTGAGTCTATGTTCTTCTTTCTATCATTGTTTCAAGTGTTTTCTATTTGAGCTTCTCCACTTCAAAACACATGAAATTTGCCTGAAGTTAGTTATCACAGCTTCACAAAGAAAATAAGTACGTTTGCCTACACTGGTATTCTTGTGCGTTTTATCCTGGGGATAAAAGTGCGGGTCCAAAAAGCAGGAGTAAGGTTGCTAAGGTTATTACTTGAGCCCTGTGTCTTTTCAAAGGATATTCAGGAATGGAAATGAATGAATTACAGGAAAATTAGCAGTAGCACACCCATGTTCTTGGTCTGCAGGAAGCAGTGATTCTTCCCCCCGCCCCCCTACAGCAGTGTATGTGAAACTGTTTAGAGAAACAAAGAGGAATTTGGCAAAGCACTTGAGGAGAAGATGCATATACTCATTTAAGTCTTTCAACTTTTGAGATTATGCACATAAAGTTGTCTGAGAAGGGAAACTCATCTGTCATAGCATTCATTATTCACATATCAATGCTACTTTTTATATATAAACTTAATTATGATGATGGGATATATTAAATATGACTCATTTTACTGCAAGATTGATTTTTTTTTCCCTAACCTCAGAATAAATATTGATCTTCATGATCTTTAAATGTAGTGCAAAGGTTGTTATATTAATGGCATATTAATAGAAAGTAGTCCTGACCATGCAATATTAATAGATTTGCATCATTATTTCTCAAACCCAATCCAGAAGGAAAGAGGAAGGGTGCTGATGTCGTCTTTCCCAGGAGAAATTGGGAAGCTGTTGCATTTTAATGACTATTCAGACTACTTTCAATTTGTTGTTGTGCTTTGGGTTTTTTTGTGTGTGGTGGTTTTTTTTGTTAAAAATAGTGGTGAAGTGGTGAATAGATTGTATACTACATCTAATAAGATAGCAATATGTTGCTTTAGCAGCTTGCCCAGAAAAGCAAGGTGCTGTCCTTGCCTGATAGTGCTGCACTACCCATTGCCATGCAGTCAATTCCGTGAGCAGAACCATAGTTGTGAAAGGGGACTGATGGGGTAATTTGACAGTTTTCGTTAGTAAATTCAGTCTCTGTGGCTCCAATTTCTTCAATAGTCATGCCAGTAATTTCCTTAACAGCTGATTTTTAAAAGCAGTTAACTTATTCGAGTGAGGCTTTGCCCTGCTTATGTGACTCTTTTTTTTCTGTCTTCTAGGCTTAGAACTGCTGTTCTAATGGTTGGCTGAAGCAAGACAGATCTGTTATTTTAAAATATTCCTCATAGAATAGTTGTATAAGAGTTTTCTATGAAGTCTGCTCTATAAAGTGCAGGGATAAGAGATCATGCCTTGAAATAACCTTTGAATAATAATGTGTAGTTTCTAGAGGTCCTGAGAAAGCAGTACCCACTTAAAGGAGAAATACTTGTATGCCTTTTATAAATGCTGTTTTATGAGTGGTGTTTCTGTTTAATACATGTTTTGAGTGTTTTGTGTCAGGTTGGCATAAGTCAAGAGGCAAGATGACAACTTCTGTAGTTTACAGACAGAAAGGAAAATGTATGTTTCTAGTATGACATATTACCATATAGAAAACACTTAAAGTTAAGAAAGTGATTTGAGCAACTAAAAATCTGATAACCTGACTTAAACAGTTTGCAGCTTTAGAACCAATTTTGAAAGAAAGAATAATAACACTCCATAATGACTTCAAGATATTTAATGCAGAATCATATGGGAAATTATTAATTAAGCTGGAGAATGAGTAAGTGCATGAAGTGTGAAATGCTGGAAAAATGGGCAAGGAGTAATAAACTGAAGGGGGAAAATTGCAAATGACAGACATTACTAGTTTCCTAAGGATCTACCTCAGGACCTGTTCAAGTCAGTATTACTAATTTTGTGAGCAGCAACAACAAAATAGAAATGTCCTAATAAGATTTTCTGATGAATATGAAGTTACGAGGCACTGGAGTATTGATATAGGAGAAATATAACAAAATTTCGTGATACGAAATTTGAGGCTATGCTTTTTGAGATCGCTGGTTTGCAAGAAAAAGGGAAAAATTTCAGAATTACTATGGGCTGGTAATGTGACTTAAGAAGTCTGAAATCATGCCTGATTGTAGGTTGTGTCAGATCAAGTAGTTTTTATTATGAAATTCAGAGTACATATTTGGTAGTCTGTCTGTGAGAATTTATCTTTACTGTCCTGTATATTCCTTGAAGTGTTAAATCATGAATGTTATCTTTAAAATGATACAGGCAGAGAGCAGTGTCCATATTCGGTTCTGTTGTGGAAAGCAAAGCTAGATCATGACTGTAAACTGAGTTGGAAGTGGACCCTTTCTGCTAGAAACTGGTTCTTGTAAGAAACAGAATTGAAAAGAAGTTAAGAAATCTCTGGAGTAAGGAAAATTATATAGCCTTTTCAGATGCTAGGTATATTGAGGTGAGGGAACACACAAATTCCTTTGCATAAACAGTAAGTGGTGGGGAATTAATTTGATAGATGAATCAGGAGATGGGCAGAGGACAGGGAATATTTTTTGTACTTAGCAAAATAACATCAGAAACACCATTAAAGATAATAGGCTGAGGGTAACATAATGTGAATTATTTTGGGATATGCTGGGCTAGATTTTTGAATCAATCTGTCCTTCTATTTCTCTGCTTCTTCATGAAGTGAAGACCTATTACTTGGGTACACTTTCATCCCTTGAATGGGAAAAAAAGCAAGAACTGCTGAGTTTTGAGATTTCTACCACCCCTCTGCAATGGAATTTCCTTAAAAAAGGAGCTATTTCAGCTCATTTAAGCACCATTGTTAGTCTGGTGCTTCCAAAGTGATACAATAATAGTTATGCACTATTCAAGTAAATTAAGGCAATGACATTTGAGTAGTATTTCGGTAACATCCTGGGCTCAGTTTGTCCCAGAACTTTTCAAGGGAAAATCTGACCTGCTTATTTGTTGACATAGTATTTTGATGAAAACGTAACTTTTTTCATTTTTCCGTGATTTTAAAAATAGGTAACTACATATATATTAGAGACCGCAACAGAAACAACTAATGTATACTACAGCATACATAATATACTGCATATGGTACTGTTAATTTGCTTGTTTTTATGTCTCTCTGCTCTTTGCATATCTGCTTGTGTGTGTGATTGGAGCCCATATGATTTGAAAAAGCTGATTGCCTGCTGTGGTATTTGTCCTATACAAATTCTACATTAAATGACAAATTTTAGACCCATCAGAGACAGAAGACTAAGTCCACCCATTGAATTCCTATTTGTATTATTACTTTCTAATGAATTCTGTGCTACAGCAGGTGTCAAATCATATCTGTTGTTTTGCAATCGAGTATGAATAGAAGATGTATTGCTATTGCAAATGAATCTAATATGAATCTAATGAGCAGTAATGAGCAACTGTTTTGTCATTATTGAGACAACCACTGTGATGCTAATAAACTCTCATTTCTGCTCTTTAGAAAAAAGCACTGACCAGGATTTATAACATGGCCTTAATGTCCCAAAAGCCTGAGGCAAAAGAGAAAAGTGGAACCCCTAAACTGAGCATAATTTAGTCATTTTCTGTGTGGCAGGCCTCTTCTTTTCTCTTATTAAACTAAACCCGGTTTAAGTCTTTTGAGCTTCCTTACATTTGAAAGGAAAAAGATGAAGAATGAGTGTCTATTAAGGGAACAAAGTTAAGAAGATGGGCATTCTACCTTAATTTTCCTTATTGTAAGTACACTAATTCCATACTTCTACACTTGACAGTGCTTTTGTAATGATAAAGGCAACTATGTACAACTGTTCTAAAACCAGTTACTTTAAAATTAACAAGCCATTAAATCAATATAGAACTGTAATATATTTTGAGGTAATATCACAACTGTCTCTTAATTGAAACTTATTTTAATTTTTTAATTTATTTTTGTGATTTGTGGATCCATAAGACTGCTGAATAAACAAAAATATCTTTGACACAGTAGCTTCCTATGTAACTGATATGTAAAAGAGTTCTGACTCCTGTGTGGCTCTGTGTTTTCCAAGCATAAATAATACATAGAATGATACATAAAGCTGTGTAAAAGGGACAGCTGGGTACATGGTACTTAGAAGTGGAGCACAGGAAAACTAGTCAGCAATGCTTTTCTAAAAGCTAAGTACTATACTTCCATCAAAAAATAATGCTTCTGTGTATATAGTCTTCATGGACTCATCTTTCTGTGCAATAAAGCTAGATGCACTGTAGAGATTCATTTCAGTATTTCATTTTGAGGTTCGAACTGTTCTGTGTAGGGTACAGCTGTTTGTTTTACTACAGTACACTCCATACTTGCTTTAACTGCTGAATGGAGACTATATTGCCACTATTTAAGGTATTATATAGACACAGCAGTGAAACTGAATTTGTGAGCGAGACAGGGGGTGGGCTGTAGGGCAAATTACAGCAGTCATCTCTCAAAGTTGCAAATAAGGTGTCAAAGGTTGTGTGAAAGCCATAAACTGTTCCTTCCATGCTGGAGCATTAAAAGGACTTTTGGCCTGCTGAGCAGTAGCTTGCAATAGTTCTCATTTACTGATGTTTCAATTCCATCTCAAGGCCTAAGAGAGGAGGGGAGCAGGAAGACAGGGTGCTGCTAGCTTTCTATCAGTTGCTCTGCCAATGCAGTGGTGTTAACTGAGTTGGCCATTATGTCCAGCTCCTCTTCCCATCATCAGTAATATATGGATCATATTTACTCACCATTTAGGAATATCACAGGGTTAGTGTTTAGCAGTGCTTGATGTGCAGAGTTGAAAAAGGCAACTCGGCTTAACAGCATCAGTATCCTGGAACTCGCCAGGAAATACCTTTCTAGATATATTCATGTTCACTCTGAAATTCACATAGCTTCATTCACTCCCAAAGGAGTCAGTTCTTGTAATCCACAACTATTGTGTAACACAATCCAAGGGGAGACAGTTGGGAGCTTTGCTTTGGAAGTATAACTCTGATCTGAACTCAAACAGATGACAGGAATCTCCCTTTGATGGGGCTGGAGATAAAGTAGTCATTCAAGGCTTTGTGTTGTTCACCTTGCAGCCAATGTTCCAAAGCGGCTTGTGTAGGAAGGAGATTGCTGCTGAAATTTGGGGCAGACAGGTTTGGGGAGCAGTTGTTGTTTAGACCATCTGTGAATTCTTGGGTTATGCAGGGAACTTTCCAGGTGCACTGGCTTTGTGATGAGGGTACTGTTTGCAAACTCTGTCAAGTCCCACTTGGGAAATTGCACCAAGAGGATAAAATCAACAGCAAAATAAAGCACTGTAACTGAAATAATTAGAAATTCAGCTGAGATTATTACAATTTTTCTGCTTGCATAAGATAAATGTGCCATACAGCCTTTGACAAGTGTCTGTCCCTGACATTGTCATTAACTCACTAGAGTGACCTACCATAGTTGAGTGGTTCATCAGATTGATGCTTTTATGGAAAGCAGGTTGTCATGGGAAGGCATTTGATGAAATCTCTTAAGGATGTAAATATCACTTGCAGGAATCCAGAGGCAACCTCCAAATCCCTAGACAATCTCCAGAGACATCCATGCTTTTGCTTATGGCTCTTTTCTGTTCTGCTGCCTCCTCTGACCAAATGTCAACAACAAATTAATCCAGGGGTCATCAAGCTCTAATAATCTGTCCCAATCCATCCCCTTGTTCACATAGAATAGAATCATAGAATTGTTTAAGTGAGAAAA
Source organism: Nesoenas mayeri (assembly GCF_963082525.1). Lineage (NCBI taxonomy): Eukaryota > Metazoa > Chordata > Aves > Columbiformes > Columbidae > Nesoenas > Nesoenas mayeri. Next base: position 119,576,750 of record NC_137544.1, read on the forward strand.
GACCCATAAGATCATAGAGTTCAACCATAAACCTAACATTGCGAAGTCCACCACTAAATCATGTCCCTAAATGCCACATCTATGTGTCTTTTAAATACCTCCAGGGATTGTGATCCAGCCATGTGACTGTTCCCTGGGCAGCCTGTTTCAATGCTTGGTAATCCTTCCAGTGAAAACAAATTTCCTAATTCCAATCTCAGCCTCTGTTGCCAAAACCTGAGCCAGTTTCCTCTTGTCCTATCACTTCTTACCTGGGAAAAGAGACCCACGCTCACATGGCTCTCTTCCTGTCTCTGGGGCTGGAGCTGGGAAAATAACACACCTTCTGTTCTTGCCTGTTATACCACTGCATGTGTGTACACACAGTCAGTGAATCTTCTCTGTTGTATCCTTTCTGTCAATGTGGCTCAGTTAAGCACCTGATGGAGTTAATGCTTGGGGAAGGGGTACTAGAAACTACCTGACATCCAAGGAATTTCGGCAAGAGGTTTTGGTAGGCATGTGGCTAAATTTCTGGAAGAGGTGGGCATGAAATGTTGCAAGGAGAAAGTAGCCTTAGCTCTACAACAGTTGTATGCAGCATAGCTTTATAAAGTTATATTGAATTCTATTTGCATTCTTATGAAACCATTATCAATGCTACAAGAGCCATGTGTAAGCCAGCAGCAGTATCACCATATAGATAGCATCCCGTTCAGCTAGAAAAATACAATCTTGCACTTTCTCTGTTAAAGAGCTGACCGTACTGTTAAGGAGTGAAGGGCGCCTGAATCCAAATGGGGGAGGCAATATGCATAAAGAAAATAGAGTTACATTCCCTATTCTAATAGGTGGCAGAAAATCTATAAAGAAGCTCTTTGTAAATTTGTTCACAAGGCAATGAAAAAGCAATAATGCTGCCAAGGTAAATGTTACCCATACATAAGATGAGCCTACTGTGTACTAACATTATGGAAGGGCTATATGTACTGCACAGTATGGTAACATATGTATAAAAAGCACCATAACTAAAAGGTGGTGGCCTCCAGGGAATCCTTGCTATCAGCTGTAATCCAACACTGCTCTGGGCCTCCAAACCTCTGCAGTGCTGCTAAGCCTCCTTCAAACTCTGGAACCGCACAATTTAAGGTATACTGTGTGAGGAATGGCCTCCCATTGTATCAACCATATAATGTGTAGCTGGCCACAGCTTTCCTTCTTCCAGGAGGGAAAGATGGCCACTTACCAAGTGTAGATGTTCTCAAATGTATGGCTACACACAATGCATATTGACAAACAGTATTTTTCTCCACTGAAAAATAGCCAGATTATTTTAAAGAGTCTTGATGATGTGAAGCCAAAAGCTCATAGCCAACAGTTAACTGTGCTCTATTTTGGTGTTAACTTCAGAGATGAAGTTAATGGTCACATCACAGGATTGGGAGAGAGGAAGCAAATCTGTATCTCAGTTTTCCCAAACTTGGGTTCTTGAAAATGTCTAGAAAACATTTTGGTTTGCTTTGAGTACTGACTCTGAAATATGAAGTATGGAGGAGAAGAAAGATTTGCAAGTGTCTTATGAGAATCTTTTGCTTACAGGCTAAATGTCATCTTTCTTTCAGAGTAATTCTGTCAGCTCAGTTCTTCTGTCCTACCAAGTTTTGGCAGGCTACAGATTTGGCCTCATTAACTAGATTGGGTGTGGAAATGACAGGGTGAAGTCTTATAGCTGGTGATTGTTTGAACAGATGGTCACAGTGACTGTAACAGTCTTTGCGTCTCTGAAGTTTCTAGACCTTTCAATGGTACGCACTGTCAGGCCAAGGTGTACCACTGGATATTTGTATCCCTGGTTGCTGCTTCAGTAAAAGGAAACTCTGTTCCCCACCTCTGCATAGTTGTTTCTGCTCCTAACTTGAAAATAGATGCCATCATCCAGTGACCTGAACATGTTAACTGTAGCATATTGTTACTTGGATATATATATTGTTTCTGGTTTCATAGCAATTGTGCTCAGTAGTTTAACTTGATTTTGTAATCCAAATAAAAATCAGTTCAGGCTTTTACTACCCTGCAGAAGGTACTTGTTCCCTATAATTAGCTGTATTAGAATTACTTAATTGTGACCTAAATTCTCAAAGTTTCCCTCAAGCTATCAGTGATCTTGTCATTCTCTAGCTCTCATGTGCTTTGATCCTTGACTCTGAAGTGGAGTTTCACTGTGACTTTTAAATCTATCTTTTTTTTTTTTTTTTTTAATATCTAAATGTACAAAGCAGCGAGGTTCATTTCTAGTTCTTGGGAGATAGTTCTGTCCCTGGTTCTTCTATACTATTACAAACTTATTATTTGGTGAAAGGAAGAGTAAGACAATTGCAAACACAGTTTCTGGGCACTACTTTCATTGTTACTGTGATGCTTTCATATTTGCCTAATGCAAGGTTTAACTTCATCACTGTTCTTATGCAGACTTCCTGATTAAATAAGAGTTTATGCTTGGTAACTGCCCGGATCACCTTTCTGTTGTGAGAATGGACTCTCTGGAGGGTCTTAGTAATGCTGAGCAAAAACTTGGTGTCACTCCCTGGCAGAAAAGCTACCTTGCCCTATGAAAACCCTCCTGCTCTGTTTTTGCTCATTTCCTTTAGCGAACAGTTGCTGTCATAAGCAACCTGCTGCTTAGTGCAGGAAGCCTTAAAGCAGCTGTGCTTGTGATTCCTGATGAGCTTCACAAGGGATGATGCTGCAACCCTCAGAGGAATTTGCTGCTTCAGTTGAGCTCTACCCTTCTCAGAGCCATGCTGCTCTACGTGACACTGTGCTGCTGATACTGAATGTCACTGTAATGCAACTGCATGAGGCAGGCTGATGAAAAAGTCATTATAATTTTCAGTTAGAAAAGGCAGAACCTTAAGAGTCTAAGTGTTAAAAGATTTATGTTCTTTTAGTCAGCTAGTCTAAGATGTTTTGTACAAGACTGTTTGGTAAAGTTCAAGGGTAACTTGATTTTGAAATTTTTGTTGTTATAGCAAGGAGATTTTTTTTCTTTCCTGATGGAAAAAGAGAAATTGCTGGCATAATATAGATTTTAAAAAAATAAGTGAAGAAGGAGGTTTGTGGGTTAAACAAAGAGGTCATTTCTAAACAGAATAAAAAACATCTTCATGTTGAACTTTGTAGCTGGAGACAAAACAGTTTTATGAGATTATTGCAAAAATAATCACTGATAAATACACAGGCTCAGTCTCTGCAGAATGGTTCTAGTAATAATCATTCGGCTTCTGATTCATGCAGTGAAATCCAGAGAATGGAAAGAAAAGGACATCCAAGTGTAGTAAGTGAAAAAAGGCTAATAGATATTTTACATTCCAGGTGTAAAGATCTTGTAAAAAGAGAATAAGGGAAGAACCTACATTTTTATTTTTGGGGAGCAAGAATGCTGGAGACTTGTGTAACTCCAAAGAACTTTATATTAAATGCTTGGAATTATATTTTCATTGATTTTTCCAAAGGGTTCCCCATGATGCATTTTTAAGGTGTGGTGGATAAGCAGAATATTATTTGCAGCTTCTCATTCCAGCTTTACAGTAAAAACACTGTGATAAATGCAGCACACACAAAAAACATCTGTCAGAACCTGACATAATTTCCTCTTTATAGCTCAGAGTGGTTTTTCATTAATTGATTGTAAAATGAAAATATCAAAAAACTTGTTTAAAATGCACAGTAAAAACTATAAATACTTAAAGGGCTGTGTTTATACATGTGATTTTCATGCTGACATTTGAATGAGCCATGAAACACAAGCAGATGAAACAGAAATGTAGACAGAGTGTTGAAAAGGCCAAGAGTTCAGTGCGTTATTCTTCTGTTTTACTAGTTACTGTTAAGGCATGCAACACGCTTTCAAGTTTTTTGGAAAAAACCTCAAACCTTATGTTCTATGAGCTAGTATGTGCTGAACTGTCCCAAGTGACATATGATGCTCACATATGAGGTCATTTGAGGATTTTGCAGTTTTGCAAAGAAAGCAAATGCTTTCTAGTTTATGCATCAAACTGCAAACTTGCAAGTGCAAGTCTTTTATCTGCACCAAGCTTGAGACTACGGACTGTCATAAAAGGGGGGGAAAAAATCCTGTTAAAGAACTTTTACTGCTTTGAAAGGAGAAGGAGCTCAAAGTGGAGTACAAGCACTTGCTTTTAGTGGTGTGATCACAGCACTGAAGTTGCTCCTAGGGTTTAAATGGAATCCAAACACATTTCAGGGTTCTGCTTCAGCAAGATGCAACAGAGTATTAATCTGACATTATTAATGGATATTTGGCAGAAGCATGAAGTACCAAAGGGAACCAAACTCACCTCTATCAGCATTTAAATTTTCATAAGACTTGCATCTGTTTTGCAAGTGTACTGGTGCCTGTCCAAGGTGTATAACATGCATTCAGAAGAATCTGGACATTTTTTCAAAAAACTTCTGTAACTTGTGTGTGGGTGTGGTTTTTGGTTTTTCAATTCTGCTTTCTCACTTTATTCATGTTTATCATGTCATTCAGTCATGTGAAAATGGAAATAGGATTCCAAGATGATATTTTTAAATAGGTCAGCTGGACTTCGATGTAATGTTTGGAGGTCAGCACAGGAAGAAAAGATTAAACTAGTGGTGACTCATCAATAAAATGAATTGGATACCTTTCCCAAAAATACCAGTTCTATCATGCTGATACTTGAACCAAAGTCTTTGCAAACCTATTTGAGTCAAGGTGATAAGAAGCTGGTCAGTATGTTTCATGTGTGTTTTTTCTGTAAATGTTTACAATTCTTCAGATATAAACATGAATGTTTGAAAAGTTTTGTAAGCTTTTATGCAAAAACCATTCTAAATACAACTTCAGAAGTTGTTTTGGAAGCCACGGTAGTTCAAGTACATTTGGCAGTCTTTAGCGTTATAGCACGTTCTGGGTAACATTTGCTCCTTATGCTCCTGCATGTTTTCCTGACGGATTGCTTTGCTAGACTCAATGGACTGCATTGTACTTACCAGTCTCTGCTCTGTTCTCCAGCCATGTTCTACAAATATGGCCCACAAAAATCCATTTTGCTAGTTTGACACTTATCCCAGCCTTTCAGGAAATTCTTCCAAGCAATTCTGTCAACAAGACCTTTGTCATTACACATAAACATCATAAAACATGATCTATCTCTTCTCCTTGTAGCATTTGACTCTTCAGATGAATTCAGAAGGAACCTCATCTGAGTCTTGGACAATTTTTTTCAACAAGATTATCTTCACTGGGATAGGTATACTTTCAGTCTGATCAGTTTTTCTTTGAGGGTCTGCAAGATTGTGGAATTTTCATTCTTGGAAATTGCTATGGTGATGGTCGATCTATTGTGCCTAATGGCAGCTATAGAGTGCATACAAATGTCTATTTTTTCAGCTGGCTTTAAAAGGTGATTACAGGGCAGTTTTCTACTATCCATCTGTACGTAGTGGTGTAAACCCTGAACATGCAGTGTGATCCATTGATTTGACTGATTTCACTGAAAGTACTTTCACTTAGTGGGTAAAAAGGGTAAGAACCCTTTTTAACAGTTTAATCTTTTTACCTGAAAAGTTAACAAGATATTTGTGATCAATAAAAATGTAAACACCTTCCTATTCAGAAATCCACAGAATTTCCAAATTCCTGCAAGTAATTCGATCATCCTCTTTTATTTTGAAGATTAAGCAGTGGAATTAGCTGAATGTGTACACCTGAATTTCTGAGCATGAGAGAGAGAAGAAAAACAAGGCCAAGTCTTTGTGTCACATAAAAATTCCAGGGAGGAGGACTGCAGGCTTAGTCACTGACTGGTAAGGGGTCTTGGAATTTGAGCAAAAAAAGCTCTTCTTGTTGAGTCCTGCTGTTTTCAGGGAAACAGAACCTCAGATGTTCTTTACAGACAGAACTGCTTGGAGGGGATGCACAGCTCCATTGCCAGTTCTACCTTCTAACTAGAGTAAACTCAAGGAGTCTTGAGTTTTTGGCTAACTGATCAGAGAAGGAAAGTGTAGTCCCCTGTTGTGGGAGTAGAGCTGCAGGGGAAACAGGGCTCAGTGCACCCAGCTCAGGCTTAGGAGCCTCGCATCAGCAGCAGGAGCAAAGTGACAGCAGTGGCAAGTGTCAGCTCTCACCAGGTGTGACACTGCAGCATGGAGACTTTAAATGTTGTAAAGACAGCAATGAGTATACTTGAGTTTAGGGATTTCCTGAAATTAAAAAGCAAAACACAAACAAAAACTTAGTTGAACTAAAGCTGACTATATGAAAGAAGTGTGCTAGTTCCAGGTTCTGGAAAAAGAAGCTGCTTTGGAATAAATCTGACCTGACAGTGAACTTCAGAATAGGCTGATCTTCCCAAAGGAGCTTCCTAATTTGTACCTATAATGAACACATCATCTATATAACTGATTCCTGTATTTGAACCATGCCGTGTTTGTTCCATTATATGATGAAATACAGATGTATTTCCAGACACACTGGGAAGCTATTTCTAAATCATCTTTTGCTCCACTGCTGACTAAATAAAGTGATTCCAGGCTTTCAGGATTTAAAACAGGTTCCTATCTAAACAGTTGTTGAGGGTTGCTTTATAGTCCCTGTAACCAGAGAGGGAGTCCTGCTATTTCACAGGGTGCTTGCCCAGCACATGGAGAAAATGGAGTTAATAGCTTATGCTATTTTCTCCCACAGTTTTCAGAAGCTTTATTCTGTACTGTAGTGTGCACAGTCCTCATGCTGACAAAGTGACTAAAGCCTGTCCCTTTCTAACCATATGGTCCTTATGTTCTTTCTAGCAAGGCAAAAAACCTCTTATGCTTGTTTCCTGGGATTGCTTTCAGAGGGGTGGCCCTTAAAAACCTCAGATAAAGCAACACCACCTCTAAAGGGAAAACTGGGACTAACTTTACCTCTAGGTAGTTAGCTAGAGCAACAGATTTCTGCTGTTAGAAAAGACTTCTGGCTTTGTGACCTGCTGTGTCTATACCACGATAGTGACTTCTATACCATGTCAGTGACTTCTCTAGCCACTGTTAGAGGATGACCCTCAATCATCCCATTATTGTTATTCTTCCCTCCTTTGCCCTTTTGAGAGAAACTGCCCTGAACAACCCAGTTGCACTGAAGTGGTACCTGTGAAAGGCTTGCTTACATTAAAATAAGAGATACAGTAGTCTTCAGTATTTTTAATGTTTAAGTGATATTTATGTATCACATCAATGCCAATAAAGTGGACGGAGTATCACCTGTGTGGCTATACAGTAGCATTCCCCTTCTGCACTCCCACAATTTAGACCTTGCTGTTATGAGCAATGTTGTGAGGATAATAGGAAATATCTTTTGTTTTTCCACCTGACCCTGTGCATGTAAATGGTGTGCGTTTTTGAAGTGCCTGAGTCCATCTCTCTTCTATTACATTATTTCTTATGGGAAAATCTCTTTACTATCTGTAAAATCACTAACCATTACAGTTCTCAGGAATGTGGCTGGATCTTGATGTATCTTGACTAGATCTGAAAAGCAAATTATTAATAGTTCTCCTGGAGTGTTTAAGCTAGGTGTCTTCACTACTGCAAAAGGCAATCATTCCTTTCAAAAGTAGCGAGGGTTTCTCCTCTAGCTTTCTAGCTAATCCTTTCTCTGCTAATCTTTTTTGACAACACCTGATGTTCCAATTTTTGCCCCTATTGTTGGACCAGCTTCAACCTGATTCTATCATGATCTGTTTGGGCTTGGAGAATATACAGCTGTTGGTTCACATAGTAAATTTAACTCTATATTAAGTGTACATAATTATGAGAACTTAATAGTTTCTTCATGATGAGCAGCATGCTGCTCACCCAGGAGCATCAGGTGTGCTTCTGTGTGTCTGTCACTTCCTTGGGTTTGTAGTGACTGCCTTTATGCAACCTGCTTCCTCTTCTTGCTCTCTTCACACCAACCTGTGGCAGCAGTTCTGACCTCCAGCACGCTCCTGGCAATATGCTCTGGACGTCTGCAGTTTCAGCTGTCTGCTGTTACAGGGGCATGATTTGTGCTCATGTTTGCAAGACAGGCTTATGCAGTGCTGCTTCCCTGCTTTCTGTAAGCATTCTTGTGTATAATGAATTGTACACACCTGCAGACTCTGATGCCTGAATGCTGTAGCAGGCTTATGTGTCAAACTACAATGAGCAATCTCTAAAAAACAAACAAAAACAACAACAAAAAAATAACACAGCAACCAACTTTGTTGTAATGTAATCAGAAGGGGACAATACATGTTTCAGAGCATACTGGGCACATTCTGAAGGGAGGCAAGGGTGTTTTAGGTGACTTTGATATGCCATTACTGCATTTCTTCTTTTGCTTCTCAAGGCTTAGATCTTGGCTGAAAAGGTTCCATATGCTGGCTAGAAACCCCCAGGAAAGCCCAATCCAGCACCTTTGAGTGTGACACTGTTAGATATGTTTCCAGGAGGTGTATGTGTTTCAGCAACAGATGGGGAAGCAGGTCTGCTGTGGCATTCTTACAGATTTAACTAAAAGCTTCTTGTAATGCAGCCTTACAAGAGGCTCTTTCTACCTCTTGTTGATGCAATTTTGTCCTTTGTGTAGCAGTTTTTATGACATTTACCTGATCCCTTTTGACTTTCTGAAATCCTGTAGCCTTATGTGGATTGTAGTGGTGAAAGGTTGCAGTTAAGTCACTGAACTTAAAAACAAAACTTGTGTGATACATCAGGTGACATATAGGAATGAAATATTTAAAATCTAATTAAATCAAAAAGGTTATATACTGATTTTCAAGATCTGTCTGTTCTCTAAAACAATGACAGGAAAAGTCATACTTGGAATAAGCAATACCTCTATCAGGAGTTTCTTAGACTGAATTTTGTGCAAGCTGAACCTCAAATGACCCAGTTTTGGTGCCAGCCAAATTTCCTCTTGGAAGTTTCCTTTTTGGGTATTTTCTCTGCAAGTATGCTTTTTCACCTGGAACTTCTAATAACATTTATTATTGACATAATTACTATTCAGAACATTTCACCAATGAATACACAGCAGTAGCACATACATAGATGTACCATTACACATATACACATGTATGAGTGTACAAACTCTGTATTTGTGATTGTGTGTTGGTGTTTTGGTTGTGTTTGTTTATTTTTCTGTTTGTTGTCTGTTTTGGTGTGGGTTGTTGGGTTTTTTTTTGTGGCAGCATTTATCCCCCAAAATTTATAGGCATGTTGAAGTGGAAAAGAAGCCTGTGGTAGTGGATTGTATGACTCTCTCAAACCACCAAAATCAATGCTCTCAGTTAAAAATGGATCAGATTACATGGAGTATGAATGAAGCATGCATCTATATATGTCAGGATGTGTGTAAATGTAGGAGGTTTTTGAACTTAAAACTAAACTTCACTTTCTCCTGCTAAGCCTGTCACCATGTGCCCTGAGCTGAGACAGCCCCTTCAACAAATTGTTGTGGGGAAATAATTAAGCGTATGGTCATCAACTCTTGCCATATTTTCCTCACAACATCATCAGCAAGCAGATGCTTTCTGTAGTCAGAAATTCTTGCTTACTAACAGAGAAATCACAAATATGACACATTGCCCAACATTTGGGCTTTATTTATTACAGGATGGCTACAGGAATTTTAAACATGTAGTATAGAACTAATGAGCCTCTTATCTATTTTTTTCTGAAAACGTAGAGCTTCCATACTCACCATTTCCAGTCCCTTTCTCTTGTCTTATTAAGCCAGTATCACTTTAGAAATGAGGTCTTAGGATAAGGAATTTGGACATCTAGTCAGGATGCTGAATTTTGAATGCTAAGGATATTTAGACAACTGTGAAAAGTTGTGGTTTGATCCATAGGATATGCAAGAATAGAAAAAATGGTTTATCAGAATTTTATCACTTAGGAAAATCTGTTTTTTTCAGGCCATATCTTGAAAAGCACAGGCAACTGTGACCCCAAGCTTATGACTCTAACCTTACCTTGGATCCCCATGAGGCACATCAAATTTCAAGGCAATTTGAGCAAGTATGTGGATTTTAGAGCACTTAAAGTGTCGACCTTTAAACAGAAATAGGTACTCAACCTTGGAGTGCCTGCAGTCCCTGATAATTAACAGGAGGATTTAGTTTTTAAACTGTATTGTGGAATGTAAAGCTCTTTGTTGATATTATTAAAATAGAATTTTTAAGCTATGACATTTAGATTTTGCTCTTAAAGATTCTAATGAATAACACTACTTAGAATATGTCAGAGCTGAGCTCTCCTTAAGGAACTTTATCTGCTATATTCTGGAACTGTCTTAAAATGCTAAAATGCACTTCATTGTGTATTTCCTGAAGAAAATACTTGCAACGCATTATTTTCTTTTCTTTCCTAAAGCCAATGGCAAGCAGTGGCAGATGAAAGCAAGCAGTCTAAGCAGCATGGACACAGGCATGTACCTCACCGGCTCTGGAACATGACATGCTGCAGTACTTAATTTGTGAAACACAAGAGCATATTGTGACATTAACTGCAAATTTTGTGATTGGTCTCTCATGCACAGCAGCTGGCCAGATGTTGCAGTGTGGTACAATAGCACCAAACGGTTTCAGTAGAGGTCAGGGAAAACAAACAAACAAAGCCAGTAAAAGCAAGACTGGAAGTCCAGCTAGAGATAAGGTAGTGTCAGGAAAGACAGAAACACCAAGGGGAATGGTGGCAGAGGTAGAAAGAATTCAGCTTTTCTTTCGTATCTATGTACCTCATTGTCTTTCCATGAACATGCATTTGTACTCTGGAGTAAAAAATGTTTACTTATTTAATTGGTATTCTAGCAATAATCATAAATCTGTCCCGTAGTACTGTCTAGTATCTTGTGCATTCTTTGGTTGAAACAGGAGGATGTTTCCTGAAGTTCTAGAGACAGACTTACAGTTGGTATAGCAGCCATGAAAGTTCTTTCACCTACTTAAGTCTTTTGTTGCCAATTCATCTGCAAAAGCCTCTCCTCATGGTGAGTGCAGTGCACTTGTATTTAAGATGGTTTTGCTCATGTGAAACTGGCCTTTACATGACTAAGTCCAAGTTCTTCATCTGTATTGTATCTTCTATATTTTCACACCAGTGCTGGGCACAGTCCAGCCCTTTCTCCCTCAAGTGATGTGGTGTGTGGGTGTTCTTTGTTGTTTTTTTCTTACTCATCATTAATACAAATGCCAAATGAGTGCAGGCATACCACAGAACCTTCTGGCTCCCCAGTAGGCAGCAATACACCAGGTTGAAATGTGTCAAGTATCTATCATTACCCTTCACTTGCAGACCTTCGAACAGCATCTTTCACTGCTTCTGGCAGACTATTTCCTACAAGCTATCCTGAAAAATTAATATCTAGTTGCTTGGATAGGGGGACTGTAACATGGATGTATTAAATAATTCTATCAAGTACTTTCTGCGTGCTATTTTTGTGAGTGTGTTAATACAAGAATCATGGACATAGTCTGGCCTGCTTTTGCTTTTTAAGAATCTTGGTTTCTTATTGTTCAGCATATTTGTATTTCATAATAATTTCCTATGTCTTTGATAGTTATTGAAGCTGAAAACATGGATACCAGGTTGCACAGTTAATGCCACAAGTCTTGACGTATATGTGTGTGTATGATGTGTGCACATGTTTAAAAAAACCTTTCCAATTTGTTTCTAATCTACTTCATCCTACTCATTCACATGGTCTTTTACCATGAGAAACAGTAAGAAAGAGTGGAAAGGAAGTGGTATCTGCTTTGTTTGCCTCAGTGAGAGTTCGCTCTTCTGGAAAAAAGTGGCATGTTTCCATTCAGTGAAGAAAGTTGTTATAAACTCAACAAGATACATTTACATGATTTAATTGAAACTATACAAATTAAAAACATGACTGATAAAAGTGCAAGTAGCTAATATTTAAAATTTTTAAACTGAATTCACAGGCAGATTTCTATGTTGAAATTGCTAAGCCTCAGTGATTTGGATTTCTTTTTTTTGTAGTTGCTCTATGCATGTCCTCTTCTTAGATTTCCTTAGCTTGAAAAGAGCTGTGGAAGGAAAAACCCTTTGGCCTGTTGGCCTGACATTGGAGACACAAATTTGAATATCACATCAGACAAGCTAACTTCTTACTGGTCTGTCACCCCTGGCAAGTTCTTTGTCTTCTAAAATGTTGGTGTTTTGGGATGTGGAGAATTACCTTGTCTGTACTTTTCATGGCCATGTGGTATTAAAAGACAGTAAAAATAGACAACTAACAAGGGAACATCTTTACAAGAGGGCAAAGGAGCGTTTAGACCTGTGGGAGATGATTCTTTCCCCCTCTCTTTTTCTGTGTCGCACACACACATGCACACACTCAGATGCACACACACGTCCAACCCAAGATGTGAGTGATCAATGCACCTGCTGAGCCAGGCTCCTGCTGAAATCACAAGTGAATCTGAACAAAACAGCTGCCTTCCTGACCTCCTGTAGCATGCTCTTCAGGACAAGGTGAACACATCCACCTAAAATCATGTTTTGTTTGCATCCTCCTAACTGAAACAGCATTAAAGGGGGAAATGGGAATTCAGAGCTGCCAGCTACACTATCTCTGCTATCAGTTCACCAATAAGGCCTAGTACAGACCCGCCGAGCCTCTGGATAAATTGTGTTTTCCAAGGGTTAATTAAGCTGTCTTGAGCTTCTGCATGAAGGGGAACAAACTGGCACTTGCAGCGTTTTCTGAAACCTGCTGTCGACATTACAGTCCCTGCTGCTTTTAGCTGTATCGATCTGATGCCTGACCTGTGAAATCCTTGATGGCTGCTAACACTGGAAGCTTACTGGAGCTTTCCAAGGGAGCTTCAGGACAGCTTGTGTAGTCAAGTACAATTACCTGTCCCTCCAGGAGCGCCAATTAGTTCACAAAGAGCTGGAGCAGAACAAATGTTTTGTGTGTGATTTAGAATCTTAAAAAAAAAAAAGCTTTGTTCTGTGTGACTCCTTTGTTTCTAATTTTATGATTATTGCTCTGTTCATGACAACCCACACTGCATTTCCTTACATGTCTCATAAAGGACTACTTGGGCATGAGAAAACAGATTTACGGTTGTTATTTTTAACTGAAAAAAGTCTCATGTGCAATGCTAAAGCCACCCTTAGTAATTTTAAATATCGTGGACCTAAAAGTAGAATGCTCATGCATTGGATATTTTCAGAGCCTTAGATTAACTTGTTTAAACCTGGCAGCATGTGTAGATATTTGTGCTGTAATGTTTGTAGCACATATATACATATATATGTATATATATATGCATGGATTTTGCTTTAAATTCTGGGTCCTTATTTTCTGAAAGCAAAAAGACAAACTGTTGTACAAAACACCCAACCCGTAGGAAGAGTGGAAATTAAAGAGATCACCATGTATATTACAGCCAGTTAATGCAGTATTTAACTTTTGAAAGTAGAAATAAGACAGTGGACCAAAACTCAATCTCTGTTATTCCAAACAATCTTACTACTTGGCTCAAGTTGTACCGGAGTAACAGAGCAACATTGGCTCAGTAACAAATCTCTTCAGTTAATCTAACTAATAATTAAATAAATAAGGACCTAATAATTTAAGCAACCAGTTAGTGTGGACTGAGTCCAAAATATGCAAAATTGTGTGTATAAATCAGACCATAGCAAAGGTGGTTGCAACAGGAAAATTTTGGATGGTTGTCAGCTGGTGGTCAAAGATGACCTGGGGTCAGTGATGATGGGTTTCATAGGTATTGCACAGCTCATCGCATGTTGCTGAAAATGGAATCCTTGTGCGTGGGGTTTTTGTATGGTTTGTGGTTTGTCTTTTTTTTAGGGGGGGGGGGGCTGAGGGAGAAGGAGGGGAGTTGGGGGTGTTTAGGTTTTTTAATCTTCGCTTTGAAGAGTGATAGAGAATATGGCTTCCAGTTTAGGGCTCAGGGTTCAATGACATATCCATTACATTTGGATTCCTTCCAATCCTAAGAACCCTTGGCATTGCAGTTCTGCTTGAGAAATGGAAGGAAAGGGAGTGGGATGCAGACCTTTTCATTTCAAGGTCACTGGTTTGATGAGGTCTGGGTTAGCAGTGACCAAAAGTTATTACTGTGTGATGACTGTTTTGATTTCCAGTGTGAAATGAGACGATGGTCTTTTAGTCCAATTCCCAGTTGAAGAATGTTCATAGTACAGAAACCACCATTACAACTGACACTAATTGGCACTCTGCTTAGCAGATAGACCAAGGATTGAATGAACATTAGAAAGGATTTATATTCTAATTCTTTGCTGTTGTCCTTCCAAAGGAGGCTTGAAACACTGCAGTGCAGCAGGAGGGAGACACAACTTGCTGTTTTGTTTACTATCGAGGTGTGTCTTGTAGGGAATGCAGATGTCCATGCCACCAAAATGGCAATTCTCACATGTCAGATTAAAAAATAACAGTTGATCCACTGGGCAGATAACTAACTTTTATCTGCCTGACTAACTAACTAACCTATGTGAATGCTAACAAATTCTTACAGTTTTTAACCAAAGTAAATTACCATGTACTTTGTTAGAAAATTGGGAGCACTTAGATTTAAGGCTGAAAAAAATCCCGAGTCGCCCCTTGTGCATAAGAAAAAAATTCTTTTGTGCTCTTGTAAGGACTTTGTGAAAGTTGGAGTTTCCAAGCCTTTCCATAAAGTGTGAGCATATGTAGGAAATGACTTTTTACTAACTCTCACAGTCTGCTTTTATTGTTAGTCTAAGTGTCACTAAATCACAGGCATCAATTTAGGAGAAAACTTAAATTTGGCTTAAGTGCTTTTGTCAGCTTCTTTTCATCAACTTTGGGAACTTGTCTTACCTCTTGAACTAGATGTGTTCTGATACAATAGGACCAAGAGAAATCTACCACAGGAGCTGCTACAGTGAAATTTGCTGTTGTTAGGTAATACAGCTATTTCACTGTTGCTTGTAGTCTCTGAAGCTCTTTAGCCTGTGCAGGTCAGCATCTGATCATTCTTTTTCATAGAATCTGGGTACCTGTGTCCATACTTCATAGATATGCAAGGAGGATTCTTGGTGCATTTGACAGCCATCTTCCTTTAGAGTTGAGATGGAACATCTTGAAAGAGGTCCAGGAATGTCTCATGCTGAGGAACATTATTCTTACATTAAACTTAATCAGGTGTATTCATGGCAACAGAACCACCCATAGCGGGAAGGATCGTTGCAGTGTCTCCTCTAGTTGTGCTGCTGCCAGGTTCTCTGACTCCCAAATGCCTCTGTGAAGATGAAAAGCCTGGACTGTGGTGGAAATTTTTTTTATTGGATTGACCAAGTGACATCGCACAGAATCTGGAGGACTAAGATTTATATATGTGCCTGATTGACCTTCAGGGTGGTGAGACAGGTGCCTGCCATTCAAAGGGACATTCACTGAGCCTCAGAGATTTCTAAGAAATCTACTGGCCCTGATAGAGCAAGATGATCCTACAAAGGATGAGGTGGTATGTTCTAAAGGTATTTTTTGTTTGGACTAGCAGATCCCACAACTACATTCAGCCTATGATCTTATCAAATGGTGGGTGAAGAGAGGAACGGATTTGGTCTGGCTTCCACTTATACTCACTTTTTGCTCCAAGTATCAAGAAATGCCTGATCCTTTGAGCATTACGTGCTCGCGTAGTAACTGTGCTGAGCTATGAAACGATCAATTATTTATGTGGGAAGCACAGCAAGTCTGAGTGACATTTCTGTAACCTGGAGCTTCACAATTAATAAATAAAACCATTTCTTCTGCTGTCACTGGCCTGTATCCTTGCTTGCTGAGCTGCATGCTGGGCAGCCAGAAAAGGAATTGCAGGGGCACAATGCCATACATTTGCTTTGCTGGTGTAATTACTTGGCAATGTTGTCAATATTATCTACCTTGTTTAGAAGAAAAAGGATATTACTGTGAAAATCTCTACAGTAATATTAAATTAAGCCTTACTTAGTTATTTGCTAAGGAAGCATCATAAATTATATTGCAGCAAGCCTTCAGAACAATTCTGTTATTTGGATTTCTCTTCCCTGCTACTTCATACTGAGTCCAGGAAAAGTCTATGATATGGTGGGCAGAAACCACAAGGTTAACAGTAAGGAATAAGTGTTAACAGCCACAAATGCTGCGGTATTCCATGCAGCGTAGTGATTTTTTGTCCTTTGGGTCAGGGTTAAGCACAGTACAGCAGCACTTTCAAACTACGCTCTGAGTATGAGAAGCTGCAAAGGAGGTCATCTTGTGAAGGGTCAGCAAAAGCAAAATAACAAAGTATATCTGTGTGTGGGAGGGAAATATTTGAGATCTTGGTGGTACATGTAAGAGAACAAGTGCAATCTTAAGAGTTTACAGCATCCAACCCTGGAAGCTCATTGGTGCCTCTTTAGGTTTCTGATTCAGGTCTCCCTTAGAGGAGGGCAATTAATTTCACCAAAACTTTGTGGATTTTTACTTATTATATTGGACAATTACTTAGGCTACAGTATGGGAAGGATTCAGGTACCAAGATGTGCAAAACAAAAATTTGGTTGATTGACTGATCAAGGTCTTTTGGTAAGTGCTTATTCACATGGAAACCAGCATACAGACTAGCCTGGAGGCTTAGCACTTCGTCTTTTGGGATTTTTTTTTTTTTAGATTGGGTTTCTACCTGCAGCTCATTTTATTTTTCTTATGTTTAAGCAGTCCAGTCACCTTTTTATTCTTTTCCTACAAGACACACACAGAAAAAGCGATGGAACTCAAACTTCTATTTTCCTATAATTACAACAGCAACTTTGATTTGAATACTTCAGAGTGCCTGACTGAGGAAATGTAATGTGGTGCTGAGTAGCTCTTGTGGAAGAAAAGTAGGTGTGCTCCACAGTTCCACTGAGCCACTGGGAGTGGTACGTGGGGCACATACTGTCCACTTGCTACAGCTTCCCATTAAATTTGTGAAGCATGCAACTAAAAGTCCAAATGCTAAGTGTGTGTGATGAGTTTAGTTGTGTAAGGAAAAAAGCCCACTTAAGGTATTAGCATAAAATAAGCCAAGGTGTTTATTAAATAATTATTGTTGTTCATCCCTCAGCATTAAAACAGTTTGAGTTTTTCAAGTGCAGATATTTGATTCCCCTTATCTGCAATAATCATGTGTTCTGTGGCCAGAGAGGTGTTCACGTTAAAAAATATTTAAAAATTTGAAATCCCTTTGCATAGCTTACAGTGTCCCTACTTACTACTGCAGCTCTCTAGTGGTCTTCATAAAAAATGGATTTGGGCAGATTATAACCATTCTTCAAACATCTGTGAAATATTGCTATCCACAAAACACTTGGGCTTTAATTGTTTGAAATGCCTGTCTTAAAATGATCCTTCTAGAAACTAGTTAGATTTTTGCTTTTCAATGTAAGCAACATTTTTATGTTCTAAGAAAAAAAAGCCACAGCATTGTCAGAAGTGCTGTGTTCCACTTTATGAACCCTGAAGTAATGGCTCTGCAAAAGTATATGCAGAAGTCTGTTATTGACTGCAAAGGCATTCGGTGCCGATTAACTGTGAACTAAAGCATCATTTTCATTCTTATACCAGCATCAAGATAATATTCCATTTGAACCTCTGATTTGATTGATACATCTCAGCAGCAGGACACTTAAACTTTTATGTCATAAAATGAAAATGAAATATTTTATGTCACTGAACACAACAGCCTGGCATGTAGTAGTTAAAATCCAATGGAGTTCCAATCAATCCTGTAGTTACTAAAATACCCAGAATCTTGCATTTTTGTTCAGAGAGGGCTTCCAGGAAAATGTTGTAAAGTTAAAATGGTGACTAGTCAGTATTTGTACTTTTAAGGCTTTAAAATTTCCCAGCTTACGAAAGCTGCTGAATATAGACAAGCAGTTGTGTGAACAGCAGCTTGGAATACAGAATATCCAACTTGCTTATTTTGCAGACTGGAAACTCTATATTTTACAAGTATATTGACCTACTAGTGTTCAACCTGGGGATCTAGTTTCAGAGATTCTTTCCTAAATATTATTTAAATAACATACTTGTAGTAAAATGCAAGTCGTCAGGTTTTGTAAGGCAAATATCTCTCCATTAATCTAGAAAATATTTAATTGAATATATCCTCTCAGCATTGAAGTAATCTGTTGCTTGTATTATTCTAAAGGAAAAAAAAAAGTGAAGATTGTATTAACTTTTTACATGAACTGCCTGTCTTGACAAGTTCTTAACTTCAGTATATTGTGCCTCATTAGTACTTTAAAACCTGCTGAAGCTAAACTGCATCTTACTTGCCTATTAGTTCAACCTTAGGCCCATCAGTAGAGCATTACCCAATGTCTTGGGAACAATTAAGGCATGCCTTCCCTACCAAACAGTTTCTAAGTGGACAAAACATATTTAACAGTAGAGTTTGTGGCACTCAGAATGGAAATGCAGTGAAAACTACTGGGAATATGCATTAATCCTAATGCTGAACAAGTTCCTAATAACTCACTTGAAACTCCTGGGGATATAGTATCAAGTATGTACTCTCTAAATGCTACTAATGAAACATTTACAGTCTACAGTGATAAAAGGAAAATAGAAGAGTTCTGTAGCCATTTAAGGGGCTATTTGAACAACACCCAGAATGCAAACTTAAGATGCATGTGAATATTGATCTTTTCAGCAAAAAGACTTTATGAATATTATTCATACCATACCATTAGAAGCTGAAGTAGCCTGGGAATTAAGCATCAGCAGGAGAGCAATTGATGGATTTAGACAGGTCAGACAATGTCATTCTAAAAGCAGCTAATCAATATGGACAAATGTGTCAGAAAGGTGATTTGAAAAATGACTTTATAATAAGGGAGGGAAAAATGCCAGGTTCCTTAGGTCCCCAATTTTTCCTCCTTCAGAATTATATATTATTAAAACAGGGTTGTTAACTGTTGCACATTTCCACAAGCAGCAAAAAGAAATCAAGCTAAAATACCACAAGGGCAAAGCTACAGTTTCACCCCGCTGAAGATGAGTAAATAGGCTGACACCAGGGGAATTTTGCCCAGTGCAGCTACTGTGGTCTCCCTGCTGTCCAATTTTACAGCTGGGCCATACGTTATCCCACCTTGTTTTGAATCCTCTTTGAAGCTGCAAACTTAGTACCAGAATCTGTGTAGCATTTTGTTGAAAAGGGTTGTTCTAGCACTCCTGAGGAGGCAAAACCTTTCTGAGCTGGATTCCTTTTGCAACAAAAGAGCTGTGATGGCTTTAACTTGCTGGCTTAGGTAGCTTTCCAGCTGCTTTGTTCTCATTCAAGTGGTGCAAAGTGGTCAGAGAGATGCCACTTGATTTCCAGTTGGACTTCTTCAGGAGTCGACCGCCAGCCATTGGATATTGTTAAGCTTTTGTCTGTCGGATTAAAAAGTGCACTACATTAAAGTGTAATGTTATTTGCTCTTGCAGTTCTCCATAACCTATCTGCCGTCTGAACAGCACACGTTTATCAGAGCTTGTTTAATTCTAGACTCACTCAGCCAAACTTCTCACTGGCAGATAGTCTCTCCAAAGCACAAAGAAAATCTAGTGACTAATGCTTAGGGCTCCAGGTTAATGCTAAGTAACTGTTTCTACTTCTGATAAAAACTTTTTATGTGACCTGTTGGACACATAACCAAACCTGTCCTTTGCTGCAATTTCCCCACTAGCAAAATAAGTACAATTGTACTTCACTGCTTGAGAAGTTCATACTTATGAACCTCCCCTGAGATATTCTGATGGAATAAAAGAAGTACTTAGAGGATTGTTATTTCTGCTTCTGTCGAAGATATGGCTACCTTCAATTTATTTGAATCTCAAAAAAGAAGAAAAACAGATCATTGAAAAACAATGGATGTAGAAAGTCTGAACAAATTTCTTGTTCCTTTTGGTTTCCTCTGGCTCAGGAAACACTGCTAATTGCATCAGTCCCTCTGAAATTCTTCCCTATTGTCTTTCCTGTTTGATTCCCATCTGTTTGATCCAGTAGTTATATGTGTCAGCTGAGAGGTGTTTTCTTCCCCAAAATGGCCTTTCTTTTTGAGGCCCATCTGTGCCATGTCACCTGAGTAGTTACTTTCAGTTCCAATATCCTGTGAGTGTTGTACTGTGTCTGAAGTTATTCTCACCATTTCACTGGAAGAAGAAATGCTAACTTGGGTATCATCAGTAACTTCTTGATGGAGTTTGTCATTACCCTTTGAAAACGTTCTCATGTCATGAGTGTGGATGAATATGATCAGGATGAATGTGGTCCCTCTCTCCCTGCAGAAAAGAGGGCTCCTGGGGGAGCTTGGCCATTGCCACTCTCTGGGCCTTCTAGGGAGGAATGAATAGAACCATTGTAATGTGGTACCATCTGGAAGCAATTGGAGACAGTGTAAATGAGGAACAATGCAGGCAGGTTCCATAGGCTTTGGATTGCGTAGGTACTAAGTCAAGAGATGGCAAATACATTTCAATGTAAAAAATAAAATAATAATAATACAGGGCAAGAAGGGCAGTCGGGGATTATTTACTAACCCCCATTTATATAGCATGCTGATGAGGAAAAGGATTTTGCGAGTTGCAGCAGGGCAGTAAATAAATCTCAGCTAAGACCTAGTGTATGTGAATGCCATTGTACTTAGAGGAATGGAGATTGGTTCGAAGCTATCATACTCCTTTTGCTGCTAGTTACATATTTATTAGACATATGTGTTTACTCAGTTTGGAGTCTTGGTTTAAGGACTGAAAAAGATTTACCTGTGGCAAGGTGCGGATTATGCGTAGCCTTGATTTCACCCTGGTGAACAGGGTTTTCTGCTCTGGATCTGAGCTGGAGCTAAACCTTAGGGGACAGTTGTTGAGCTCACAACAGAAACCTGATCCCTTCCCTTCCCCTTCTCCCTTTCCCATCTGATGGCACAGTTCACGAGTTTTGGTGTCCAGGTTTCTATTTCTCCTGCTACTGTTTGTAATTATTTAAATAACACAAAATTTGGTCTGTGCAGTAAATACCTTATTTATTACAGGTCTGTCAGTTGTTGGTTGTATTAGTTCTGTGATCAAGTTCAAAGGAAAAGCCTTTAGGAATACCATTTTCTTTTCTTTCCTCCACAGTCCTGCCTCTTTGGCATGGGTGCTCACAGCAATTCCCACTAGTAGCAATAGGTATTGAATAGGGGTTTTTCTCCTTTTAATGCTATTTCAGCAGCATGAGGTCAATGCTTCTTTCCCTCTGGTTTTCCCACCTCAAGAGAGCAACATTTTTTGAACAGCAATCCCCAGTGTTTAGAGCTCTGATGTCCCCCAATCCTGAAGCTCATCTTTGCTACTAAGAACAAAACCGCATTCTCCATAGTGCGATATACCCATGATATTAACCTTGTAACCCGCTGAGCTCCCGTCGCCATCTGCAAAAATAGATCTGGAGTCTGTTTACAAATCATAGAGATATTCCCAGGAACGCTGCATTGTAAAACAACAGTTTGTCTTGAATGTATTTTGATTTTTCAAAACAGTTTTATCTTGAAAGCAATCCTGTAAGCCTTATCAAGCAAAGCCCTAGCTCCAGTGTAGCCGTTTGCTGAATTAAACAGCGCTAAACATTTAACATTCTAAATGAATTAGGCTGGGAGATGTGAAGAAAGCTGAGCTTTAAGATGAAATGTAGGACAAACTCAAAAGGATGTTTTGCCTGTTTCATTCAGCATTAGTATCTTGCCTATAGGCCTCCCTTTGAAATAATCTGTGAACATGGTTACCATATAATTAGCTGAGCAGTAAGTTAGGTGTTTAAAAATATTTTTTCAGGTGCTTTTTTGTATTCATGATAGCTTCTCAACACCAAAAATCAATCTCAATCAAAGCTGCTACTGAGTTTATCATAAATTATCATGAAAAGGTTTTCTACTGAGTAGATGGTTAATTACTATCTAATTTGAATAATTTTGCATATTAATGAGAAATGAATGAAAATCATTTTTAGATTTTTAACTTCAGCTGAGAAACCCATGGAGATAATGGCCCCCTTTTAAGATGCATGTGATCCTGTTACTAAAGGAGACTGAGCATTTTTTTTCATTTACCAACTTGTTTTAAATTGATTAATGGATTAGCGTTTTTGTCATTAATAAACTATATTCAAATGAAAGAGAAGTTCATTATTTGACTGTGTGGCCTTATGTCTGCTGCCAGGAAAAAAAAAGTGACTGAAAACAGATTAAGGCTTTGCTTAGGGAGGATGTAGCCTTGCACAATCCTTTGTAAATGCCAGCAAGCTAGAGAACTGCAAAGTTATGCAGAGCTGGTTTGAGGTAAGTAGCAATTCACATGTTTTGCTGTATGAAAAGGTATCACAAACATAACACCCTTTCTTCTCCTCAGCACCCACAGCTAACTGTGAGTGGGTGAGAGCCCTGCCTGTGGAAAATGCCTGCTGCAAAAGGCTGTAGAGCTATTTGGCCATGGGAATTTCAGCCTGACGTGTGGAGCAGCCTTTGTGCTTTTGGTGGGCTCCTGCGAAAGGGGGAAGGACCCAAGGAGCCTTAGTGGGAGCTCATCCTGCATTGATCTGCTTCAGGCTTCCTTGTACACCACTTTACATGGAAATGAGCTCAATTACTGCTGCCCTGTTGCTTCTCTGCATCAAACCAGTTCTGCATCTGCAGTGAGAAATGAGGCTCAAAATATAAATTCACACAGCAATGAGAGTATATGTCCATTAGAAGCTGGGAACTGTAAACGACAGTAGATCTGGGTGCTCTGCAAACCTTCTGTATTTGTGTTGTCCTTTATGCAAGACCTTTAGGGAGGTCACAGTCTGTTTGCAGAGTTCCTAGAATAATATAGCCCTGATTCACAGTTGCATGGTTCTCTGAATGCTGCAGCTGTAGAAATAGTAAATAAAGATAAAATACACTCACCACTGTATGGAACCACATGCTTGTTCAGGGATGTGTAGTTAGTGTTGCATCTATTAGCAGTTGGGTTTCTGGGATTCCTCCCTTCTGATTTTCAACCATGCAGTGTTTATAATATGAGCAAAAGAAACTCACAATGAAATTGAAAGGTTATACATTAAAAATGAGTATACAGTGCACTCTTAGAATAAATAATTAATTGCCAGAAGATATCAGTGAAGCCTAAGGAGTGACATTTATATAAATATAACAAGACTATCCATATTTCTAATGGCAAATGTTTAAAGACAGGAGGAAAAAATTTTGTAGGGAAATAAACCATCTTGCTTCAGAGCATATGCCAGACATTACCTAATGTGAGCTTGGGAGCAGCTACGCATGCTCGCTGTGAGAGATGTTTGACTGCTTGTCTTCCTGCAGCACTTGGTAATAACCTTTGTCGAGAACAGATTGGTAGATACTGAGTATTTGTCCTGTGGTCTACCTAGTCATACTTTTTTTTTAATTGTTATTCTTCAGTTTGACGAAAGGGAAAGGCAAACTCAGCACTCTTTAATAAATCCTGAAGCTGTTTGCGGCTATGATCCTTACTCCTGATTCCAAGGTGCTATGTTTGAGGGGAGCCTGAACTTTCCTAGAATCAGTTTCTTAAAATACTATGTTGTGATGGCTGAGTTGCCACAAAATGGCAGAGGCTGAAATTTTCAAAATGGAAAAGGGTATTTTTAGCATATAATTTTCATTCTTGATAATGATAAACACATAGCTAAATCTACCTAAAGATTTGGAACATAGATTAATGTGAAATGTAACCAAAACTGTAGGGAGATAAGACTATTTTGGAGTCAGCTCTGATCCTTGCTATGATCCTTTCCTTACTTCCATCTATATTTTTGCAGCACTTTAAATGTTGTTTCTGAGACACACAATGTTTTAGGGATTAGCATTTTTCCATTTAGGCAAAGAGTTTGTCACCTCCATTCCCCTCCATTGTCTGCTTCCTTGGTTTTACTTCTGGGGACAGCTACCATGTGCACAACTAAACCAGCGTTTGGTTGGATTTGTCTTGGCTAAGCTGTGGACCTCAGACTGAACCCCAATTAAAAATGGTACTTCACATCAGAACACAGAAAATATCAAGATGGGAGCTGTGTATCAGAAGAACCTGGTTAATTAACACAATTTCTTTAGTATGGAAGTATTTTTTAGAACTTTGAATGAAATACCTGTAGAAAATAAATGTTGAAATGAACAATATGAGAATTTAGTTATCATCAGTATGCTTCTTTTGCTTACTACCTGTATATCCAAGACCACCCAAACATTTTTTTCCCTTTTCTTTAAAACATCATTGCAATCTGTGCACTAACTCTAATAAAAAAAAAATAAATCCTAATAATTGTAACTCTTAATGTGTGAAAGCTCCTACATTTCACCAGTTGTACAAGCTGATAAGCATGTGACTGGCAAAAAATTCTACTCTTTTTTCTAAGTATTAAGCCATACTTTGGAGATGTTTATATTAATGTCTCTTGCAGAAAGTATTTGGCCCAGCTCTCACAATCTTCACTCAATATTCTGATTTCAAAAGAAGTTCTGCCAACAGTTTGACCTGCCTGTAATGGCTGACTGTCAGTAATTTTGTCCCTAGATACACTACTTCCACAAAAATAACTTCTAGTTGTAGAGAATCTGCAGGTGTGGTTTGTAAATCAAACCAATGGTTTTGGTCTATAGGTCTGTAAGAAATAATGAAGCTGTGAGATCAAGAGACATGTTAGCACCTTAAAGTCACCATGCGTGTATGCACAGAACTTGGTGCCTGCCACTGATACTCAAGTTACTCTAATGAACTGTTTTCTGGTCTCTTACATTGTAGAGGAGACTCTATAACTTGTATATTTTCTGGTTAGTAGAGTATTTGCTATCATCAGAAACATCAGCAGAAGGTCAGACTGCATGAGAATTGTGTGAATATTTTTGCAGCTTTCATTAGCAAAATTATTTTAATTAGTGAAGCCCAAAGTAATTGAAGGAGAAGGTCATTTTATTTGTTTAGGATCAATGCCTCCATCACCATCCTGGTAGAACAGATTTCTCCAATTGTGAGGACTAATTCTAATCTGGTGTAAATCAAGAAAAACTCTACTAAAGTAAAATAGAGCCCCTCTACTATAAAACTTGACTCCTAAACATGGCTTGAAGGGTGAAGAATGAAGCTGGGTGTCTGTTCATATTTGGTCCCTTTCAGAGGTACTTTGCCTCCCTGTCTTTGGACTGTATGGACCTATAGGACCATCTGCAAAGTATGATACACCTTTATGTACATACAATATCTTGGATATGACAGACAGACATCTCATATTGTTATGAGTGAAGTAGGTCACCAACCTTGTTCAGGTTGTGAGCTGCTCACCCTGGAGACATGAGCTGGCAAACTTCATTCCAGAGCGATCATTCTAACAAGTTGTAGTAAGGAGGAAAGGTATTGCAGTCTCCTTTATCCTACACCTGAACATGAACGTTTGATTGTATATTTTCTGTATACCTTGTTATTTTTTCAAGGAGACCATACTTAGCTAGAATGAGATGAGCAAAGGCAGCCAAAAGTTAAGAGCTCTGTTGGCATTACATTTTTCTTCATTTTGTGATATTTTCACCTTTCACCTATATACGTAGGTTCATGCATAAACTTCTGGTGCATGTTTTTCTGAACTTCTCTCTTAAGTGGCACAGCTCTAACTTCAGACCCAGTCGTAAGAAAGGCGCTGTTCCTAGAAGCCAGTGAGATTTTTTTTAAGATCCAAATGCTTCAAACACTATTTGAAATGATCAAGGCCTTGGACCACTCATGGAAATTACCGTGGGCCAAGAAGCTAGGCAGTTAAAAGCAAAACACCACAAATAATTGTTGAACTTATTCTAAATCATATGAATTCATAGAGTAATGACCAAACTGTAGCACACAGCTCCACTCTCACTTGTATTGAGTGTAAATGTATAGTAGTTGCAGTGAAGTCAATAGAGTTTTTTGGACTTACAAAGGTTACCGAATGTCAAATTCTGCTTCCAGGCTGAGAACAAAATAATTCTAAAGATATACTGAGAGCATGATCCTAATTTGCTTCAGCAGCTTTTGGCCTTTTTGTCATAGAAACCCAGGAAATTACAGAAACCTCAGATTTGTGTTCTTTTGAAGACTGGGTGATTTTTTTCAAAGACCATCAGAGGAAGCAGCATGTGTACCAGTTAGGTAATGACCTGGTTTTGAAGGCCTGGTGGATATGCATGCCCTCAACTGGAACCAGGAGCATTCACTTGCTCAACTGGAACTGGGTGATCTTCATTTCCTCGGCTGGAACTGGCTACCGCAGGGCAGGCAAAGTCCTCGCTCTGCTTCCTGCTGTGCCCTGAAGTGCACAGGCT
The DNA here is from genome assembly GCF_963082525.1 of Nesoenas mayeri. NCBI lineage: Eukaryota > Metazoa > Chordata > Aves > Columbiformes > Columbidae > Nesoenas > Nesoenas mayeri. Next base: position 119,603,168 of record NC_137544.1, read on the forward strand.
TGACATACTTTAAAATGATGAAAACTTGCTGAACTCCGAACACAGCTCAGCCCAGGGCTAGCTGTTGAGACAAGCCATGGAGACGTTCCGCCTCATTTCAACAATTAGTGGATTATCCTTATGCTGTTTGATTATCTTTGTTATAGCCTTGTGTGCGTTACTGAAGTCTAATTCCTGCTGATTTCAATGTGTAAGATGTGCTTCTTGTTTTAATGGTAACTCTGGAATCTGGAATTAACTATGCCAAATGAGGTTGCATTTGGAGGTCCAAGTTAATTTCTGTTTAATAGAAATAAATACAGGTGACTCTCCCTCAGGAAAACAAGGTCTGCAAGGTCATTTGGCTTGCTGAGACACGTGGCTGATGCTTTTATGCCAAGCCTAAATGGTGGGCAGGATCAGAGAAGTTTCAGAAGGGAGTTTTGAATTTGCATATATGCAGATCAGATAGCTGAAAACAAAATGTCTTGAGAAATGAGGGTCCCATAAAGGAATGGGAAGTGTAGAAGGATGTCCTTGTGTCTCCAAGTTGAAGTGAAATACTGTAGCTGTGCTCTTATGGCCAAAAATAGGCTGCTCTTTTAAACTGGATGCTGGTAGAAGCATGTTTTGGGATGACCATGCTTGGGTAAGCCTTCAGATGCACCCACTGCTTTGAAATCCCCTGTAGCACATGCTTAAATGAATTGTGGGCATGCACCTCCAGCTGTTCTGTCTGCCTTTGCAGGAGCAATGTCGAGCAGAGAAGACCTCATTCACTGTCCCCTGCTGCAAGGACAGACAGGAGTTGTACGCTGCCCGAGTTCATTAGCTGGTCAGACTGCCTGCAGGAGACAAGCGGACACCAGTGATACGGTTCCAGTGGCGACTTTGAATCTAGAGCATCTGTGGGACCGTCATGCCAAAAATAAGGTAAGCCACCCTGTTTTCTGCACGTGCACACAGGATGTTAATGTTATACCACTTCCCCGCAGAACAGATCCCATAGCTGAAGCTGCAAAGCTTCCAGCCCCTGTGTGATCTGTGAAGCCTCAGCCAAAACATCAGCTATTACAAAAGGCACTTCTTATAGATGCTGTGCTTCTGAAACAAGGCTGCTTTTTTTTTGTGGAAATGCAGTGACCAATAACATGAGTTTGTGGGATGAATTATGTCTTGACACTCATCCAGGTAAAGCAGCAGAGGTGATGGATAGTTTGGCAGAAGAGGTGCAGTTAGCATATGAAAGGATATCTCTAACATATGGACATCAGTGTATAGTTGTGGATTAATACACAGCTATTCTTCTGAAAAATAGGTTTTAAAATTGTCCTTTTTGCTTAAAAAGTCAATGAAGATTTAATTATAAACCCAAACATACCTAATACATATGTAGGAGAGAACCTGAAAAATATTTAGAGGACACAGAATGAAAACAAAGCCAAAACTTGTCAGAGTAGCTATTAACGACAATGGGTTAATGCCAGTTTACACCACCTGAGAATCTGGCCAATAATATGTATTTATCAAACACTGTCCTATGTCACTTGTAATATTTATTTTCAGTCTTCAGGATACCTTTGGAAAAATAAGGCCCCCCTTGTATTTCAGGGGCAAGTCTTAAACCCTAATGTTGTTCTTCTGTTTACTTTGTGTATGTAGAATAAGCTAGCTGTATATAGTACCTTAGAAACTGTGTGTTTCCACGGGTTACAGACTTTCTTATATATTTATATATGAATTATATGACTAGTTTTGTAAACTTGTACTTCTTAGGTAAGATGTTCCAGAAATCAAAATAGTCAACTTTAAACACTACAAGTACAGCTGCAGTTTTAAATATTTTATAATCCAATCAAATTGTTTGAGTAGTAATGCATTTAAATGTTGTTATGGAATCCTCTCTAGACTTTTTAAAATGGTTACTCTGTTCTTGGCTTTGCTATTTATGAAATTCATATGGGATGACATTTTTAATAATAGAGCATTTGACTTACAGAGTAGCAATTCCTGCAGTGTCTCAGTATAATCTATAATTTTCTGACTGAACTTTCAGAGGGACACAAACACATATCACACTTTTATTAATGAACATATACATCTGTTGATGTTGCCATAATTGAAATGACCTTAAGTGAGAAGACCTACATAAGTCATTTAGCATTTTTTATGAAGCCTGGGTGAAGATGCTGTACAGATGCAGCTTTAGGAAGCTGAAGCAGGAGTACAGAAGCTGTGCTACAACAACAAAGGGAAATTTAATTTGGAAAAAGGTACAAAGAAAAGCACAACCCACGTACAATTAAGCAACATCCAGTACCATAGAGCTGGACAGAAGAAAGCTATCGAGGAGTCTAAATTACCTCTTCTCCCTGGAGAGGATGGCACTGTCAGGTCAGGGCTGTGCTAAATGCTGGGTAACATGAGGGTATTTGATTGCAGTTGCTTTTGCTGTGCAGAGGTTGTGGATAAGCTGAGGACACCACTTCTGAGAGGCAAAAGTTCCTTAACCTCCTCAAGCACAAACATGTGTCAGAAGGGTATTTACAAAACAACAGCCAGGGCTTTGGAAAAGGAAGAGGGGGGAAAAAAGCCTTCTATCTTGTCCCCTTCTCTGCCTGTAAAAGTTCTGGTTTTAGGCAGAGGTGTGGATGTCATCTTTTTCTGCCTTAAAGTTTGTGATGACTTCTTGCTGTGCTCTCACAGGTGTCTCCTGTGGGAGTGATGGGCTGGGAGAGCCTCAGTTGGGCTGTGATGTTTCCTGGCCAGCCCTAGGCCAAGGGGAAGGGTGGTCCAGGACACACTGAGAACTACAAAAATATAGCTATGGTTCCTAAGGTGACCTTGTTCTGTTTCAGCAACATTTCTGCTACCCTTTCTCTACATTTTTCTGCATCTACTTAAGTGTATGGAATGGTTTTTCTAATGATTGTGGCCAAACCAGATGCTCACGTGGTAAAAATCAGCATATGTAGCTCCACTGGCTCCAGAAGCATAAGCAAAGATAGCTGATGGTTTTAATTTGCTCAGTTCTGTGGGAGAGTTTGATTTGGAGTTCAGACCAGAAAAACTTTGAAGAAGAGAGCCTACAGGTGGACAGATAGATCCTGCTCCCATAAACACAGTTGTAAATTTACCACATGAAAGTTCTGGAGCTACTCCAGATTAACTTCACTGAAAATGAGCCTGGAATCAGGCCCTGTGGTGCCTGAGTTACCTCAGACTGTTATTAATTTGAAGAGAGAAAATGAATTCTTGTTAAGGGGAAATAAGCAGTCTTTATTAATAATAATTAGGGAAGACATTAGTTTTGATATATTGGTTTAATTTGGTAAATAGACAGATCAGTAAAAAATAGAGTTAATAATTTCACAAACTAGTAAACATTTTCTGTAGTTTAATATTAATTGCGTTTAAATTTTTTTCTTAAAACTGTGCATTTCTCTTGCAGTAGCAACTACAGCAGAGTGAGTTGTCTGTGCACTCCTGCTCTGTTGTAGAGTCGGGTACCTGCTTTAGTCCCTGGTGATGGGGTGGGATCACCAAAGGCCACTGAGCCTGTGATCAGAGAGGCAGCAACACCAAGCGTGTACGTGTGTCACCAGCAGCTGGGACACTACATATTTAATTTGCATGCCACTGCACTTATGAACTGTTGCTCAGGATTTGTTTCTCCATATGCTTTTTGTTTGGGTTTCAAGGCACGTAAAAGATGGTATGCGCTGTTAATGTAGTACCACTTAAAGGCATTCAGTGCTAAGGTGTGAGTCCCGTTACTCCAGACCCTGAAGGCTTTGGTTGTGTGTTTGTTTAGATTGTAAAATATAAGGGGGGGGGGGGGGGGCGGTAGGAGGCTTGGGATTTGTATGCCAACAGCATATTTGAGTCCCTTTCCTGTCATTAAACTGCATCTCCTCTGAACCACCAATGTAATGGTTTTCACTGGCTGAAAGGGAGTGGTGATGTTATCACCACTATCACTTCTGAAAGATCACACTGGTGCTGTGCTTTCCCACCTAATTGCGCTCATCCTCTTCCTCGTGACTTCTGGTGGGATCACAGCACAGAATAAGGAATTACTGCAATCCAAATAATTATTTGACACAAACGAAGTGGAGAGAACACCAGCATCAAATTTCAGCAGAAGCCATACACTAATGTACCAGGATCATTGCATTCTTTCTAGTCAGAGTGATTGTATGTAATTTTACATGTAATGTTCTTTGAACATATGGTTTGTAACATAAAAATCCCTTCATTTTAATTGACACAATAGGCTGGAATGGCTTTTTTTCCCTTGCCAAAGTACTTGTTATGGTCTGTATCACCTATAATGTGCATTCTGTAAAGCTCCTAACTAGGTATTTGGATGGTGGAATGCAAAAGATTGCTATTTATGAGACCGTGAGACCACCTAGTGGGTCAATGATTTGCATTTTAAAAGTTCATTAATATGTACTAAGATGATAATAATGCCAGTGTTTCATCAGACCAACCTTCATCTCATTCTAGTAATAAATGTATTTTTAAAATGTCTTTTAACATAAAACAGAGGAACAAACAAATGTGTGGTTTTTTTCTTCTCAGGTTGCTCTGATTGAAAGCTTAAAGGACACTGGGCAAAGCATTTGTCTTCCAACAGTGGAGAAAAACTTTTTGTTTTCCTCTCCATTGTTTTTAAGAATGCACTGGAGCCTTGAAAGTGAAATCTGTTTTCTTATCTAATCCCTTTTTCTTCCTTCATGGACACATACTGGTTTGCTATTGTAAGGCTGCTTAGGAGTGCTAGGCTGCCTGGCATTGATTTTTTTTTTTTTCTTTCGTTCTTATTTAGGAATAGCACTACTGCCTATTTGTTTAGGAGAAAAGACAAATATAAAGAATTATGTAGGTTTTTTTCACACGTATTACAAAGAAATTTAAACTTTCTTCTGACAACCGTGTATTAGTTCTTGTGCTCTGAGGCCCATCCAGGTTTCACATTGAACAGTTTTGCGTCTCTGTACCGGTCTCCAGTTGAAGTAGCCTTTATTAAGCATAAGCAAACACCTCTTCTTCTCAACTCCAGGTTCATTCTGATCCATATTCTTTTCCCTTCCACAGAGAAATTATTAATAATAATAATTCCTCTGTCAGAAATATTATATTTTGATTTTTTTTTGTCTTTCAAAACCATAGCACAGGGGAATTTACTTCAGACTCCTTTTCATTAAAGTTTAATCACAAAGGCATATACAGAGTTAGGTGAATGCCTGCATGACTTGTCTGAAATATAGGTTAATTAAGCAAGCTAAATATACTTTATAGAACAGAACAATAGAGCAGAGCGTTCTGCAATTGAATTCAGAAGATTCTGAGACAAAAGTGATCATCCCAACATTTGCACTGAGCTTCCCCAGGCCTGTTCTGAACTTGATACAACAGCATAGACTAGTGGCAAGAGGAAAGATTGTCACCAGGACGCCTTTGTGATGCATGGCCTTCTGGGCTGTGACCCTGCTCAGGCTGAACCTGCAGCGACAGCATCCTGACCTGTGACTGTGGAAACAAGTCCCTGAAGGATTTTACAAGATACGAATGTAAATTATAACTACCTTAAATAGCTAAAGCTACTTGCTGTTGACTAGGTAAGTGGAAAAAACAGCCTCTCAGCTAATGAAATACCTAATGTGGTAGCAGTTACATAAACTCACAGAGACAGAAGCAAGTTGGGGCACTTCCTTCTCTTTTGGTCATGGAGTGCTCGGTTAACTGCAGTTCAACATATCTTTTTTTAAAAATATGGTGTTTTCCTGACTGTATTGGCATTAGCTGTCCTTTTGTGTGATCTGAGATCTGAGGTGACAGTAAACTTTATTTCTTAGTCAGTTTGATTTCATCTACTTCAATTTACTTCCATTTCTCAGTGGGTTCACGCTGTCATTACCTCCAAACCCACAGGATGAGCAGACTGAACTGTAAGAGCATTTGCCAGTTGTAATGGGGACTGGCTGCTTCTTTTCCAGCTCAGAAGGCTTATGCTGTTTAGCTATATTTAATTCAGTGGATTTTCTTTTAAATATCTGTGTCAGAACAAATTCTGCAGGCCTCTAAAGGAGCAATAACTCACCTGGTTTCAGGAGGGGCTTGCTCAGTGACAGAATGCCATGTTTGGCAAAAGGAGCTGTAACAACAATGTGCAATGGTGATCCCTGCCAGATTTCCCTGGGAAATAGAGCAAGGCCACATGTAGGATGCGAAGGAGACTAGATTTGTGTGTGTGTAACAGTCGACATTATGGACTTTGACATTTTGCTTATCTGTTCCTGTCTACCTTATATAGTCATTCACACTTACAGAGTAGATGTAAAATGTGAAAGAAAACTGACAATCATCTTCCACACCTTTTCTACTGTTACTGATGACTAAACGAGGTGCAAAACAATGAAAAATCTGCTTTGGGGAAAAATCTTGTCAGACCTAGAATAACTGTAGGACAGATTCTGAGTAAATCTGCTGGACTTGCTTGTTAGCTAAACCAGACAGTTTCCCACAAAGACCTGATGTTGTTACCTGATCTACCTCTAGACTTCAGAAGAATTAATTCTAGTGTGTGCTGCCAAGTGCTGCTGGTCTTCTGCTGGCCTTGGGCTGTGTTGCTGGAACTAGGAGTGCCATGGGTGCTGTGGACATGAATATATTTACAACTCTGAACTGTGTCTGTCTCCAGGTTTAATAACTTGGGCTCTGATGCAAACTTCATTTAGAGTGGGGTGAGGGTAGGTTGAGTGCCAGGTTGTAGGAGTAGAATCTGACTCAGAGGACTATAATTGATTAGTGATAAATTAGGATCAACTAGCAGAACTTCACTACATTTTTACAGAGTTGCTCTGAGTTAAAACACTGAAGAATCTGGCTTTTTATCCACTCTGATGCTTTGGGATATGGTCTGCAAATGTTGCTTGCAGAACATAGGTTTATGATAAAGAATTTATTGGAAACTAGTAAGAATTATGTACTTAAATGATCAAAAATATATATGTGAGTGTAGTATTATAGGTCATGGGACTCTTTTGGATACTGGGAGACTGTGCCCTTTGGTGAGGACACTGAGGAGCAACCCACACTTGCTGCCCCTGACACTCAAATCCTTTGGTGCTTGGAATTCTTACCTGTGGTAACTGTACTCTAACCGTATCCTGCTGCAGGGACAGAGCTGTGTAATTAGGAATAAGCTCCTTAGAGACACCCATCTATCCCCTGTGTCTGCAGCAGTGAGAACAGGAGGTACCAGGACTTCAGTTGCAGACTGAAAAGCATGAACCTGCCTCCATTTAAGTCTATGGGACACAGACTCATAGAAGGTGTCCTCAGGTGTACAGTTTGAGGATAAGAGTCTACTCTTCTATACTGAAGAATACTGTGATCATGCCTAGAAATAAAGCAGCAGCCAGAGACAAAAAAAATAAAGCAAGCATGTAAAAATGTAGAAAGCAGTAGTAACATAAGGACTGCAGGGTTCATGAAAGGGATATCAGAGAAAAAACTATCATATTTTTTGCCCTTATATCTGTATTTCTGCTCTCTTATCACTCTGAGTTTTGCACATTCTTTTTTCTTGCCCCTTCTGTATCCCTCTCTTCTCTTGCTCCTTCCCTGGTATGATGTGATACGCCGTAGCTTAAAATCTTGGTGCTCTTTTGAACTGCCAAGTTTAGAATTCTGAAGGCTTTGAGTGGTAATAGCTGAAATATTTCATATTAGTGAAAGGTTAAAGCTAGGTCACCAGTTCCCGTGTACAGTTTGAGAGAAAATTAAAAATGCTCGGATTTGCTTACTTCTTAGTCTGCCAACTACAGCAAACATGCAGAGTCAGTCTTTGCTGTTCTCGCAGAAGTGAAGTGCAGAAAGGGGCTTTAAGTGCCTGTTTGTAACCCTCCATTTACAGGGCAGGGAGACTTGTGTGAAATTTCTGTACTTGGGCATAAATTGCTTTTTCTCTTGATCTCAGTCTTGGTGAATAAGGTAGTTTTTGTGTAGTGGTACATTTGAGTTGTGCTACCTGGTGAGTTTTGAACAAATGAAGTGCTGTAGGATGTGGGATTTTTTTCCATCTTTGGCTCTGTGTACCTTATAGGGTCTGGAGGGTGAGTGAAATCACCTATATATTCTTCCATGAGTCAGAAAAAATAATGATGTCATTTTTTTCAGGACCAAGGGTTTTTCTACAATGCTTATGGAATATGGTTCTTCTTCTTCTGGGGAATTTGAGAACAATCTTCTCATTTTAGGACAGATCTCCATAGTGTGATGAAAGAAAATAATTGTACTGTTCTCCTAGTCACTAGATTATCAGTCCAATTTAGCAGAGATTTAGGGGTGGGGTTTTTTATTCTTTTACTACTTTATCCACATATATCTTTTAAGTCAATTCATTTCCTCCCTATTCAGATGTCACCTGGAGTGTCACAAATCAATACCTGACCACGTAATTTTTTGGTGTAGGAAATGAGGCATGTTTAGGGGGTTACAGGAAAAGAATGACAGAAAAGGGCAGATTTTAAAGCAAAATTAACACTCTGGAACTGGACAGATTGACATCAATCAATAAAGCACAAGGAGCTTCTCAATGGCAGTTGCTTAAGCCTCTTCTAGAATGACCATTTACAAGGGAAGGTCATTCAGTTTTTGTGCCATTGTACATCTCAATCCTGCCTCGTGATACGTGGAAACACCTTCCTTTGCAACTTCTGTGGTTCTCAAGTTAACTATTAATGAAATGGCTATTGGATTACATTGGTATTTATTACTGCTGTGCTTCCCAGTCACTAGAATCTTGGAAATGATCCTTTCTATACTACCATCCAAGTCATTACTGTGAGTAATTAGAAAGCTGGGCTGTACCCTACTGGTAACCTCTTTCCACCTTGAAATAATCCCATTTACTTCCACTGTTTGTTTCTTGCCCTTCAGCCAATTTTCAGTCTATGTAGCCTGCCAGGTTTTTTCCTATTGTGTGAATCTGCACCTTAGGCTCTAGTCTCCCATATGGAAATGTTATTTTCTGAAAATAAGAACTGAATTTCTTGTATCCAGTCTCCCTCTAATAATTCTGCATTGTACTATCATGCTCATATATCCAGTATTTCTTTCCTTTTCCTTGTTGGAAATGTTTGACAAACTGTTTCGTTGCTGGATCCCTTTTCAGAGGCCTTGGATTGTCTCTCCATCTTCACGTTCCCATCTGAGTTCCAAATTGCATCTGTGAACAGATTCTAAGTCCTCTCTATAATTATCTCTGGGCTGGAAACCCTCTGGATAGTGAACTGTGAGAATTTCATGGGTAGAGCATGAGGTATCTGGTCTCCATCTTTGTGTAAATCTCTGAAGGGGCACTAGTGTTGCACCATCAGTGTTTTTGCAGGATAAATGGGGGGATTGTGATTGTACAGGAAATTTAATTAGATTTAAGGCTAATTAAATTCATTTTTTTTCATATTAACATGTTCACAAATATTATTGCATCTCATTAGATTTCATTCTTCTATCCTTACTGCAAAATATTCAGTGGTAGTTTCAGATTACAATAAGTTCATTATGAAGATAAGGTGGAATTAGTGTAGGAAGCTCAGCTGGTTGAAGGGGTCTGTGCTTTAATTACTGCAGAGGGTGTGCATATTAATTACAACACAAGTGATATTTACTGTACCTCAGGAACATATGACAGGGTAAAGATACTGACAGCACCAGCTAATAAACGCAGTATGATAATGAGGAAAAAGACCATAAAAATAGAAGGAAATAAAATTATTCATAAAGTATATTGATCCCAAAGTAAAGACATTAAGCTCTGATGAAGGGCAACAAAAGGGAAGCTCCTCACTTTATCAAACAAATAACCAAAGTAGAGAAATGTTAGCAGAGAGACAGATTGTCATTATACTGGTCATGTGACCGCGCTCTAGAGAGTACATGTGAGCAGTAAAATAGAAGATTTTTTTAATAAATCAGCAAAAAGTCAAGTTTTTACCTGCAGGATATCAGGTCACAATGGTTCTAATGAAGCTTGGGGGCTGGACACGTTGCAAGGTAACATTTGAAGACTGACAGAAACGTATCATCCTTTGGATAAGGAGCCGTCACCAGCTACACAAAGCAGCAACATGGCTAATTGGTTTAGGCTGCAATAATTGCTGCTGTGTGTGTTTTGTTTCCTAATACTAATTTCGAAGCAATTGTTTTAAATCATTTTTTGAGCCACTGTACAGGCAGCCTCCCATCCAACAGGCATTTAAGCATGTACCAAACATGAAATCCAAGGGAAAGATCTGTTGTGTGTATCACAGCTGTGGGGTCAATGCAGCTTCCTCAAGGTGTGGAGGCCAACTCCCTCGGCTGTTTGGCACCAGGGAACCTGTTAGAGCTCTGTACTTCCCTGCTGGCATTTATACCTGCTTTACTACTTGGCAGCAGCACAGAGTAGCGCATCAGGTGTGACTTCTTGTGATGGCACACCATAGACTCAGGCTTCTGTTGCTCAGCTTCCTTGGGCCTGGTACTGACTGGACACTTCATTAGGATTTGTCAGAACTATTATTTTCATCTGTCTTCTCTTTAGTATAAACTAAGGCTGTGCAAGTGAGTTGAAAAAAAAAAAATGTAGTATGGATAATTTCTTCCAGACACTATCTTTGTTATTTTGAATTACCAAAGCTTCATGTGTCCGTATTATCTGACTTCAGGCCTTAGCCACCAAAAATGGAAAGTAAGAACCTCATCTTTTGCAAGTAATGACTATATGCCCTGATAACTCTGTAGTAATCATTTTGCCCTGACTATTTATGAAGATTTTGCTTAAATAAAATCAGTAGAAGCAGTTCAGTCCATAGTGCCTGCCAGACTAGTTTGGTGTCTATGAATAAGGCAGGGACCATACAGCGTATGGACGTTTTAGTACATACAATTATTTTTACTCTAGATGTTGTGCTACATTATGTGTTTTCCTCTAAGGAATTGTTTTAAGTTAGGTGAGTGAGGTGAATCTGGCAAGTCAGCTTGCTAGCCATTCATCTCAAAAGACCTATGTTCAGATCACATTAACTACGTATATACGTATATATCACATAAACTACGTATGTCTGCTGCTTTGCTGTCATCATAGCCTTGGCAGACATTTGTTACCAGTCACAAAGCTCCTTCATGTTGTGCATGTGTGTCAATCTTTGCTTAATAAAGACATCTGGATTGAAACAGCCACTCTTGGTCAGGATCTCTGTACTCCAGTAAAGCCTGAGGTGAATACCTGGTTCATTCAAAATGATCATTTTACTTTTTGGAGCACTGGTTGTTTGGTTTTCTTCTCTTCTTTCCATCTTACAATTAACAATCCATATTCCTTCCTTACTCTTCTTCACAGGTCAAGGAAATAGTGTAATACTTAGATTTCCAGTGCACTGGTTAACATTAATTTTGAAAGAAAAAACAAAAAAAAATCTGTTACTGGTATTACCACAGCACCATTAAGTCAAATACTTATTTCCATCTCTAAGTTTACTGGCTACTGCTGAAGTTCCTAAATCTTGTACTCTGTTTATTCTGTATTAATTCAGCTTTGTATGTGGCTGTGTCCCTGACACTGCTGCAGTCTAAGGGCAGAAACGACAACTTCTTAAACCACTTTTTTTTTTGTAGAAGTCAGTTACTGGTTTTAAGCATTGAGCAAACTTAACTGCACTTTAAATATCGGAGCCTCTTGAATCTATAAAACAGATTGAAAATACTGCAAGAGCAGTTGGTATCTTGACATTTCAGGTACTTTTATCTAAAGCCAGGAAGCTCAAGAATATACAAAATAAGAACACTATAACAAAAGTATATGACCACTTTCAAAGCTTCAAAAAAGGTCTGGTTTTGGGTAAATGTTTGGTTTGGTCTTTTATTCAAATGAATTTGCCTCTGCCTAGTTGTAATTCAGTGAGCAAAAGACTAATGGCTTTCCAGTGGCCTTTGTGAAATGTGTTGGTGTTCTTGGTTCAGTTCCCAGTTTTTGCAGCAGTAAAACCCCTGTCGCTATGGGCACTTGTGCTCCTGTGTTTGACAGAGGGATTAAGGTTTCATTTACTCTCTCACCCTTAGAAATGGTCCTTCCAAGATTAGGACTGCAGCAGATTTGAGGACAGTGGGGAAGCATATGTTCTTTCTGTGCATGCTTCACATATCCTTAAATTTCACAGTTTCTGGGCTCTGATTCAGTGGCTTTCAGTGATGCATTTATCAACAGATTTTTACAAGAGGAAAAAAAATTACAGAGAAGTTAACCTCTATCCTAGTTCCTCCTGCAGTTGCTACTTGTGAGGAACAACAAGGAACAAAAAGCAAGACAGTGATGTCTTTATTTTTGATGATCTGAACACAAAGAATTGCTGATCTAGATGCTAATGGTTAAGGACTAATTTGAAAAATTTCATTAAAAATAGAATTTTAAGCCTTCCCTTTTGTATCCCACTGTAAATCCATTGTCTTCATTAGAGATATTATCTGCTTAGCCCTATAAGGTATACAAAGTCATGCTGACCACATATGCTTAATTAAGTAAATGTACCCCCTTAAGTCATAGCCTTAAGCCTAGGAGCCATTCTCAGTAAATTGGTATGTTACATTGACTTAAAGCTAAGCATTTGGCTGAAATGCTTAGATGAGTTCAGCCTAACTGTGGTCGGACAAGAACTGGGGCACCTGGCATGTGGATGTATGTCACAGGTGTAAATAAGCGGCGTTTCGGTCATGTAGAGCATAACGGTATTTCCAGGATCAGAAGGAACTCTGATTTATGCGAACAGTCAGTGTGACTGAGATTTATTTTAAAGGACTAGCAAAGTAGGGCAGAAAAGAGTATTAGTGGATTCGGTGTATTTAGCCTTTCAAGGTTCTTTTTTACAGGGTGCTGTGTAAAGACCTCATAAGGAATCTGGACTTCAAGGTAGATCCTGGTTTGAGTTCAACATCACTTAAAGAGGAAACCAAGCACAGGAATAAAGGGGCTTTCCTTACACGCTTTGTATTCCTCTCCTCCCCAACAGCTCCCACTGCTCCCTTTCTACTTCCACAGGAGCTGAAGTGATATGTTGACCATACTAAATAATTTTGGCTAATTAGCGTTTCATAACATTTTGAGCAATTCCAGGGCTAATCAGACTGCATACTTGGCAAATATAATGAAGTGATGTACAATGACATTCAGGTTCTTGGACACGTTTTTATGTTTTGAAGTAACTCTAACACAAGAGTCAATGAAGTCAGCTCAGTTGAGATAGCTCCTCTGTAGGACGGTGTGAGTTGTCAGTCAGAAAGGAGTACGATACAATGCGAGGGTGGCCAAAGAGGATAAATCATAAAGAAAATATTGTAATGCTGCCATGTAAATCAATGGCATGTCCTTACCTTGAAAATCTTGTTCACATTTGGTCACCTTATCTCAAAGACAGGACAGAAATAGAAATGGTTCAGAGAAGGGTAAAGAAAATGAGTAAAGCCATCTGAGAGCCTTTCATACAAGGCTACATTAAAAAGGGCAGAATTATTACTTAATTTGGTAACACAAAATCATAGACTGTCTTGAACTGGAAGGGACCCACAAGAATTAGTGTCCAACTCAATTTTTTTTCTTAAAAATCAATTTAATTAATAATTTGCATCTCCACTGCAAATTATTATTTATTTAAAACAGTTACTATGTATTTGAAAACAGGCTTACCGTGTGCCACCCCTACACATTTACATGTGAGGCAACAGGAGAAGTCAGTGAAGCGCATGCGAGGCAAGTAGTGGTTGCTGCCAGGGACAGGATGCCGTGTTATGAGAATTATGCAAAGACAATTTTGAAGTTGTTGCTCATTAGCAATTTAGCAGCTAAGAGTTCTCTGTGCAAACAAGTGCCACTTCTCTTTGGGGTTTGGCTTTTACTTCTAGTTTTTGCTCTTTGTTTTTTGTCTTGTCAGAGTTTGGTAACTGAGCCAGAACTGCTTCTAATATTTTCCCTTTCTTCGTTGCCTCTGGTCTCCTGGTGACTGTAGAATAAGAAGCTATGTACTACACAAGCTTTTAACAGCCTGATCATTATAAAGCAAGCATGATCATTAAATGATCCTCACTTTATTAATGCACTTTATTAAGTATGTTTTCCCGTATGGCTGGCAATTGTACTTGGGGTAAGTTAAGAACAATTACAATGCTGAATAAATAAAAATAACATAGGTAAGTAACAGTAAATCATTAGTTAGGATTTCCAGGTCACTTGGAAAGATAGGCACCCTCTATTGCACCTTAACTTCATGTTTAGTCATTGAGGTTCCTGTTCTCTGCTTATTTTCATTTGTAAATACTGTAAAAATTTGCCAGGCTGCTTTGCTGCAAATAGAGACTTTGAGTTGAACTGGTGCTTGCTTTTCTCTTAAATTCCTTCTTAGATAAAATAATAGGATGTTGTGAACGGACTGAAAACCTTTCTTAGCCTCTTATTTGGGCAGTCACTTGTAAGCTTGCTTTTTTTTTTTTTTTTTTTCAGAGGAAAGGCAGAAAGTATTTGTTAGCAATGTGTGTCTGATTTGTAAAATACAATTTCCTTTAGGGATATTTGAGTACAAAGACTTAGCTTCTGCTTAAATGGAACACAAGTGCTTTCCTACTAAGTGAATTTGAGCTGGAGAGGTCTGAGCAAAGTATGGAAAAAATACAGGCAAATATTTCTCATTAAAATAAAAAGAGCTACATCTGAGGTATGCAGTGACCTTGTCGTGTTTGCTTTACCTGAACAATGAGAGGTCAAATTATATGAGCACAGATACTTGCAAATACTGAATTTTATGCTTGTATTTCTGAATCTTCACAGAGAAAAATATTTCTCACTGTGCTGGCAGCATTTAGGTACAGCCCATTACCCTTGCTAGCCCTATGCTGCGATTATACAGGAGCTTTGTGCTGTACGTATTGCACCCTACATAACCTAGGCAATCCATCCCAAAGGGAAATTTTTCCTTTGCCTGAAAGGTGTCTCCTCCTTGCCTGTGGCTCGCAAAGGATGCTCCATTGTTCACAGAACTGGTGTTTGGCTCTTGTCTAGACCAATGTTCGCTCATCACAATACCCCTGTCAACACTGTGCTCTGGATGTGTTAGCTGCACTGTATTACTGTTGTCAAATGGCTCTGCTGTCATGTAGTATTTAAATGTAAAAGATATAGGTGACAATGTGAAGCTGGAGATTTGTGCTGAAAATCTGGATTTTAAGTTGTCTGCAGCGCAGAAGTTGAAAAGCTGAGACAGTTTTACAATAAATGTAAGCAGTTTAAGCAAGCTTGTAGCTATCAAGATGCGGGTGTGTGTTTTCCCCTCTGAAATGTGCTGCCTTTCAAGAACACAAGTGTGGCATTTAGGTGACATGGCACTGCCCATCCATGTGCCCTTTCTGGGTCTGACTCTGCTGTCTCTTCCTGTCTGCGCACACGGTAACTCAGAGGGTCTGCAGTGACCCTGCCACAGGCTACACGACCACTGAGCTGCAGAGAAGCCTGAACTTCTAGTCATATAGGAAAAGATGACAATGAATAAAATGCACTGCTCTTTTTCACTTTTATCAGTTTTATTTCAGATCCTCTTTGCTAGAAAAGCTTTATTTTTAAATTATTTTTTTCTGAGTTACTTGCCTTCCTGTTTCTACTTCTTTTTCTTCCCTGTTTTGATCCACTGCTCATAGATATTCCTGGTCTTCTCCTGGATAGGGTTGTGGATGAACTTCCTAAAATCCAGTGTTTGTTGATAAAAATTCTGAGCTTCTGATTTAACTGGAAAAAAAATATATCAGAAATAAGATAAGACTGCTTTCCTTCCTCTTTATCTGTTACACTAAAGCAAGGCAAACAGCAAAAGCTACAGCAGTCCTCAGAGAGGTAATTGGTATCAGAAATAGATTGTTTCTTTGTTACCCTAAACTGGAGTGCAGACCCAAAGAAGAAACAGAATGTCTCTTGGTCTATGCCCTGTAGCTCCTGGCAGACTGAACTGGAAATCCAGCTGGATTAAAAACCAGGTGAAGTTCCTTGTGCAGACTGTGCCAGTCTGGCAGTGTCTGTATCAACACACTTCATGGCAGTCCAAGGGTCTCTGCAGACTGATACCAGCTTGCTCAAAGCTTTCGGGAGCTCTAACTGGAAGGACTGGGCAATGCTAAAGAGGTCCTGACCCAAGGAAGGGTTGAGCTCATTAAGAGTGGCCCGTAGGGCATAAACTGTAACCTGAGCTATAGATGTAGCTATGTTTATAGAAAAAAAAAAACAAGTTTCTTTATTGTTACCTTTCTCATTTTATTGCAGGCCCTATATTCCTTCAGAAAAGATTACCTTTCCTTAAACAAAACCAAACAAAAACCACTGACACTTGCAATTAGTCATTACCTACTGTTGCTTGCAATTTGCTGGCAGATCAAGCTACAATCTGTTGCACTATGACAGATCAATTTCTGCAACTCACAAATTCCTTACAGAACTGAGCCAAAACAAAACAACTTTCTCTCGCCTTCCCCCCTCCTCCTGGAAAGAAGACACCCCCTTCCCCTACCCTTCATGCTGCAGCCTCTGGTTAGCAGAGATCCTCAGACTTTTGTCGAAAGGAGCAGATGGGAGGCAAAAGAGGGACGGGTAAAAATGAGGCTGTCTCAATGTCATGCCCTTAATCTGAGTATATGTGCATGATAATGTGAGATCAGTGCCACTGCTACAGGGCGGCCCTGAAATAGTACTTCAGTTATTGGCTACTGTACAAAATACATTAATACATTTTGTATTTTTTTTTTTACCTGAAGTTGCTCTTGCATCGTAATTTAGATCCTGCCCAAGACTTGGTCGGGGGTGGGAAGAATGTTTTGTATCTGATTATTGGTTACAAGATTAGGCACAAACATGTTTCCTTTCAGGACACACTGACCACTTGCTATTTTGTGAGAGCCGCCCTTCGTCTTTCCTTTGAATGAGAGGATGTCAGGGACCTGACAATGGCGTTGCAACATGTTATTCTTTTAGAGAACTGTAGTCATCTTTGCGTTCTCTCCAAGAATGCTTAATTAAACAGCACTAATGGTTAGGACAGGAAAAGTAGGCTAGAGTAAGCTGTTCTTTTTCTGCTACCTTTTGTAGCTTTTGTCACCTGACTTGCTAAGCCCACCTTTGGTGAAAAAATAGCACAGTGACATTTTGAAAACATGCGATCCCTTGAGCCTGGAACCTAACACAGACAAGAAAGCTCAGCTTGATTCCAACACTGCTTTGTGATGTGTACTCCTCTTTTTCAAGAGCTGGGCTGCAACAGCTGCTAAATACAGAGAAAGGGGGAAAAAGGTTGCTATTATAGAGAGTTTAGTCATACAAAAAGCAGATGCTTTGTATGGATTTTGTAAGTGAACATGCTCGGTGTTCCAAAGCATCCTGTGTTTGTTGCTCACGCTACCTTCACTAATTTTGCATAGTGATGAGCAGCCACTAGATTATTTGATCTCTCTTTTGCTCAGTTCCCCAAGCAGCTCAATCCCATGTAACATGCGGTGCCAGCGCATTCTGCTGGGGTCAGTGAGCACTGATATTGGGCAGCTTCTCGCAGGAAGCCCTTAGCTTTTCAAAGAAGGGAGGAAAAACCAGCAAACCTTCTCAGTGTTATAAAAGTGCATCCCTGTTTGAGGCCAGATTTGTGGAAGTGCTCACATTTTAGCACCTGAATGGAGCAGCCAAGTTGTTTGAAAAGTGCTGGGAGCTGCTACTGCTGAGGATAACAACGAATTCCCCCAGGTTTATTGTCAGGGACAGTGACGGCAAGGAGATTTCACTAGCAGAATGCATGTGACATGTCAATGAAATGTTAGAGGGAGGGTCGCTATAGCAATATATGTTCACTAGATGTTTTGTACCGGAGTGTTGTCCCGCTTGTGACACGCTGTGCAGTAGGTGTAAGGGCAGCCCCACCATTCTTCTCTGTGCCTTGTTTTAGTTTATGCTGTCATTTACTACTGGAAAAGCTGAAAGCCTGAGCTGAATGTTTTGGAGTTAAGAAGAGAGAGCTATTCTAGCATTTTCTTCCTTCCGTAAGTGTTTTTTTGAAAATGTGTGCCAGCCTCCTCAAAAAATGAAGTTTTGCTTCCTCAAAGTATTTCAGTCTCTTTGAATAAAATGACATGCAGGTAGCGATGCTGAACCAGAGTAAAGGGAGAGAAGTGTCCTCTCAACAGTTGATAAAACTCCCTCATTTTCTCTGATTTAATTTTGTCTTGTCCATGCATGGCACACACTTATTTGCCCAGTAAGCTGTCCAGAAAACTTCAGAACACCTTTTTTATTGCTAATATTACTGTGGCTCTTTCCAAGGCAAAAAATTCAAGCTGATGTTTGTAGCAAAGATGATTAAGATTCTGACTGTAATCTGACACAGAAATGGAGAGGATGACAACCTGTTTGTAAACACCTTTAGTCACTACTGACAAAGACTTTTTCATATGTTTTTAAGGATAATAGAAGACATTGTAGTTGTGCTCTTGCCCTTTAAGAAAGCTATGCTCAGGAAGAGTGTGTGCATATTGAAGAGTTACATGTAGTTAAACATAATCATTTGTTTATTATCACTTAATAGTGCTGTTCTGGTAATGAAGCTAAACTTCTGAATTCCAAAACTGAAATGAAAATTCTGAAATACACTCCATAGAAACTGTCTTGAATTTGTGCAGAAACTCAAAGATACAGATGGGAATTGAGGCTTTATCAAATTATTTGGCTTTCATTAGAGCTGAATAAATAGTAACACATGAAACCTAATTCTATCCAATTTCTTTGTTCTGGTAAATTACTACCTACGCCTCTAGCTTTCCTAGTTCCTGTGTTCCTGGAGCGGCAAGTGCTTTTTTCCCCTCAGAGCATTTTGTTTAAACATTTAACCCCTCTTTGCCCCCCTCTTCCCTTCTCTCAACAATATATAGATATTTCAAAAGTAGTACATGTGGAGATGAGTATGTCCGAATCAGCTCTGAGTACAACTCCTGTATTTGTTGTCTTTTTGGGTTTTTGATGCTTTCAGCATTCTTCACTTTCTGTATCATGCTGGTAAAAGGAGGGAATGTTTTTATTTGAACAGAGCAGTTGTCATATATGATATAGGATGTTTGCTTAAATTTCCATAATGTGCCCGATATTAATATTTGCACATTGGTGCAGGTGAACCACAGGCCTTGTGTATCAGTCCTGAGGGGAATCAATTCTCTGCGCCGAAACGCTGGCATTGCTCTGCAAAGACGAGCTACGGACACAGACAAACAATTGCAGCAAATATCCCTAATGTTAAATACAGTATAAAGAATCTGTTCCTCCCCCCCCCCCCCCCCCCCCCCCCCCCCCCTTATTATTCCTATTGTTTTATTTCCAGCCCTTGTGCTAGTGGCTGCCTTTGTGGCACTTCAGCTGTGATTAGATGGGCGGGCAAGCAGCTTCCTCTAGAGCTGAAGCCAGCTGGGTGAAAAGACTGGCAAACCCTCAACTCCTCGTCTACCCGCTGCCTTCACGGCTCGGTTTATTATCTCCGTAGCTCTGTGACATGCCCAGTCTGCGTGAGCCAGGGGTCTCGGAGCACAAGTCAACATTCGGTAGTCAGAGCTCCCTTATTACCACTCTGCTACGCTTATTTTGATGTCGTCGTAACCTAAAAAACTGCCTAATAGCCAAGAGGCTGGGGGAAGGGAGGAGGAGAGGCAGAGAGAGAGGGTCATCCACTTCTAATGCTGGAAACCCTGTGATAATCTGTTCCATGCATTCAAATGAAAATATGACTTCTTGGCAGAGAATAGCATTATAATGTAAAATCCCATATGCTGTTATACAGTGTGTTGCAATCTGTTTTACTGCTGCCTCTATTCTAACGAGTGAATACTGCCAATAAAGCAATTGAAGATAACACTAATTGCTTATTTCTGTGATCCATAATTTTTATGGCTGCCTTATAGCTCTTTAGTCAAATAGATGTTTTTTGGCCTCTCAGATCTAGAACTCATGTACTGTAGCAATTGAGGCTGAAAATCTGCGTGCTGGCCTGGTGAGGTTTTTCTAAGCTGATGAATAGTGTGTGTGTGTGAGGGGGAAATAATTGAAAAGTGTTAAAGAAAATAGAAGTCTTAAATCAGTCATAACAGGTCGTAATACTGGATCTCATCAATATTTTTTTAATATAAATTGGGCTCTTTCTCTAGCCTTCTTGCTTCTACAGCATCAACTTTGCTGTGGAGTAATCAGATACTGGTTTTCAAAAATAAAACTCACTTAAGCTGTTTGGAGAGTGTGCTGTTCCAGGTGTCTTTGTGTCTCTAAGTGACAGAAATGACACTGGTGGCATATGAGGCGGGTCAGGTCCTAGTCTTGCTGCTTCAAATTGGGGCTAATCTCATGAGTGCCCAGTTCTTCTGCTTTAAGAATAGGTCCCACCATCTCCTAACAGCTCCTGTGTCATGAGTCCTCCCCTGAGATTGCAAATCAAAGGTGCAACAATAACAAAGTTTTGAAGGCCAGTGAAGAGAATGGGTGAGATTCATAACTTGTTTAGGGTTCATGTTTTTGGGGTGTTCTCTGAGGGCCAGTAGAGCTGCTTCTCCCACGTGGGGCATTCCCATGCCTGCTGAGGTTGTGCAGCGACTTTGAAAGCAGTCCCTTGCAGACTGAGGGAAATCCATTGATGGCTTTCAAGAAGATGTCTCATAAAGAAACTGAACTCACTATTAATGGTCAGAAACTTCTCCTGAATAGACACTTGTGCAATGCTCTGATGTTTAGGCGACTTGCCTTATTTAAAGCAGATATGCTTAATGTTTCTGGTATGACAGAAGAGTAGGTGACTACAGTATCACTTGTTGGGCAGCAAACATCTCCTTGCTTATTTAGTAACCTATTTCTTCAGTGCCCCATGTTGAGAGGAGCACTGGTAGGGAGGACGGGTGTTGTTTTGGGGGTTAGCTCCCATTGTAGCCATAGACCATTTTTCACTTTTTATTGCATTGTAGGTTATTGCTCATGTGCTTAAAGAATGCGACTGGCCATGTTCCTAGAGCGTTGTTGGCGTTTGTGTGGTTCAGCCTGACAGCAGGGATAGACTCCAAGGCTATTTGCAGTGTGGGGAAGGAAGGTGTCTGTGGGTTCTCTTTAGTGTCTGGAAGGAAAGGCACTGCCAGGGCCAGGTCCAGCAGGATTTAGAGTTCTGGTGGGTGTCAGAGCTTTGCCACAGGCTGGCTTTCCCTAAAATCTCTGTGTCGATACTTCACTGCAGCCAGGAGGTCTAAATTATGCTCCAGCCCATGCAGTGAGGGGTGATTCACACTATGTCAGTCAGGCTGCCTTTAAACAGGGAGCAATACACAGTCACTGAAGCACGGTAGGAGAAGATACAAAACGAGACTTAATGTTGTTCCTTGCATTCGATGTGAAGCACATTCTGGGTAATATTTGTGATTTCTCCAAAGCTATTCATTACCAGTGTATCAGCGCTGCGCATTCATTTATGCGTTTATAATGAAAGAGATGTGATCACAACAAGGCACTATAGAATCCAGCCTTCATATTCTTCTGCAGGTAAAATCCCCATTGACTTCAGTGGCTGTGAAACTAATATATAAGTACACCTACTTTTCATGAAAACTTGATTA